>NC_060074.1:37996590-38299621 GCF_922984935.1 Meles meles | reverse complement strand
AACAACATACCAAACCAAACCTGATCTAAAAAATAAGAAGAAATTGGATATGTAAGTCTTCCCTCTTCTGTGTTTTCTCTCACATACAAAAGGTGTGTGAAATCTTGAGAACTGAAGCTGAAAGACACCTGGTATTAGATATCAAGTGGAGGGTATGGAATATGAACTTGGAAAACAGACCTGCAAAATGAAATGGAGAAAGATGTTATAGTGGAAGTGGGTTTTTATCTTTAAGTTCAAGTGAAGGCAGTGGATAGTTATATAAGGAACGATGGGAGGAGGTTACAAACCTGCTGATGATTTTAAATATTAGGATGATTTACAAAAGGAAGCAGCAATGAAGCCCTCTTTCTTAACAAGACATAGTCATGTGGACTGAGAACAGAAGGGCTGTCTATCTGGATTCAGCCCACAGTCATGTCGGCATCCCGTCTCTCACAGTGGGACAGAGCATAAGTTCTTGGGTTCCATGAGATTCTTCTTGAGGTCAGCCCACAAGGTTAGAGTTTCACCTTCTTCAGTTCTTATTGTCTCTATTATTGATGGTGACTCTATCTGCTTATACAAAGATTTAGGTAAGTACTTGATTAAAGAGCTTGTATAACTACTTATATAAAGATAGGATTTCTCTTTGGAATATTTTTTGGGGTTTTGGAAAAATGGAGAGCATGTTTAGCACATGAAATAATAATTCAAAGTCAGTTAAATAATGAGTATGGAGATGGTTAGCTGTTAGGGCATCTAGACGTTATAAGAGATATTGAAAAGAGTAACCATATTACTGACATTATTGAACATGGTCAATGCCCTGTTTCAAGCGTTTTATGCATACTAATTCCTTTCATATCCTTAAAGGCTCTATCTGAGGTAGTTACAATCGTGATCCCATTTTACAGATGAGAAAGGCAAGAAGCCAGGAAGTCACCCCAGATTGCAAGCTGGTAAGAAAGAGTCAGAGCTAGGATTCACATCCAGGAATATGGCTGGAAAAGCCTGCATGTCATAATGACGAAGAAGGTAATAAAGAATAGAAACAGCATATGGGTGTCTGGGTGGCTGAGTTGGTTAAGCATTTGACTCTTGATCTCAACTCAGGTCTTGATTTCAGGGTTATGAGTTCAAGCCCTGGGTTAAAAAAGAAAAAAAGAAAAAGAACAGAAACAAGGTAGGATAACTGAGAAAAGAATGAAGCTAAAGCACTGAAAAGAGGCATTAAATAAAATATATTTAGCGTACATGAAATTGCATAAGTAACTGAGGTTAGAAACTCATAGAACAACATGTATCTTACATTAAAAATGAAAAGGCTCCCATGTAACTGATCTTCAGATTCCTCCCTAGAATTCCACCATCTGATGATATCAATAACCAAATTCTGAGCCCAGCTGTGGTCTGAAAGTTCTCTTGCATCCATGATCCCCTGCAATCACTCACTGAAGTTCTACCTTAGATATACAAGAACATGTCAAGAGATAGAGCATAAAAGTGTGCAAAGGAAACAAAAGCGAAAATGAACTTTTGGGACTTCATCAAGATCAAAAGCTTCTGCACAGCAAAGGAAACAGTCAACAAAACAAAAAGGCAACCCACGGAATGGGAGAAGTTATTTGCAAATGACAGTACAGACAAAAGGTTGATATCCAGGATCTATAAAGAACTCCTCAAACTCAACACACACAAAACAGATAATCATATCAAAAAATGGGCAGAAGATATGAACAGATACTTCTCCAATGAAGACATACAAATGGCTATCAGACACATGAAAAAATGCTCATCATCACTAGCCATCAGGGAGATTCAAATTAAAACCACATTGAGATATCACCTTACACCAGTTAGAATGGCCAAAATTAGCAAGACAGGAAACAACATGTGTTGGAGAGGTTGTGGAGAAAGGGGAACCCTCTTACACTGTTGGTGGGAATGCAAGTTGGTGCAGCCACTTTGGAGAACAGTGTGGAGATTCCTCAAGAAATTAAAAATAGAGCTTCCCTATGACCCTGCAATTGCACTGCTGGGTATTTACCCCAAAGATACAGATGTAGTGAAAAGAAGAGCCATCTGTACCCCAATCTTCATAGTAGCAATGGCCATGGTCGCCAAACTGTGGAAAGGACCAAGATGCCCTTCAGCGGACGAATGGATAAGGAAGATGTGGTCCATATACACGATGGAGTATTATGCTTCCATCAGAAAGAATGAATACCCAACGTTTGTAGCAACATGGACGGGACTGGAAGAGATTATGCTGAGTGAAATAAGTCAAGCAGAGAGAGTCAAGTATCATATGGTCTCACTTATTTGTGGAGCATAACAAAGAACATGGAGGACACTGGGAGATGGAGAGGAGAAGGAAGTTGAGGGAAAGTGGAAGGGGAGATGAACCATGAGAGACTACGGACTCTGAAAAAGAACCTGAGGGTTTTGAAGGGGCGGGGGGTGGGAGGTTGGGGAACCAGGTCATAGGGAGGGCACGTATTGCATGGAGCACTGGGTGTGGTGCAAAAACAAAAAAATACTGTTACGCTGAAAAAAAAAATAAAAAAAAATAAAAAGACTGATAACACACTAAAAAAAAAAAAAAAAAGAAAGAAAGAAACTGGGGTCCTGTCGGTGAAAAGCCAGGTCTCCAGTATAGTCCAGTATGATCACCAGCAGGAGGCAGTAGGTATCCTGAACAGCAATGTGGACTGTCACATACAGTGCCAACAAAAGTGAAATACAGCTTTACATTCAAGAGTGATGGAGAGACACATTAAATACAATTCAATCTGGGATAATTTGGGAGAGGAAAGTGGTAAAAAAATGTTAAAGACATCAAAGTGTAAGAACGGCCCTTTAAGGCTAACACAAAATTCAAATGCTTAAAGAGTTGAAAGAATGATGAAGAGAATGGAGAGTTTCTGAAACTTTGTCAAGTACGACTCTAGAATGCGGTCAAAGCGGTTTCAACAGAGCTGTTCGCTCGTGGTACTAACTGGTTAAGTGCATCTTTGCTGGACATTTTTAAAAATGTGTTTTTATAACTGTAGGGATAATCCGATTCAAAGGCAGCTATATCCACATGTGCTAAGGATTAAAGAGTAATGCCTTTACTCTTATAAATACATTTAATAAGAAGACTGAATGATATGTAAGGGGCATTTACTTTGTTACGAAGGGATGATGTTTGCAATTTTGTGCAAGTCACTCTCAGGACCTGATGCAGTGTCTCAAACCAGTAGGTAGCTCACAAATGTCTTGCAAATAAATAAATAAATATGTGAATGAGAAAAAAGCTATTAATGCAGGAAGGCCCAAGAAAATTGGAATATGTGTTAGTTTTGTTTTAAAAGGAGGAAGCAGGGTGCAAAATTTCAAGTGTGTTTGTAATGTTTTTCCAATGACAATGGGAAAGCTTGAGTAAGCAGAATTATAAGCACAATAATTCAACAGTCTATTCAAGGCCCAAAAGCTAATTTTCATTATTTTGACTTAAATATCACTTTGATTTTGAAGATATTTCTCAAAACATGCTACCTCAAATAGCTCTGTCCCTGCACAAACTGGAAATTTGGACTGAATGTGCAGCATCAGAAGCAACCCCCAGCTCCTTCAGCTCTTGCCCCAGCTCTACCCAGCTCCAGCTAAAGCAACCTGCTCTCAGCAGGCTTGGTTCTTCCTGGTCTGATAGAGAGGGTCTGGTTTGTATGGTGTTAGTGTCTCCTTGATTAAGGGATAAGGTGGTAGAGTAAGGGTTAGGGACAGTGTCTATAATTTCGAAGTAGTCTCCTCTCCTGTGATATGATCCTACACTAGCTCGAGGCTTCCGGTTTCTTACCTATTCACCACTATGGAAGACAGTCTACCCTTGGGTCACTTCATGTCTCTGTGGCTTTGGTTCTTTTCTACTTCAACCCTGAATAAAACCCTGTACTGCCCCCCATCAAATCATCTCTATGAGTCATTTCTCATAAGTGGACTTGGTTTCCAAGGTTCTTACCCAGCCTTGTATGGATCTCCCAATCTTTACTGGGGTGCATTTTGGGAATCCTATCTCTTCCTTTCATAATGCCCCAGATGGACTCCAACTCTGCTTAAAGTGACATTTTCGCAACCTGCTGGCCTTGTATGGATCTCCCAATCTTTACTGGGGTGCATTTTGGGAATCCTACCTCTTCCTTTCATAATGCCCCAGATGGACACCAACCCTGCTTAAAGTGACATTTTCACAACCTGCTGGCCTTTCTCTCCTGGTGGCTACTCTTGTGTCTCTCATTCAGTCTTTTGGAGTTCCCAGCAAGTATGCATGTCAGTGTTCATGTGTAGTTTTGGAGCATCTTTTAATAGAAACTAAGACAGTTTGATTCTTTAGGGATTGATCATTTTCATTGACAGCAAGGATCTAGAGCTACCTAGAGCTATGCTTATGTAAAAATCAGGGTTCTCTGGAGAAACAGAACCAATAGGAGATTGTGTCTGCATGTGTGTGTCTGTGTGTTTATAAATTTACAGTGGGGGGCTGGCAAATCCAAAATCCATAAGGCAGGCCAGGGGAGCTACAGCTGAAACTCAGTTTATAAGCCTTCATTTTTCCCACATTCAAATACAGTGGCTTATAGGAAATAAGTATAAAGGCAACTATTTACAATCAGATATCACATAATTTTCAGGGAAAAAAGATTCTTTGCTTAAAAATAACATTCTAGAAAATATACTCTCTCAGCCCTTTAAATCTGCTCAAACTTGATATGAAAGGTAGTATTGACAAAAGAAAAATCTACCAAACTGAATGAGGGAAATGGATGGAAATATCTATATAAAATTTATTTGGTTGGGGGGGCTTATAAAGCCAAGTTGATACGTCTATATAAAACTTGAGAATATTCTGTACATACAGTTAGAAGAAACAGATTGTAGTAATTTTACAGGTTTGGAAGAACATGTGTGGGTCAGTGAGGTATGTGGAGACACAGGAAGATAAAGAGAGAGACTGTCAAGTTTCTATGTTCTTGAGATCAGAGCATATAGCAAGCCAGGAACTTAGTTGGAGTCAGAACAAGTGATCAGAGATCTCAATTAAGAAACAGACAATGTCAGAATCATTCTTTCTTGCTGGGCAAAGCACTCTCTTCTCAGGCTAATGATTTATAATGAGTAGAGCTGCCTGAAAATGAATCACGAAATAGTTAGGAACAAAACAGCAATCTTGCAAGTTTCCACTTTGGGGACAGGATTTGGGGTGAATGTGGAAGTGGTTTGAGAGAAAAGAAACCAACATGGTGAAGGGTTTGGGCTGGGAATAAAAGAGATAGCCTTTTTACTCTAGAGCCTCTTGGGCACAGTATGTGACTGCTATTTATCCTGTCACCCATCAGTGCAATAAGCCCAGTGGATTCCTGGCTTGTCTGGGATTCTCTTTGGATGGAAGGGGACCCGAGAGGATTAAACATGGCCAAGGGTATTAGACCAGTGCTGTCGTGTTATTTTAGGGACAAAGAGATCTCTAAAGAGGGATTTGTGGCATTCAGAAGAGTTGGGGAGTGTAGATTGGTGTGACTACACAGGAAGTCCTGGAAGGAAATCATACTCGAAAGAACTTGTCTGAGAAATAGTTGGAACAATCAAGATATGGTAAGGAGATTAAAACTCAGAGTCAGCTGAGGTCTGGGTAAACGAATAAGGATAAGGGGTGTATATGTTGTGTTCAGAGCCCAATGACTTAGGACAGGTGATGGGATTCCAACTGCTAACAAAGAAACTTTTGTTTCTATCTTCTCCAAAAGGAAGAATGGTAATAAAACTGTTTGTTTTGTACTCTCACCATAAGATGGGAAGAAAAATGGAAGAGAGGTAGGGAAGTATTAAGAACATCTAGCAACTTCAGATGACTTCATTTTATAAGGACCAAAATGAACAAACCTGTGTGTAAGCTGAGTCACTGTCAGGAATCTGGGAACCATCTGACCCTGGAGAATGGAAGTGGGGCCAAGGGATTAGTGATGAACAAATGCTCTTCCAGTTTTGAAAAAAGGAATTCTGCAAACTCCACACTGGCAAATCTGATTTTATTCCAGGGAAGGCTTCTAAAATAGAATATTAAACAGATGGCTTGTGAACACAGAGAAGAGGAAGCAGTGACTCACTAGGGAAAGTCATGCCAAGCTCATAATCATGCTCTTTTTTATCATGCTCCTAGATTGATGGAACAGGAAAAATGGGGGGACACCTTTAGAAGAGCCTTCCTTGATTTCAAAAGAGCGCTTGCCAAAGACTCTCATTATCATTTGGAGAACACAGTAATGAGCTGTTATTTGAATGTCGGGATAGTCAGGTGAAATTGTGGCTGTTTAAAGAATAACCTCCTAAAAAGTGTTGATTATTAGGTTGATGTCCACTAGTTGAAATGTTGAGGAGAAGGGTCACATGGCTCAGCTCCTGGCTGACTTCACCATTTCGTCAGTTGCTGGGCTTAGGACATAGAAGGCCACATGAAATTTGCAGATGATACAAAGCTGAGTGACAGAAAGAGCTAATATGACAGATGCATGAATTGAGATTCAAAACTATTTTGACATCTAGAACTCAAGGCGGAAACCAATGAGATAAAATTCAACAAGGACAAGTGTAAAATTCTATACTTAGAACTTCATGGATATGGAATGTTAATGACCTGCCCAAATTTCTGACCCCTCGGGCTCTGACCCTGACTGCAGAATCCACGTGGTCTCTGCCATTTTGCCCACTTGCATACCCCTTTATTTCCCTGGCCTGAATTGAGAATATAAGAAAGTTTTTATTATTATTTCCAACCATGCTTTTGGACTAGCCCTGAGGTTATTATTGCAGTTATTACTTATACACAATGTTCATAGTAATTGAATCCCAGATTCCATGGCTCTGATCTCAGTCTCTCTTTGGCTGTGTCCCTGAATCAGCTGCTCAACACCTGCCCATTTGGATCTTCATGGTAGTTGATGCTATGGAACTCAGCAACCCCCCGGCACTGGCCCTGCTTTAATAATTGTCCTTTATCCTGGTCTTTTGTGTGCAGTACAGAACTTCTAAGTTTGATCCATGATTGAATGCACTTCAAGCTCTTTCCTCCCGTAGACTGGCTGGAAATATAGTTTTAGGTCCAAAGCATGAAAGCAATCAGCTAGGCTGAAGTTGAAGCCAACGACGTGATTATGACCTCCAAGGAGGCAGGTGCAAAGTAAATGAAGGGAGCCCAAAACTGAGATTGGGGGGAAACCAGAGTTGTGGGTTAGAGTAAGGAAGACTGCAGAAGAAATGGAGAACAGGACAGCTAGAATGGTGGGATATAGACCAGGAGAGGGTGTCCCAGATGGCAAAGCTCTGGACAATTTTCAGGTGAAGGGATTGATCAACAGTGCTAAGCACAGCCAAGATGTCCAAAAGGATAAAAGACCTAAAATATTTCTATTGGACTTAGCAAAGTTTGGATCACCAAGGGCACTGGCAGCAAAAGCTTCTAGGGAGAGAAATGGAGGAAAAGGCTAGTTGTCAACAGTTGAAAGGGAAGTGGTTTGGAGAAATGGAGATGGGGAGAATCACATGCACACTGGAATAAGGGAAAGAGAATGATGGATAGTAGCTAAAAAGGGGCAAAGCATTAGATGAGGGAAGGCTGTATGTGTGCTGTTTATGTATGGGCAGATAAAATGTCATTATAGGGATAAATGGAAGATTCATAAAGAAAATGTCTTTCTGATGAGGGAAAATCCCTGCAGATCCTCCTGTATATCTTCTTGTTTTTCCTCCCATCTTCGTCTCATTTTCTCATCCCACTTACTCTTCCTTCCTGTCGTAGTCTTTCTGTTCCTCTCTCCATCTTTTTCCTTTGGATTTGGGGACCAGGCTTTGTATTTTTCTGAATTCACACCACTGTCTTCACAGCCTTTTTTGACTGGGCTCAATGACATCATGCCTGAACAGAGGCGTGCGCTACCACAAAGAGGGACTGCATGAAACACATGCTAACAATGAAATTATAGTATCCTAACCACTGTCCTTTGTCAGTATCAGGCACTAACAAAAATATTTGAGGGATTTGCATATTAACGAGGGTGTACCTTAAAGCAAGATAATGCCCCGATGGATGAGGGTTCTGGAAATCATGTCACATGTGGAAACTTTGGGGGATCTGGATATAGCTCAGAAAGAGAATACTAACCTGAAGGAGGAAGGTAGAACAGACTTGTTCCATGTTTCTCTGAGGGAAAACTTTAGGACAAGGCACATGAATTACATGAGACTGAAATTATAGTAGTCCCTGTTGATCTGTGGGGGATGCCTTCCAAGACCCCCAGTGGATGCCTGACACCAAGAACAATACTCAATCCTGCATATACTTTTTCCTCTACCGACAAACTTATGATAAAGTTTTATCTATGAATTAGGCACAGTAAGAAATTAACAACTATCATTAGTAAATAAAATGGAATGACTGCAACAATGTCCTCCAATGAAAGTTATGTGAATGTGGTCTCTCAAAATGTTTGATTGCACTGTATTCATCCTTCTGATGATGATGATGTGAGATGATAAAATGCCTGTGTCATGAGATGATGTGAGGTGAATGGTGTAGGCATTGTGACTTAGTGTGACTATTGACCTTTTGACTATATGGTCAGAAGGAGGACCATTTGCTTCCAGACTGTGATTGACCACTGGTAAGTGAAATTGCTAAAAGTGAAACTGTGGATAAGGGATAAAGTGGAGTGACTACTATAGTTTGATGTTTAGAAGAATGTGCCATGCCAGTCCTTTGAATTTTTCTCTTGCTAGAAGTTTGAGTCAAATGACATTACCTTAGGGAGGAGATAGCTCCTTGAAGTCCCAAGATGGCTTTTAGGTTATCTCTTAAAAGTTCCCAGCAAAAGCCCTGGTAATACTCTTGCTGGATGACCTAGGTCACCTGTGCATCCTCAAGGAGGCCAGGGAAATGCAATAAGTTACTTAGACCTTGACTCAGCTGTTCAATCCCTTGTTTTGTCTTTATTTAAACCATGGGGAGTCCTAAATCAAGAAGCTCTGGGGAAGGAGGAATGGAGAAATCAAGATTAAAAAGCCAAAAGAAAAAAATGCACATTGCAACAGTATTCTCTTGGAGATTGTCCTAATTAAGAAGGAAGGCCCATGCTGAAGGTTCGGAAGAAGGAGAAAAAAATATCAAGAAACTGTTGGTTATGAATACTTTACATTTTTCTCCCCCAAACATTGGTTGGTAAAATTGCTCTCCCACATTCATTTCTACCCTCTCCTTTTTTTTTTTTTTTTCCATTTTATGCTTCCCTTTGGAGCTCATCTCTTATTTTCTCTCCTCTGTCTCTCAGAACCCAAAACCATGTTTAGGATGAGGTGAGATAGCAAAGAATGGGCATAGCTAAGGGATAGTGAGAAGGTATCCTAGTTTTGCCCATTCCTCCACTTTTCCTTTCTACACTTCTCCATCCCTGAGCACAAAAGTTCTGATTATAAAGAAATAAGATATTTTTAGTGTTTACTACATGAAAATTGTGCTTTTTTAATAGTCAATGTGTGCCAGAAGACTCTTTTGCTTTTTTGTTAAAATTATTCCTGATTTTGAGGCTTATTTCTTTTTTATCCTATTGCCCAATATTTAATTGCATTTCTGCTTTATGCATTCAATACATAGTTATTGAGTTTTTGCTCTATAAATCTGTAGTCATCGATGACCACCATGGGGAGTGCAGAGCAGGCCACACCTCATGGCTCCATCAATGCATGCATCAGACCCAAGGATCTCTATGACTGTTACCTTCTGACTTTTTGCTGACTTTCCTCCATTAATCTGATAGTGCAGTTGGCCAAGACCTTGTGTATTGATTGCTATGGATCTGCAGGCTTGGTATATAGAAGCACTTGGTTTGCTTATCTCCATTCCCACTATTAGTTTAGAATTCTAATGCCAACTTTACTCAGTATTCTTCTGACCTTATGCAGTGTGATCAGTGAACTTCAGGCTGGACTCGGAAACTGCCAGAACACTCGGAGGTGAGACAAGGAATCTGACTGCACATATGAGTAATCTGGTCATTTCTCTTTTTGGTGGGGGAAGAAAGCCAGTTCTCCAGTTTACTTCCCTATTGGCATTTACAACTCTGCTGCTCTCATGATCCCTGGGGGTAAAGGTTGCAAAAAATATATATTTTTTAAGTTCTGCAAATTTTTGTGCTTAAAAAGTTGCTTTCTATTTTTTCTCCCCCAGCAACAAAGACTGGCAAAACCCATCTCTGCTGAGTTGGATGCCACAAACAAGAATCTATGGGAGAAAAAGCATTAGAATTAGGTGTAATTTCTATGGCTAAATGACTCACGCAGTGCCTTTTCCAGGTGCATACTGGTTTGTCGTTTTGCTATGCTTCCTCTTCCCCTCACCAAAATGCCTGAGAATCATCCTGCTTAATTCTCTGATTTCACTGTTACATACTACAACCGTCATTAATCAGTCAAAAGTTCTCCAAGGATCAATTTATTCCAATTTGTTTTCCTAAAAGCACATTGAGGAGAGGAATCCGGCAGAGTTAGAGTCCCCTGGTGTGCTCTGAGGCTGTAGTGAAGATGGAGAGACGACACCCATAGCAGTAACTCCAACTTTGCTTCTTCCAAAGTTCACGATGACACAAGAATAAGAAACGATACTCCTCTTTCTTCACTGCCATTCTTCAAAACTTCAGGAGAATTCGTTAAGGCCACGGCAATTTTATCATTAAAACATGATGCAAAAGACTTTCTCTGGGAAAAGTGACTCATAGGTCTCTCAGCAGCCAAATCAAATGAAAAAATGTGGAAGAGCCGATTACTGCAAACCTGGGTCTTCGGCTAGAGTAAACACTAACCAAAGATGTCTTGGGCATGTTTGCTTCAGTGCATTTATGAGCCATGTGGGTCATGGACATAGCACGTGGAGCAAATGGTGGAGAGAATGAGCTGCGTTTGGTTTAAGTTGATGGATACTGACAGTCCATCCCACCCTACTCGTGGTCTACTGTTGAGGACACTATTTATGACTTCTTACCAGGAGAAGTAAGAAAGCCTAAATGATGCAGATACCACCATGATTATGTTTATTTGTCAATCTGTAATTCTTTTGTGGGTTTCCTTGTAGAAATTGGGAGGTTTGTTACAAAACTCTCTCATATGCACCATTTGACCTCAGCGATGTCTCTATCACTGCTATTTGAGGCACTACCCAAGGTATAACCCTATGTCAGAATTCCAGTTTCCCCATGTTTGGGTATTTACTAATATAATGAATATACATGTATGTCTCTGTTAACAACTAAAAGTTAAATATATAGAATGTAACTTCCAAAATTGGTGTGGTATATCTTTTACAAAAATTTAAGAAACATGTAACTTGAGTTTTGCTTTTTGTTTTCTTTCCTTCTCTGTTGCCATGACTTTTAAGATTGGATAAATTACAATCCATTGAGTTTGAAAATTTCCTTCCCCAAATATGTTTTTGTTCCCCTTTCTGATTTTTATCTCCTGGAAGTAGGATCTCTGACTGTCCACTTCATTTCACTCAGAGAACATACGTTTTCTACTTCTTTCATTCTTTTATTAGGAAAGTTAAGTTTTTTATTTATCTGTTTTTTACTGTTGTTGTTGTTTCTTTGTTTTTCTTAGTTCAGATCCTTCTCCAGATACTGAATCAGGCATGATTCTAGAAGGCAAAATTGGGAGCGGGAGGTGGCATTAGTAAATGACTAAAAATAATTGTTAAGTCATGTTACATAATTTCTTCAATGAAGAGCCATCAATGGTATTGGAAAAATCACAGGGTTGTTATTTTACATAAGCTAAACAGAGGAAACTCCATCCAAATGGAAACTAATTGAAATGCCTTTTCAAAAATGTCGTTCAGCTCTTCAAAATAAGAATTACAGAGCCTAAACAGCTTATAAGTGTCTGTAAAGGTCATAGTTTAAATGTTCAGTCTCAGACAGAGAAGAGTCTATATATGCAGAACTCTAGGCTCACTTAAAAAATGGACACATTGCATTTGATTTTCATAATGATCTAAAGATTCTCTGGACATTGGCAGGACCGAACAGGTGCATCAATCACAAATGACAAGATCCACACAATTTCTCATGCAGACCACTTGATTTTTTATTACAACAAATGTAATAATGCAGTTGACCCATGAATGATAATTCAAACTTTTTTTTTTTTGGCACTAAAGTCTGTTTGAATTTCAGTGTCCTAGATTTTAGTTCATGATACTGAGTTCTTTCAACATCTCATATGACGTTTTAAGTTTAATTGTGTGATTTCCTCAAATTCATATGTTGCAATCTTAACCTCTAGTATCTCAAATGTGCCTGTATTTGGAGATGGAGCCTTCAGAGAGGTAATGAAGTTAAAATGGGTTAGGGTAGGCCCTAATCCAATCTGATGGGTGTCCTTATTAGGACACAGAAAAACACCAGGGACCTGTGAGCACAGAGGAAAGAGCAGGTGAGTGCACAGTGAGAAATGTTTTTGCAGGTCTTAGAAGGAATCAAACCTTCCAACACATTGATCTTGGACTTCTAAATGGGAGAAGATAAATCCCTGTTGTTCAAGCCACCTAGTTTGCAGTAATTTGTTATGGCAGTCCTACCACCTAGCAGCATGCCATGCGTGTCAGCAAACTAATACTCTACCCATATCAGCCGTTGATTGGTCTTATCCATAAATTAGGATATGTTGGGTTATGATTAGTAAGCAACAAATTAGAGCAAGTTGAATTTCCATATCCAGGATGGACTAAAATTTTGGACTAGAAATTTTATTTCCCCTCTAAAGAATCTAGATGGAAGATTATATGGCAGTGATTAAGATGTGTATTTTCCAAGGGCACTGGGATGGCTTGGTCGGTTAAGTGCCCGACTGTTGGTTTGGGCTCAGGTCATGATCCCAGGGTCCTGGGATCGAGTCCCTTGTTGGGCTCGCTGCTCAGTGGGAGAACTGCTTCTCCCTCTCCTTTTGCCCCTCCCCCCACTCATGCTTGCACACACACACTCTCAAATAAATACATAAAATTTTTAAAAAGGATGTTTATCAATGAAACAAACCTCCAATTCTACCTCTACACATATCCTTCCATGAAGAATTAAAGTTCTTTCTTTGGAGCAGTGAAAGTTTGCTCTTAGTAACATTAGTAAGATTAGTGCCAGCTTTCCTTGTTTTACGGTTTACTGAATGTACTCGTGAAAACAGGTAGCCTTCTGCTTAGCCCTTTCACTATCTAGAGAGTCCACTGTGTGAAATGTCTGGGTTCAGAATGGCAGAGAAGTCCCATCGCCAGCTTTCAGGGTGGCCTGCAGGCGTGAACAGGATGGTGGGGGAACATCCAGCATCTGGACATCAGAGCACCAAACTGCTGCTTTAGTCCTTTGGGTCTCCATGGTCTTCAAGTGTTCAGGTGCTAGGTTGGAATTCAGCTGTACTCCAAAGAAACTGAAATTATTATTATTATTATTATTGGTCTCTGATTTTTAGTTCAACTTAGCATGTGTCTAAAGGAAGCCCTAGGAGGTTGACAGCTGTCAACGTTTGTGGGTTTGTTGAAACCAGGCACCATCTCCAGCATGTAGTCGTCTAAGGCAAGTGACCTATGCTTCTGCAACTGCTCACTCTACCCAGCCCACACTCGTCTTAAATTTTAACTGCATGTTGTATTATACCAATACCGTCCAGAATATGTAAGATAAAGAGGTCTCCGACATGTTTCTGAAAGCACTTAACTCTCCTTTGTCAGAGCATTTTGATGTGGTCACAAAAATATAGTCAGGCTAAACTCAGCAAAACAATTACATCTGTATCTCTATCTCTATCTCTATATCTATCTATCCCTATCTCTATCTCAATCTCTGTATGTAGGGGAGGTTACAAGACTAAACAAGCAAACAAGAAAATCCCACAAAAACAAAAACAAAAACAAAAAGCAACACAACACTGACAACTTACAATTAAAGAACCAGACCAAAAAAGAGAGAGAGAGAGAAAAAACAGGCAACTCTGAAGAGTTTTGGTAGCAGGAGCAGCCAAAGTTTTGTCAGGCATTGTGGCTGGATTTAATCAGCTTCAACTGGCCTCAGTGTCTTCAAGATCCTCTTAAGATTCTAGTCTAGGAAGGTTCTGGGCTCCTGAGTGTATGGGTTCCCTGCCCCCTCTTTGGTTGGAGAGGACAAGGTATGCTGAGTAACAGTTCCATCCCACTTGTGCAGTGAGGCAGAGGGCATCTTCCCCCTACGCCCCCTGCCCCAAATCATGATGTAATGTCAAAGGCAGGAGAGAGGAAAGATGATGGCCAGATGGCAACAGACAGCCACCCCAAGCTTCTTGACCAAGGTGAGTTGCATTTGAGCATCACCTCTGTGGTTTGGGCATACTTTAGTGAGCAGAGCTCCTAGGTGCTTCTTTTCAACTTATGGACAGAAAGCGTCCCTTCTGTCATGTTCTCTCTATAAGGGGGTCCATTGGCTGCTCTCAGGGACTACTCTGGATGCTCCATCTCAGTACATCTGGCCCTGAATTTATGGCATACTTGTTCTAAAGCACGCTGAGATCTTTTGGCACCATGAAAAGCTCGTTCATGTAAATATGATTATTAATAGTCATCATCGGAAATGAGGAACATCTTGATAGCATGAGAGAAAGAGGAACCAGTTCTGGTTGGGTGCCAAGTGCAGCAGCTGTGTGGAGCAGACCTGGAGCTCTGAGCTGCCAGACATGTTGGAGAGCTGTTCCTTACTTTGGCATTTTTGTAGCATTTCCTAGCAGGTGGCAGAGGCCTGGGAGGTTCTAGGTGTTAGAACGTGGATCTATGAGCTTTAGGACAAAGTAAGCTTTTTCCTTAAGCTTACTGTGTCTGTAAAAATTCTCAAGGGCCATGTTCTGTCCTTCTGAGGCTTCCAAATGAGAATGTGTGTTCATAAGGCAGAATATTTCAGACTTTCTTGGCTCTAGAGGCAAGAGCCCATTTGGGTCTCTTCTTTCTGGTCCCCTAAAGGTCCAGAGAGTTGGGGTACAAATGGAGGGAGATCCATCTGGGAGTGAGAATCATGCAAAGTCACAAAAAGTGACCTTTGCTATTATGAATAAACTGATCACAAAATCCAGTCACGCATAGCAAAATGACATCTCCTTAGTTATTGGGCTGTTGCATGATGTTTAAAGCATCCAACACTCAAAGAAGAAAAGCAGTTATATTGAATACAATAGTATGAAGCAAAGCCATAATACTCAATGTGGTATTCGGTTTAACTTTTGGTCCACTGAGAAAGTTGTGAATGGAACCAAGAGCTTCATGGCTGGGATCATGGAAATGGGCGTACGTGGCAGAGGGATATGTTGCTCGGAATTTCTTGTAGTGCCTAGGTAACTTCCTGCTTCCATGGGGTAGATGGGGAGAGATTACAGAGTACCTAGAAACAGGAGAGGATCACAGGGTGCCTCTAAGGAGACCATGAACTTTTCTGCTGTAAGCAACATGGCTCTGTTTGGTGGTACGAGCAAACGCGAACAATGGGAATGGAGTGAAGTTCGTGGACGGTAGGAGTGTATTCCGGGAGGTTCTGAGCAGCTAGTACAGATCAGAGCACAAAGTTCCGGGCAAGCTAGAAAGACTGGGTTCTGCTCCTAGAAACATTGTCCAAAGCAAAATTCAAGGATGGAAATCCAGGAAGGGAAACTCCTTATTGCCCACCACTTTCTCTGCCCCCAGGAGCTTGGTTGACATTTAATGGTAGAGATTGTCTGGTGAGATTTTTCAGCTCCAAGCAAATTTGGTGCTTATTAGTTTTGAGTCTGAAAGTATGGAGGAAATCTTATTTTCTTAGAAGGGCGATATCAGATCCCCTTGCTAATAACAGATTTGCTTTTTGTTGGGTGAAAAATTTGATAAGGGAGAGAGAAGCCCTTCCACGACCACTCCCCACAAGAGTAATAGCAAAGGGGGCATGCTTCTGTAATAAAAAGGAAGTCTCAGGGATCACAGAAGGACAGAGGCCCTAAACTCTAAGGCTGTTTTTCCTCCCTGCGTAGGAAAGGGCCAGAATTCAGAGCAATAGAGGGGATTTTGCCTGGGGTGATGGTGAAGGGAGTGGGTAAAGAAATGAAGTGGGAGCACTTAGAGAGGAAATATTCAAAGGTGGCCTGGAAGTGTTTCATGGAGATTTTATTACATTTTATTTCTAATTCTCTTCCCCATATCTTCATGAAATTTTCAAGAGAATCTAAATGACTTTGCCAATAACAAACAAACAAACAAACAAACAAAACCCCTACCGTGGGGCTGGCTATGTTTGGAAGATGGGACAATGGGCTGTTGATCTCATGGTGCTGTGGTCGTGTGTGTTGGGTAGGGCTTGGGAGTGGGTTGAGAAGACAAGACCACCCGTGAGAGACCTGGCGCCTCTGACCACACCATTTTCACCAGCTGTCACTGTGCTGGGCTCCATGCTAAGCTTTTTTAAAAATGTTATCTCATTTAATTTTCACAACAATCCAGCAAGGCAAGCACTATCGAGTTTTCTGTTAAATCTGTGTCAGTAGCCTCCCTCCTCAGATAAGAGGCTGTGAACATCTCACTGGCAGGACGTGTTTTATTTTTCTTTGTATCCCTATTGTCCATTATGAGGTATGAAGGTTCTCATGAATATTTGCTCAGTTGAACTGAACAGCAAGAGAGAGAGGATTGAAATGTAGATTGAAGCTAGATTATGGAGCTTTGACTGACACATCAAGTTTGGATTTTGTCTTAATTGTTGCTGTCGTTGGGGATGTGACAGGGTGAACCAACACCATGGAAAGGCTTTTTGTTTGTTGTTGTTTAATTATGTTCAGTTAGCCCCATATAGCACATCATTAGTTTTTGATGTAGCATTCAATGATACATTAGTTGCGTATAATACGTGATGCTCGCCACGACATGTGCCCTCCTTTATACCTGTCACCCTGCTACCCCCTTCCTCCACCTCCCTTCCCTCTGAAACCCTCAGTTTATTTCCTAGTGTCCATGGTCTCCCATGGTTTGTCTCCCTGTCTGGTTTCCACCCCTTCATTTTTCCCTTCCTTCTCCTAAGGTCCTCCATGCTATTCCTTATGTTCCACATATGATAACTGACTCTGTCTGCTTGACTTACTTCACTCAGCATAATCCCCTCCAGTTCCATCCATGTCAGTGCAAATGATGTGTATTCATCCTTTCTGATGGCTGAGTAATATTCCATTGTGTATATGAACCACATCTTCTTTTTTTTAAAATTTTATTTTATTTTTGCAGTGTTCCAAGATTCATTGTTTACGTACCACATCTTCTTTATCCATTCATCTGTTGAAAGGCATCTTGGCTCTTCCCACAGTTTGGCTCTTGTGGCCATTGCTGCTATGAGCATTGGAATACATGTGCCCCTTCTTTTCACTACATCTGTATCTTTGGGGTAAATACCTAGTAGTGCAATGGCTGGGTCATAGGGTAGCTATATTTCTAACTTTTTGAGGAAACTCTATACTGTTTTCCAAAGTAACATGAAAGTTTTTTGTTCAAAAAGTCCGTCCTGGGTGGCTCAGTCTGTTAGGCCTCTGACTTGATTTCAGCTCAGGTCATGATCTCAGGGTTGTGAGATCAAGCCCCATGTCAAGGCTCTATACAGGACCTGCTTGAGATTCTCTTTTTCCCTCTTCCTCTTCCCTTTCCACACCCTAAAAAAAAGAAGTCTATTCTATTTGTTTTTGCTTAAAAGCTTCAGCAGGTGAGAGTTAGATCTTAAAGCTCTAGCTGATGCAGCACTCTATCTTGTATGAATATACTATGTTGACATGTTATTTTTGATGACTGGCTATAATGTCAAGGGTGAGTTCAAATGGTATCTAGAGCTAGTTGCCCTTTGAGTTGTCTTTTGGTTTATAAAAGAAAAAAGGTACAACAAAACCTATTACAACAAAGTTTATTTTTAACGACAACCTTTCTATAAAAAAATAAATGTTTGGTGGGCAATGGATAATACGGATTATTCTTCTGGTCATTAGAAGAACGGCATGGTTTAACATAGTTCTTTTCATCTCTTTCCACTATGGTGTCTTCTTCAAGTCTCCATTTGTTTATCTTGTTTAATTTGGCATGAATAGAAGAATCAGAGGACTACAGAAATCACCGCTGGCACAGAAACACGATCCAACGTATCCCAACTTCAGAGTCTGCCTCGATAGTAATGAGTACCCAAGCTTATTTCAGTTCTTCTAAGAACTTAATAGAAGCCGTATATTTTACTATGATAAGATCATGCAGGCTAACTGAAATTTGCTTATTTACGTCTGGCAAGAATTTCATCAGCCCAATGTGCTCACCTTGCTCGACTCTTGCTGATTGGAGGCTCTGATTAGCAGCTACATACATCTTTTAGTTAAGAAATGAGAAGAAAACAGAATTATTATTTTATAAACAGCTCTTTGGTGGTAAAAACATTTTCATACAACTGTTCCTTGAGGAACAGGTACATGAAAATGACCTTCACAGGGCCACCTGTATGGGCTCAGTGGGTTAAAGCCTCTGCCTTCGGCTCAGGTCATGATCCCAGAGTCCTGGGATCCAGCCGCACATCAGGCTCTCTGCTCAGCAGGGAGCCTGTTTCCTCCTCTCTCTCTGCCTACTTGTGATCTCTGTCTGTCAAATAAATAAATAAAATCTTTTAAAAAAATGACCTTCAGAAAGGATTGCTGAAAAGTGATTTCACCTACTCCTTTCACTTTTATTGATGGGGGGGATTGAGGTCTGAGGGTAAAGTTGGCCCCAAGGCCAGGAGGCCAGCCTCTTTCTCAACCCATCACGTGTTTGATCTACCATGCTGTCTCAGATCCTTTGTTGAGCTGGAGGGAAGCGCATCTCCCCAAATAGGTTTGTTCAATGCGAGGTGCTGGGAATAGCCAGCGATCCCTGTACTGAGGAATGCAAGGAAACTCTAAGCTTTGCTGTGAAGGAGAGGAGAAAGCAAGGGGGTCAATGCTCAAAGACAAAGACCCTTTGCTCTTCTCTGCTCCCGCCTTTCTTGGTTCTTCAGGATAATCATGACTCTTAACCACCGTTTCTCAAGCACGTGATGTGCGCCAAGGGGTCTTACTGGAACTAGGAGGATCTGTTTACAGGAAAGATACTATAGGATAACCTGCCTGTTCTACGAGTTCTGCGAAACATAGCCTAGGGGACAATGCGTATATGTCTTAGATCATAGGGTGGCAGTTTGGGCTAAGAAAGCTTCCCAGGAAGGCACCTCTGGGGGAGGGGGCGGGGCGGGCATTCCTACAGCCCAGTGGTCACAGAGGCCTCGGCATTCCAAAGGCCTCTGCCCTTTTCCGAAACCTTCCGTCACCCTCAGTGGCCTCTGTGTTACATTTTAGCAAGCCAGGCTTGCTAAAATTTATGGATGATTTCACCCTCTGCATGAAACCCAATAGCGAGGAATCTATAGTCTCCAAATTCTGTCCCTGTGTCCTGCCACTTTCGGTTTTTCAGTGACTCTAAGGAGATGCCAGCTCCCGTTTTGGGTACGACGGGACAGGGGATTAAAGGCTGCTGGGTGAGTGGACCTTGATGTAGTTTAAGTGAAGACGGAAGGCCAGAAGCATTTGCTAGACACCAGGTGGGATGTCCTTTCCTTGTCCTGGATGCTGTTTGGACACCTCCTGCCCCTGCTCCTGTCTTACTCCCCCCACACCCCGCACGCCTATCACTGCCTTGCTGCTGGGTCTGTCTGCGAGCGCCGTGCTTTCTTGCGGGTCCGGGGAGCCTGAAACACAGGAGTCCTCATCAGAGAGAGCAGTCTGTTTGTTAGCACATCCGCCTGGGCAGAGTGGCTTCAAATCACTTTTAAATATTCTTTTAACCAGTATTTCTCCAGTGTAATGAAGGAAAATATTGAAAAAGAAAAATACGCTTCTTAAGGGAAACAAATTGCTGTGATTTGAATCAAAGGAAAGCACACAGCCAGCCTGTATTTCAGCAAGACCGATCCCATGTAAATTGCCGCTAATTCTAGAAAATGGAATGTAGTAAATGCATGACTGGTGTCTGAAGTGGAAGAATGACACACGTGAAATACTGACCTTTTGGATGATGAAACAGAAGATGTGAAACATACTGCCTCTAGTTTCCTAAATAAACTCAAGGTCTGTAGCATGAAACAGAGATTTAGGAAAAGCTACAGTAAGTGAAAATAGGAGGGAAATGCAACAACGTTGTATCCTTTTTCAAAAGAGAGAACACACATAAGGAAAATACATAACACATAACACCTGTTGTATCCTTTTTCAAAAGAGAGAACATGCATAACGATGTCACCTCCCCAACCCAGTGTCTGACGTACAGAGAGTCCTTCTCCCCAGGTAGTTCATCATTCACATTCATGGTCACATGTCCACCCAAGCCCATGACATCCATGGAGGATTTGGCCAAGGAAGGGACTTACATCTTCTGCTCTTACTTGGCTTTTTCACTTGGGATGGGAAGTTCACTTTTCAAAATAATTGTTAAGTGCAACTTAGGAATGTTGAGTTCAGCCAGATTCATCTGCTCATTGGAAAACAAATGGGGACGGTCTCCCCAGAGGCACTGCAAAATCTACCCTGCTCAACCGTGATTGAAGGGATGAGTGTCCTTCCTCACTGGCACATGCCATCTGGAAGGTAGATAGCAAGAATAAAAGCAGAGCACTGGTCTGCCCTTGTTCTACCTTGGGATGCCCTAGATAGTCTTTGGCATCTACCAAATCAGAGCTTGCTGCTTTTTCCTTTATGCACAAGTACTTACGCTTTTTCCATACCATTTCATGTGCAAATTTGAAAGCTCTGGATAGACTTTTTTTTTCCCATGTGATGCAACCTAGAGAACTATTCAAAGGAACTCTTTCCTAATGTGATTACCAGCTCTCTAATTTGAATGAGAATTTTTTTTAATTGATAAAATTAGAATAAATAGTAAAGCATTATGGGATCGAAACTATGTGCCAAATAATATAGCAACAGACTCATGACTTGTAAGTTGTTTATAATAGGAACATGGCTGAAGTGGGATATTTTAATTATAAAAGTCACTCTAGAAGATAAAATAAGATAAAATATATTGAAATATATGAAATGGAACATTTTTAAAATAGGCCAGATTACTCACACATAAATAGAACAATAATGAATAATACACATTATAATATTGTCAGATTTTAACAAAATAAAAAAGAAATAATATGAACTTCATTTTTCTTATTTTTTCTTTTTTATTAAAAAAAAGATTTTATTGATTTATTTGACAGAGAGACACAGTGAGAGAGGGAACACAAGCAGGGAGGGAATGGGAGAGGGAGAAGTCGGCTTCCTGCTGAGCAGGGAGCCCGATGTGGGGCTTGATGTGGGGCTCGATCCCAGGACCCTGGGATCATGAACTGAGCTGAAGGCAGACACTTAACGACTGAGCCACCCAGGCATCCCAAATAATATGAACTTTAAATCTCTTGATGACTTGGAAACCAAAATGATAAATTTACGTTTTTGTAACATTGTGAAGAGCATTCCTAATAAGGATGTATGGTACATGTAAAAGATTTTCGAAAGGAACAGCACATAAAGGTTAAAGATTTAAGATAAACTACAGTATAGTTAAATAAATTTCAAAATGTATACAAAGACAATTACATGAAAAAAGATTATAACAGATAACTTACAAAAGAGGAACTACAACTGCTTTAAAAACAGAAAAATGATCAACTTTACTTATAACTAAAGGAATGCAAACTAAAATCATAAAGAAAGCTTTTTTGTTTGGTTGGTTTTTTAACTTGTTAAGAAAAAGATTTTATTGAAAATACACAATGCTAATGATGCGGTATTTTCATACTTTGTTGCTGACTGTATACTTTCACAATCCTTTCTGGAGACAATTTGGCAGTATGTACCAAGACTCAGAAAAGCCCTCATATCTTCTGAATACTTCTCAGTCAGGGAATATTTTCCAAGGTTAAAACATATTGGGAAACTAGGGGATGATTATTCTTACACTCTTTGCTGCATTTATGTCAAGGTTGTTTGGGGGAAATTCTTAAGTGGAAAAGGGATTCTGGACAGTCCCTCAGGAACTGGCTCAGAGGATAGTCTGTGGTCAATGCCAAACCACAGAAAGAGAGTGAGATCAGACAATGATGAAAGGAAGGGGATTGCCAAGATCCAGCCCCAGTGCATGGTATGCGGAGTCCCAGGAGTAGAGGAGTCTTTGGAATGACCACAATGGATCTATTTCCTTTCTGGGGACTTTCTAGGTGGTAGTCATGAGCATTCACTTGGACAATTAGCTGTATGCTCTATGTAAACTTACTGTGCTCAATTTTTTCCTTATAAATTAGAGATAAAAATAGTGCCTGAAGTTGTTGACAGCACTAAGAGACTAGTAGACATCAGATGTATCCAGTGCATGACAAGTTTTGATCATGAACTAAACCTTGGCTTTTACTAGTTGTGATTCATCTGCTGGAGACTTGGGAGACCTGGTCCTAATATATCGATCGCTGGTTGGATGAGTCCAGATACATTAGTTAATCTCTCAGAGAGCTGTGCTAGTTAGATATCCCTCAGGTGCCTCCAGCCTTAGAGATCTATTCATGAGACAGTCCTGTATAGCCTCGCGTCAAAGGGCTAAAACTAGTAGACCCAGATACACTGAGGTATGAAACCCAGCGATGTCCATTTCTAGCAATGTGATTTGGGGCATAATATTTAACCTGTGACTCAGTTCAATCATTTGTAAAATGGGGCTAGCAAGAGTTCCTACCTTGTAAGATTGTTGCAAGGAGTCCAGGAGATGGTGGGTTCAAGTCACATAGCAGAGCGGCTGGCAAATGTAAGCATTCAACAGAAAGTAGCTATTGCAATGATTCTAGCATGTTTCGATTCTGTCACGGTTTTCTGGCATTGGCAGAGACATTAGATATATAGTAAGCATTCTAATTTCAAATAGTCTAACCATCAACTATGTTTTCCGGAGGGAATTCAAATATTTTACGGTTGAATTTCTAGCTAACAGGTAGATTCAAATTTCTGACGAATGCTGGTGTGTTTTGATTACGGGGCTCAGAAAATGAAGTTAGTGTTCTTCCAGATCATTCATGGTACTGAAGGAGGGGGTTAAGGATGTTGGGTGTCAGTGAAGTTCAAACATAATAATATCCTCTGGGAACTACTAGAGAATGAATGGAAATAGATTCACTAATTAACATTATCAGGTAGAATCCGTTACAGCAGGGTCTTGTGTTTGGAATCAGCCAGTTCTACAGAGTTCTATGGAGCTCCACCACCCATGCATGACATGATGCAGCACCAGCTTCTACCAACTGATGAATCATTATTATTATTATTTTATTTTATTTATTTATTTTTGTTTGTTTATTTTCAGCGTAACAGTGTTCATTGTTTTTGCACCACACCCAGTGCTCCATGCAGTTCGTACCCTCCCTATTACCCACCACCTGTTCCTCAACCTCCCACCCCCCCCCCCACCCCTTCAAAACCCTCTGGTTGTTTTTCAGAGTCCATAGTCTCTCATGGTTCATCTCCCCTTCCAGTTTCCCTCAACTTCCTCTCCTCTCCATCTCCCCATGTCCTCCGTGTTCTTTGTTATGCTCCACAAATAAATGAGACCATATGATACTTGACTCTCTCTGCTTGACTTATTTTGCTCAGCATAATCTCTTCCAGTCCCATCCATGTTGCTACAAAAGTTGGGTATTCATCCTTTCTGATGGAGGCATAATACTCCATAGTGTATATGGACCACATCTTCCTTATCCATTCATCCGTTGAAGGGCATCTTGGTTCTTTCCACAGTTTGGCGACCGTGGCCATTGCTGCAATAAACATTGGGGTACAGATGTCTCTTCTTTTCACTACATCTGTATCCTTGGGATAATTGTGGAGAAAGGGGAACCCTCTTCCACTGATGGTGGGAATGCAAGTTAGTGCAGCCACTTTGGAGAACAGTGTGGAGATTCCTCAAGAAATTAAGAATAGAGCTTCCCTATGACCCTGCAATTGCATTATTATTATTTTTTAAAGATTTATTTATTTGACACAGAGAGAGAGATCACAAATAGGTAGAGAGGCAGGCAGAGAGAGAGAAAGGGGGGAAGCAGGCTCCCCATTGAGCAGAAAGCCTGATGTGGGGCTCAATCCCAGGACCCTGAGACCATGACCTGAGCTGAAGGCAGAGGCTTTATACCACTGAGCCACCCAGGTGCCCCTGAAGAATCATTATTTTGTGTGACAAAATTTCCTATTTCAGAGAGATTCAAATTAAAACCACATTGAAATACCACCTGACACCAGTTAGAATGGCCAAAATTAGCAAGACAGGAAACAACATGTGTTGGAGAGGATGTGGAGAAAGGGGAACCCTCTTACACTATTGGTGGGAATGCAAGTTGGTGCAGCCACTTTGGAGAACAGTGTGGAGATTCCTCAAGAAATTAAAAATAGAGCTTCCCTATGACCCTGCAATTGCACTACTGGGTATTTACCCCAAAGATATAGATTTAGTGAAAAGAAGGGCCATCTGTACCCCAATGTTTATAGCAGCAATGGCCACGGTCACTTGGAAAGGACCAAGATGCCCCTTCAACGGATGAATGGATAAGGAAGAAGTGGTCCATATACACAATGGAGTATTATGCCTCCATCAGAAAGGATGAATACCCAACGTTTGTAGCAACATGGACGGGGCTGGAAGAGATTATGCTGAGTGAAATAAGTCAAGCAAAGAGAGTCAAGTATCATATGGTTTCACTTATTTGTGGAGCATAACAAATAACATGGAGGAGGACATGGGGAGATGGAGAGGAGAAGAGTTGAGGGAAATTGGAAGGGGGAGATGAACCATGAGAGACTATGGACTCTGAAAAACAACCTGAGGGTTTTGAAGGGGCGGGGGTGGGAGGTTGGGGAACAGGTGGTGGGTAATAGGGAGGGCACGTATTGCATGGAGCACTGGGTGTGGTGCAAAAACAATGACTACTGTTACCTTGAAAAGAAATTTTTAAAAAAGTGAAGGAAAAAAAATCCAGAAAAAAAATTCCTATTACAAGACCTCCTCTGCCTTATGCTAACATTAGAATATAAAATAACTTCAAACCTTATTCCTCCAATCCTCCCCAGCCTGTCCCACCTTTACCTACCACATTCGGTGTTAGGGATCCCCAAAGGGCAAATCACACAGCTAGTCCCTGCTCTAAAAATAGATTTGAATGATGGCCAAAGACTTCGGAACAGGGCTAGGTATTAAAGGATTCCATTAGTGTTATTGATGTGCCACATTATACACTTTTAATGGGATCATTAGCCAAAGAAGAGAAAAATAAAATTTTAAATCTGGAACAAAGCTTAGAGATAAACTAATCCAAATAAATTATTTTACCAATGAAAGAAATGAGAAGTGAAGTGACTTTCTGCAAGTCATACAGAGGTGGTGCTGGTGTTAGTATCCAGTCTTGGGCTCAACACTCATGGGGATACTTCGGGATTTCTGGAGGCCAGAAGTATTCCCCTACATTTCACGATGACAGTCCAGTGTCTGGGTTATTGAAGGAGCAAGAGATGCTTATAAAATTTATGAACTCATGTAAAATATGTCATGGAAAAAAAGCAGGGGCTCTGTTGTTATTCTTTTTTACTTAATGAGTCTTTTGGGGAAAAATATCTTAAAATTGTTGAATGATGGATATCCGCCCTGAAGTTTAATATTGAAAAACTCAGTAACTCTTCAGAGACTAAAACTGCCTAAACATTGCCACCATGTCTCTTAATTCCACACCGTGTTCTCTCATCTGATTTTTAGCTGCATTGGAAGAGTAGATATCAGGGAAGGAAAGATGAAAAAGTTGACTCACCGCAGGTAGCCCAAGACAAGCAAGAGTGACCATCTGCTGACTGTGACAATCTCAGTGGGAAGGTTAATGGAGAGCTCAAAGCTCGTGTATTGTCAGCCGGAGAGAATGTGACCTTAAAAATATTCAAGGGGTACCTGGGTGGCTCAGTGGGTTAAGCCTCTGCCTTTGACTCAGGTCATGATCTCGGGGTCCTGGGATGGAGCCCCGCATCGGGCTCTCTGCTCAGTGAGGAGCCTGCTTCCCCCCCCCCCCCCGCCTGCCTCTCTGCCTACTTGTGACCTCTCTTTGTGTCAAATAAATAAATAAAATATTTAAAAAATATTCAAGATTATAAAAATATGGACCATTTGTGTGCATTCACATTGACTTGTGTTTATTTACAGAGATAGTGTGAATATTTTTGCAGTTTTCATCATTGACGATTTTCTGGAAGCATGATCGAACTCAGGTCTGTCTGACTCTGGCGTCTGAGCTCTCCCCTGCTAGAGAAGGTCGAGAACATTGCAGCACAAGTGAAAGACAATTAAAAATCATCTGTAGAACCATCATCTAGAGATAGCCAGTATCAATAATAGGTAATGGGGTAGATTTGTTCCTTTTGTTATTTTTCCCTTGCCTTAAATTTTTTTCTATCTGAGCTTCTATCTCTATGCCCATCCTTATCTCTATTCCTGTGTAATTTTTTTCAGATCAAAGATAGAAATAAACCTGGGGGATAAAGACAGGCAGACTAGGAGTGTGTGTGTATGTGTGTGTGTTGTTTGTGGGGTGGGGTGTAGGAAACGCAGGACCTGGGAATGATGGGAATCTTTGACAGCCAGAACACTTTTTTGGAAATGATGCTTTTCGTCCCCTTCAATTTAAAAAAGATTTACTTTAATTTATTTATTTGAGAGAGAGGGCACACACACACGCATGAGTGGGGAGAGGGGCAGAGAGAGAAGCGGACTCCCCACTGAGCAGGGAGCCCGCTGGACTTGACCTCAGGACCCTGAGACCATGACCTAGGCTGAAGGCAGACACTTAACCTACTGAGCCACACACGCACCCCTGGACATGATGCTTTTCACCCGTTGTGCAGACTATGGCGGAAAGATGTTAGGGAATTCTCCGTGACATGCCACGGGAATACGTTTGGTCTCGTGATGTTATGTGTGCATACAGCCAGGTGTGCGCACGTGCACACACACACAGATCCCAGCGGACGTTTCAGGAAGCAACACTTGACTTTATTATGTGTGGCACACTCTGGTCTTTTCTGTTCTTCTCTTATTGCATGTATTTATTTTTTTGCAATGCTGAATGTGACTCACTAAGCTGATTTCACAACCCATGAAAGGTGGGTTGAAAGCCCTGAGTTCGGAGTAGAGGAACTGGAGTGCTCAGATGGGAAACGGTGGTGGAAGCACACGCTGTCCTTTCACGGGTGTCTTTTCTGAAGAGCAGGGGCGGAGGGCCAAGAGATCCCCCAGCAACCAGCATGGGGCTGCAGCTCTGATCTTACTGGAGTGCCAGTGGAATGCTCGATTTGGGTGTTTACTTTTTTTTCATGTTGAGTGTAAATTTAGCTTTAGTTAGGGGAAATGAACACAGAAATATTTTGGGAAAGACAGGTGGAATAATATTAAGAAAATATTATTATAAGTTAAAATTCCTGCCCTGTGTTTGTCCCCCTGGATCAGTGAGTCCAGAAGTCACCCGAAGGGTCCAGAATGGGATTGTAATTGAACCCCGGTGAGTTCCGTAAGCATGGAGTGGCTGTTCAATTTCCCTGTGCATGCTCACCCCCATGGTTCTTCACCAAAGAGGATCTGCTCATGCACAGCGTATAACAGTAAGGGAAAAAGGCAGGGTCCAAAATTACATATGTACTCGAATCTAAAATATAAATATGTGAATCATTTTTCTATTTGTACTTTCCAACTTTTAAAAAATTCTGCAAGTATTACTTTGTGTACTCAAAAGCAAAAAATGAGTTTTGTTTTGTTTTTTCTCCTCTAATGACTTTTGAGGTGTTCATGCTTCAGCACCCTTGTGGTTTGGTAAACTATTAAATGCTTACAAAACTAAAAAAAGAAAAAAAAAAGAGGAAATCCTCATGGTTAATCTTAAAATTGTCTCTAAATTTTTCCGAAGGTCTGTATTGGTGACAGGCTGATGGGTGGGAACTACAGCCCAGGCTTCTGCATTCACAAAAGGGTCTTGTGACCTGAGGACATTGCTGCTACCAGGCCTGCACGAGGGCCCATGAGTTAGTTCCAGAAACATTGGATTTTGGTGATTTCTTGGTGTGATTGGACAGCATTCTCACTATTTCTCTGTTTATCTCGGGAGCGAGCACCAGAAAGATTCTTTTATTCAAAATTTTTTTCTTGTAATTTATTTGAGAGAGAGAGCAAGAGAGCATAAGCAGGGACTGGGGCAGAGGGTGAGGGAGAAGCAGACTCCCCATGAGCAGGGAGCCCGATGCGGGGCTCCATCCCAGGACCCTGAGATTATGACCCGAGCCAAAGGTAGACACTTAACCCACTGAGCCATCCAGGCGCCCCAAGATTCTCTTTTTATAGCTGGAATCAACATAATTACATGTGTGTGCAGCGTATTCCCATGACATAGTGATTATCCCCACAAAGCACCAAGTAGGGATCGAACCCCTTGCTTTCCATTCCTTTCACTGCTTCCATGAAAGACTTTGACCAGCAGTGCATTTCACTGTAATTAAAGGATTCATGTTTCCTGTTGTAGGAAAAAAAAAAATACATGTTTTTGAAAACAAAAAACACAATGTCAACAGCACGTCATTTTAAAATTTAAATTTCTGGAAGCTTCTAGAAATATCTTCTGTGAAATGTTGAAATGGGCCCTGGGTGCTGTTTGGTATGTGGAGAAGGGGGCCAGAAGCAGACATAATTGCTCTGTCTAGGAAAGGACTTGTTGGTTCTACCCCAGCAGAGCGGCTAAAGCACGTGCGCCCTGAGTTAGCAGAAATCAACCTCACTAAATCCCCATTTTATACCCTTTTGTAACTTCAAGGCTGCCTGATCTCTCAGGTCAAGTTCTCTGGGAGACAGACGCTAAGCAGAGATTTATGAACAAGGGTTTATTGAGGAGTTCTGTAGGGAACCATACCCAGAAGGGGCAGAAGCAGGACTGGGCAGAGGAAACGTCAGTTTGAGGAGTTTTGACTCATCACCAACATAAGAAGAAGTAAAATATTTCCATCATGCTAGAAAGTTCTCAGATCCATTTGGTTCTAATTACCAACTCCACCACTGCTCCCTGGTGCCCCCCTGCCCCCGACAGTAAGAAACCACTGATTTTCTTTCTGTCAGGACATGTCTGCAGATAAGCTCTGCCTTTTCCAGAATTTGACACAAATGGAATTATACAGTATATATTTTGCACTTGGCTTCTGCATGTTATGAAGATCCATCCATAGTGTTGCTTATTCTAGCACCTTACTCCCTGTTGCTGTTGAGAAATAGTGTCTTGTGAAAGGGTAAGTCAGTATGAGTAACTATTTACCTGTTGATTGATATTTGAGTTGTTTTCAGTTTCGCCGATGATCAATAAAGCTGCTATAAATACTTGTGTACAAAACTCTGTGTGACCCTATGCCCTCAGTTTTCTTGGGTGTGTATCTAGAAGTGCAATTGCTGGGTTGTGTGAGGAGTAGGTTTGACTTTATAAGAAACTGCCAAACTGTTTTCTGAAATGGTTGTGCCATTTTATACCCCAAGCAGCAACGCTGAAGAGTCCTGGTTGCCCCAGAATTTTCCCCTAGATTCTTGAGGTGGAAACTTCAGATAATTTTTGAATATAAGCATTTATTTTTATTTTTAAAAAAGATTTATTTATTTCAGAGGGACGGCAAGTGCATGCTCACAAGCTGAGGGAGGCGAGGGAGGAGCAGAGACAGAGAATCTTCAAGCAGACCCCCAGATGAGCACAGAGTCCGACTTGGGGCTTTATTCCACAACCCAAGAGATGGATCCCACAATCCATGAGATCATGACCTGGCTGGAAACCAAGAGTCAGACGCCTAACCAACCAAGCCACCCAGGTGCCCCTAAATATAAGCCTTTAAAACTATAAATTCCTCTGTAAAGTCTGCTTTAGCAGCAGGTAACAATTTTGATAGACTGATGTTTACTATTACTTAATTTAAAATATTTTAAAATTTCCTTTGTGATTTCTTCTTTGATTCACAGGTGATTTGACAGTGTATTGTTTACTTCCCAAATATTTGTGCATTTTTCCAGTCATTTCTCTGTTATTTCCTTCTGAGCTATTTCTGTTGAGGTTGGAGAATACACTGTCTATGATTTTAGTTCTTTTCAAGTTACCGAGGTTTGGGTTATGGAGCAGTGTAGAGTCTATGTGGGTTAATACTCACGTTCACTTAAGAAGAATGTGTATTCTGCTTTTCTTGCATGCAGCGTTCCATAAAAAATTGATTGTATTAAAATAGTTACTTTGCAAAGCAGAGCTCAATACATCTCGAGCAAGGAGAGCAGCACTTCTGGTTCAGAGGGGTCACAGAATCTGGGAATTCAAGATTTCCAAGGGCATCGATCTGTGTTGCCAGCCCAAGCCTCAGGGTCTTGCTCCTTCCCAAACAGGGTGCTGACCTCTGCACAGAACTTTCTGGAATGGAGAATTCAATCTCCTCTGGAGCTCCCCTCTGTGTATAACCAATTCCTGGCCTGATACTCTGCTTTCTCCCCCATGTAGATGCAGGTGATGTGAGTCTCTCTTTATTCCGGGAAGGGGGCACCCAGGCTTTTACACCTTGCTGTAATCAGCAGCTATGTATCTTTATCTTACCCTAATGGAGCCACAGTGCTCAGCACCAGTCATCTGATTCCATAATCCTTATAATTACTGCTTCCCTAAACCTCTCTAATGCCCGAGACATTGCACCCATCAGCACATTCCTTTCCATTTGTATCCCATTTCAGTTCACTGCCGAGGAAAGTTGTAACAATCGCCCTGCTACAGTGCTTTAGAGATGATCAGTGTCCTGTCCATTGCCATCTGGTAGGTGGTCCGTCTCCCACACTCCCATGTACAGTCTGTAAGCAAATGAAGGAGGCAGCTTTGAACAAGAAGAGAAGGTGAACTGGGAGGCAGCTGCCTCCAAGGCTTTGGCTGATCCAGTAAGGGGCTCTAGAGCGGGAATGACCCTCTATAATCCCACTATCATCCCCATTCCCATACAATAAGCTCCATAAAATTAGCCCCATCCCCATTTTCACCTCTATATCTTGGAAGTGGGGTGCCCCCATGGAGGGAGCATAACCTCGGGCGAGGCAAGTCAGCTTCCTTTGGCTGAAGGCGATGACCAGGGAGGGACTTGCCTGTGGGGACCAAAAGCTCACACTCCCAACACTGGCCAACACTCCTGGCTACTGAGGCAGGGAGAGCAGTGATCCCGAGGGGCTTATCTGGACAGCACATTATAACATCCACTATGACGTTACTCATCAGTAATTTCTGAATGCTGACTGCTCTTCAGGGAGGTCATTGATGGCGCCCTGCTCCTTTTCTCCATCACTGAACTATGGCCAGTAAAAATGGGACACGGAACACAGAGACACAGTCTTGGTACTAATCCACTTACAACGCCAGGTGGTTTGTTCAAGATGAAGATTCAGTTTTCCCTTCCTCTCTCCAGTTCTCCATCCAGAAGGCCACCCATTTGATGCCTCGCCCTCATGGTTTTACTGGAACAGTCCTGGGAATCTCCGAAGAAAGGGCCGGTCTGTCCAGCAGAGGAGGTTTTGCATCACACTGTTGTACCCAGAGACATTGAGGCCAGCAGGCCAGATGCTTTCTTACCACGGATGCTCTTTCCAGGACTCATTTCTACAAGTTATGTCCAACACATTTTCCATAGGGTTTAAGATAAGTAATTTTTGGCTTTGATGATGGAAGTGGGAAGAAATAGAGAAAAAAATAGAAATGAAGAAAAAACAAGAGCCTGGTTTTGTGTGAAGTCGGCTCAGATGGAGAAGTGGGGAGGTGGGAAGAGAGCATAAGGTGTGGCTTCACACAAGCCCGGCCGGGAATGTGTTTGGCACCACGTGGCTCATCGGTGAGTGAGGACTATGGGAGAGGGCAACGAGGACCCTTAGAAGCCAGTCTGCGAAGAACGTGGTAGCACACACATGCCCCTGTCTGTGCTGAATGTGGGAAAGGCAGATCTGAGCCCCAGCCTCCATTCTTGTCCACTCCCCCAGGTTCTGACTGGAATAGGAGCTGTACTCACCTGTCCCAAAGGAGGGAGAGCGCATTACTGACATGGGCGGTATCTCAGAGAGGTTGACAAGGACTGTGGAAAGCTGATACGTTCAAGTTTATAGCAAATTGCACTAGAAGAGATCACTGTATGCCTGGAGCAGAGCCCGTGTCCCATCTTTTGATCAGAAGGACCTATTAGAAAAGTGGGCAGGCATGACGCGGCAGCATGGTCTAGTACAATCTGAGGCTAGGACAGACGTGTGCATGAGAGAAGAGGGAGAGAGAGCAAGAGCAGAACACAAACAGGACATAAGGCTTCATGTTGGACAATGGGGTTTCACATTGGTGGAACTATGATAAATCTGTCAGGAAATATTAAGAAGGATTCAAGGTTTAGTGGGAAAGTTTAACCCTTACTCATTTTCTGTATTAGTTATCTACCATTACTTAGAAAGTCATCCCAAACACAGGTTAAAAAAAAAACACAACCTATGTTATTCGCTTACGATTCTGTGGGTAACCATTTGGGCTGGTCTCAGCTGAGCACTTCTTTTGGTGGGCTCACTAGGGTCACCCATGTGGCTGCTGTCCTCGAGTGGTGTGACTGACCTGGCTGTTCTAAGCTGACCTCACTCATGTTGTTGGCTTGGCCGCCTTTCACATGGCTTTCATCTTAAGGAGACTGGTTTAGGCTTCTATTTGCCATGATCTCAGGTTCCAAGAGGGTGACAGTAGAAGCTGCCAGGTCTTTCATGGTTCAGGCTTGGAAAGTCCACGATGTCACATCTGCACCCTATGTTGATCAAAGCAAGTCCCACGTCTACTGAAGGAGGTCACCGAAAGACAACTGACTGCAGGCTGACCCTTGAGCTAGAAACCCCCTCCCCTGTCCTTGGAATGTACTCTGCCCACCGTCCCCACTTTGGGGACTGTTCTCAAGGATGCAACCTCGAGAGAGTAAGGTGTGGTTGAGACCATGTGGATGGCATGTATAACAGCACCGTTATTCTGGCCAGCTGGTGCGGAGCTCCATTTGTCTCATGGACACCCGAGACAAGCCCTGTAAGTTGCCTTGCTTATTAAAAATGCCACTTCTCAATCTGGAGTGGTCTGACTCCTTCTTCGGTCTCTCTTTGCTCTGCCTGGATGGGCGCCAAGTTCATGAACCAACAATATCCAGCATAGATTCCAAGGGGACAGATAAATTCCACCTCATCGTGAGAGAAACAGGCAAGACACAGTGCAAAGGGCTTTGGGGGAGGGGCAGGGAGAGGGATGAATGTGACCATTTTTTTTTTTAAGATTTTTTTTTTTAAATTTATTTGACAGAGAGAGATCACAAGTAGATAGAAAGGCAGGCAGAGAGAGAGAGAGAGCGAGAGAGGGAAGCAGGCTCCCCACTGAGCAGAGAGCCCTATGCGGGACTTGATCCCAGGACCCTGGGATCATGACCTGAGCCAAAGGCAGTGGCTTAACCCACTGAGCCACCCAGGCGCCCCTGAATGTGACCATTTTTAAAAACAATCTGCCATGTTCCTAAGGCTGGGGATGATGGTATGAGGAAGTAAAGAATGACAACGCACATCCTGGGTATTAACCAGTTCTGTCATTTGCCTTTTAACCAAGTTTGCAAAGAGAAGCAAAGATAAGAAGATGTCCTTTTAAGGGAGGAAAGGGGGTATTTTAACACCCCAATAAATACCTATCACTACAGAGGGACAAGAACCAGAGACTCCATCACTATCGGGAGGTTCCAAGGTTTAATGAATTTTCAGACTTTTCTCTACTGCTCATCCATAGCTGTTTTGGTGATTTTTGAAATACAGTTAATGATACCCTAAGAAAGACTTTCCAACACATGCCCTGATAAACATACAGCTATAATAAAGTTTGCTGGCCATCTCACTGAATTAGAAACATAAATGGGCTTCAATATGGTTTCTCACTTTTAAGAAACTAAATCAAATAAGCAGAATCTACAGACATTCCACATGCAAATGGCTTGGCTACAGGCAACATTTGATCATTTGAACATGTGACCTTTGTGAGAATTTGTTCATTTCAATAATAAAAAGGGGGAGACAAGTAACGAGATGAAAAACTGTTTTCTGTACACCTATTCTGTGCCAGGCATGTTGAATGAATTCACTCATTTATGGCTCCTAATAATCTTAAATAATATTATCACCCTTTTTAGAGATGAAAAATCCGAGGTTCAGCAATGAAAATGACCTGCCGAAAGGCATCATTTGGATATTTTGAAGGCTGGGATTCAACCTGAATCTTCCCATTGTGATTGATACATATTTTAAATATGTGTTCAAATTGTATACATTTTAGCCTACTTAAAAAAAAGCTGTTATAATGCCATAAGCATTTTTTTCAGTTGCAACCTTGCTTCATAACTATCCTCTTTAATAATAGCATAATGTTTTATTTTATTTTTTTTATATTCTGGGCCATAATTTAATTCACTGCTGTCCTGATGTGGATATTGAGGTTGCCTACCTTAGGGCGCAGAATCATGAACTATATTAAGCATGGCTTACAAAGCCTTCTCGGGATGGTTGTAATTCTTTTTCTGGAGAAAAAGCTATGTTTATAACTCATCTGGGCCTTATCAATCTTTTTTTTTTCTGGGCAATCATTTTTCTGGAAATGGTTTTTATTAAGATCATTATTGAGGATTAAGCATGAACTAAGGCACATATTTATGTACCTAATATTTCTCCTCATTGCACCAAAACACCTCTCCGTTATTGCAAGAATGAATCCCTGCTCCGAACAAATCTGTTTACATTGTAAAACAGCACTTTCAAACCCAGCGGGAGGGTGAGGTTGCCTTGTCCCAGAACTGAACAGTGAGAGATCTGGATGCAGTGCCGGCTCTAGCCAGTAGATGTCTCTATTTCATTCACCCTCTGTTGCAGGTTCCTCTTGAATGGGAAGGCTTGGGAGCCAAACTGATGGGTGGGAGGTTGTCCCATCCCTTTTGCCACCTTCCACCAGCCTGCACCTTACACACCCTCCCACCCTTCGTTTAATGGTTAGTGGCATAAAGGTAACTGAAACAGGAGTGTCAGTTAAACACATTCTCTACCAGATCTGTTTGCAAAGTGAACTGGTAACTGAAAGCAATCTCTACAGAACTGAAGCCTGTTCGCTTTAAATAGCACCATACGCTGAACGAAAAAGCTGTATTACTGAGTCATAACAATTAATTACACTCGGAGGTGAGAAGACAGGATTTAACGCTCTAATGCGATTTGAATTTAGGCCGGTATCTCATCCCGCTGCTATTTAAAACAAAATCACTTCTCCACGGAAGCATCTGCAACTGAGGATGGTTTCAGAGCTTGAGTCTGAAGGCATCTCTGGCAACTGAATATTCCCGTTTTAGCTTTCTGAGAGGTTTAATATGCACATTTGGAATTTCTAGATTTTCGCAATGAAGTGCATTGCTTTCTGCTTTGGGATTTGACAAAAGAGAACTAGGAGGCTGGGAAGGTCTATTACTCTCATCAGGAGTTTTCTAGGTGTGGGAGGTATGCAGGATGAGTTAAGGGAGAACTTAAAATAGCATCTCAAAACAGACCACATGAGCAAACATCAGAGATGTATATCCACGGGGGCAGACCACCCATCCCTCAGCATAAGGGATTTATTGGTAGGGCCAAAAAAGTAGCAGGGCCTAGGAAAGTGGCTGAGAAAGTGAGTCCTTGGGCTTTTAAGGTAGAAGCTGGGGGGCGGGGTGCTGAATTCATCTGGAAAGACAGAGACCAGTCCCTAAGAAGCATCTCTCTGGCTCCTAGGGTACCAAGGGTCTTGGACTTGCCGGGACCAGTCAGTTGATGCTGACCCACAACTTCGTGGTCTGGAAGGACCTGCCTGGGACCCTAGTAAAGGACACCGTGGGGAGCCACGGCCCTGGATCTGAAATCATCACTGTACGGCTCCCCTCTGGGTGATTGTATGAATTTTGTGTTCCCCAAACCTTGGGAGATATACTAGGAGAATGTGATAAGCTGAGGGCTGGATTCCAGAGTGTTCTGATGTCTGGAAATCACACTACCCATCATGAGATAACACAGATCCTTCTGGACATGGGGTGTTAATTTTGATAGTGTGCAGGTGGCTCAGGACTCAGGCTGTGCATGTGTCCCAGTGCCACATGTTATCAGAAGCCTTCCCCTGCCAGCCCCACTACTCCCTGGACCCTGCCTCTCAGGAGTTTTGTGCCCCCACATATACTGTGCTCTTCTTCCTCTCTCTCTGTCCTCCTCCTATCCCTCAGCGTTTCCCACCATGCTCTCTGCCCATAGTCCTGCAGCCCTCTAGGCTCAGCTTAGCTTCTCCATCCTGCCAAGTTCTGGGTGCTCCCAGGCCCAGATGGCTGCTCTACCTTCCAGGTATTTCATGGTCAGAGGAGTTAGAGGTGCAAGTCAAGAATTCCTGCCTAGAAGTCATCTGAGTGTGCATACTCTAAGCCACTAACTAGTTATATCGCCTGGACAGTGACCTAAACCCTGCAAGCCTCATTTATCTAATCCATACAATGGGAATACGTTAGTACTGAATTGGCCTAGTTGTCAAGAGGATGGCCAGAAAGTAGGAAAGTAGTTATTTCATGATGGGAGCACTAGCTTGTGAGCCTCCAGGCCTGGGAGCTCACAGTGGCCCCTAGCTTTCGGTGCTTCCAGCAGTCCCTGGCAGATCTCAGCAGAGAGGAAGTCCTTGTGGCTGCCTTGTGCTACCCTCCTCACCCATGAACAGGCACCCTAGTCCTCTGTCCAGCATGTCATCCCTCACCGTGTCCATTTTTGGGACATTCCCCCAAATTCCCAGGGTCCCAATCTAAAGAAGCTCTACTCTCACCTTATTCCCTCATCAGTCCTGCTTTGTTTTTTTCCTACCATTTGTCGCTACCTGACCCAGTACCCCTTCACCTATCTTTTGGGTCATTGACTGGCGTCCCAACTGGAATGAAAGCTTATGAGGAGGGGGGAACATTCTCCTGTCTTGTATTCTGCGCCGCTGTACTCCTCAGAATCCAGCATAGGGCTGGAACATAATAGCTGTTCAGTTAACTCGACCTGGAAGAATGAATGGAAAATCTGTCGCGCAGCAGAGCGCCTAGCAGGTCACAGGCAATTCAGAGCTCCCCGCTGTTCAACCAGAGACCCCCGCCCCCTTCCAGGCTTTGCCCTCCCTAGCCAGTCTGTCCCCTCTCCCAAACCCCATCCAGTCCGGGGCTCCCGCGGGGTGGGGTTGGGGGGTAGGGCAGCCGGCTCTGGCCTCCCCTCTCTGGCGGCGGGATCTAGGGGCTTGGGGTGGCGTCGATCGGGGCGGGGGGGGAGCCAGCCCCGGGCATGCTCAGAGCGCTCAGGTCCGGGCGGCGGCGGCGGCGGCGGGGGAGGAGGAGGGAGCGGTCGCCGCCGCCGCCGCCGCCGCCGCCGCCGTGCGCTCGCGGGCCCGGGCGGAGCTGCGCAGTCCTCTTGCTGCTGCGCCAGGACAGCCGGCGCGCGGCCGTGCCCACAAGTTGCCGGCAGCCGAGCGCGGCGCCGCCTCCTCCGCTCGCGCCCCCAGCTCCCACCCCGCGGCGGCCGGCTCGGGGTCTCACCTCCCGCGGACGCCGACCCCAGATGTAAAGCGGGACCGCAGCCCCTCGACCCCCCTACCCCCTGGCGCGATCCAGAGTCTGGCCAGTCTCCTCTGCCAAACCCCGGGCTGGAAGATGTGGCAGCCGGCCACCGAGCGCCTGCAGGTAAGGGACACACGCACGGCCGGGGGCCAGCCTGGAGGAGGAGGTGCCCCGGCCGGAGGAGCCCAGGGGGCGCCTCTGCCCACTTGTCGGGGATTTACCCAGAGCGGTCGTGTGAGACGCGTGGGTAGGAACATGATGCTGTCAGCTTACCCCAGCGCCGGGCACCCGACGGGGGCGAGGGGGTGATGAATGGACAAATGCGCCGCTTCGGGCGTTACAACTTCTGGCGTGGGGTGTTTGTGTGCGTGTTGCTAGATGTAAGGTTGCACTTCCTGACCAGCAATTCTCGATCGCATTCCACTGACACGATTTACTGGTCTGGGGTTAGGGTTTTAGCATCCAGATTTTTCTTCTTCTTCTTCTTCTTTTTTTTTTTTTTTTTGTCTGCAGGAAAGACAGAGGAAATGATTTGTGAAAGCATCCATTTGCCAGTATGATTTGAAAATATCAAACTTGCTTTGGCTTGGTCATGATATGCCTTTTATTTTATTTTGCTTTACTTTACTTATTTTTTTCCTATTTGTTGATGCTGTCCTTTCATTTTCCCTGAACTTCAGCTCCCCCACATATTTTGAAAATCAAAAGTTAAGTTCAGCCAGGAATAACACTTAGGCTCTGGGTCATGCCATCAAAAGTTTTTCAGTGCTGTCTACTGAAATGACAGACTGCCTTTAATTTGGATTCTGAAGGTGGGGTGTGGGGTAGGGTATCAAAATGAGAAAGAGGGATGTTTTTGGGAAGGAGCTCTTTCAGTGACGCTTGAGACCCTGGAATTGCCCAGACTGCAAGGTTTGATGACTGCCTTTTGCTCCCAAGCATTCTCAAGAGAGAGGGCAGCTACTCTGCTGGATAAAATCCACTGAATCCTGCAGTGAAACTTTTGGCAGGCTCAGAACCACATTGTTTCATAGTAAACTTTAAAGAAATGTTTTAGTGGTAAAATATAGCACCATTGGAAGCTGAGTGGGTCTGAAGACTTAGAACAGTGGAGGCCAGGAGCCCTGGCTGGCTTGGGAGGTTTCTCAGTGAAAATGGAAAGTTCCCAAAGGAGAATGCTGACTGTCCCTTAGATGTTGGGAGAGGTGAACCTTTGCCTGGGAGTTCTCATCCTGAGGATTTACCTGCAGAGGGCATTGCATTTAGCAGAAACAGATGCCCCCCATCCCATTTCTAAGCCTCCCTGGGCCTGTGGATTTGCAGGGAGTGGGTTCATATTAACAGAACCTGAGACACCAGGCCAGTCCCCCCAGGGTCTCAAACAGACTAGTCTAACAAGAACTGGGACTTTTAGCCTTGGGGACCAGGTGGTGGGTGACCAACCTCTGACCTCCTGGTCCTAGTAAGAGAACATCACATCAAGCTCTGAATGATTGGCCAAAGGTAAGTTAATGTATTTTGGTAATGACACCAGTTACCAGTTGTGCATTTGAATCCTCCCTTCTGCTCAGGGCATGGCTTCTATTCTAAAGGAAGGGGTGACTGAGCAGGGTGGAGGGTTCCCCCATCCAAATGAGGAGGGTAGCTCACAGAAGTCCTTAGAGAGCTGAGGCCAGAGTTCCTGGAGGTGGCTTTTCTGGCCTGGGGCTCTGTGCCTCTGCAAAGTTTGTGGATTTTGTCTCTTGAAGTTATTTCTCCCGGCCTGTTTCATTTAAGGACTCCTGAGCGCTGTAGAGCACGTGACCCTTGGCAGGCGAGAGCTTTGGCTTGCGTTTCGCATGGCAATCGTTCCTTTACTAGAAATGTCCTCCTGGCTCTCCTGTGAAATGTACACATGTGCGTTGGGCACGAGTCTGGTTTATTACAGTTTGCGCTTGCAATGCCTTTCTTTCATTTTGAAGTGTCATGTTGAAAGAGCCGGGCTTTGGGCTTTTGAAAGCTCAAGTAAACATGTCTTACCACTGACAAGATCAAATCCCTGTTGGAAGGTTCCTCCCAACACAAGGCTCAATTTCATGCTCCCTAGCCGCCCCCACCCCCATTTAAATTAGTCCACATGCCAGTTCTCTTTTAAAGGTTCGGCTCAAGCCTTGCGATTATAGAAGGGAGCCAAATGAAGAAAAAAAATCTTCATAGTCACGGCTTCTTTCCAAAGAGCAGCTTGACTCTTCTTTCAAAACACACAATTTGTGTGCTTTTACTTCTTGTTTCTGGGGGAGGGAGTTGTTGAGGGTGAGGTGGTGAGTGAGCTGCGTGTAATAATATTTTATTTACATTCCTTGTGGTTATGTTTGTCATGGTCTCTGTTTGCTGTCTGGGATTTTTTTTTCTTCCCCTTTTTGCCCTCAGGGCATCACCATATAGGAATGTTGGTTTCCCAATTCTTGGTCCATGGGATGCTTTATCTTGCCCCGATTTTGTGGCCCAGGAGATGGTGAGGAAAATTGTGTTCAAAGGGGAAATAGATGATAACTTCCCTCACGAATGAAGCTACAGCCCCACCCTTCCCACACAAATCCTAACCTTCTCCTACAACCTCATTAATTTTTTTCTTCGTTAATTTTTAATGCAAGACTTCAATTTAGATGAGCTGGAGTGCAGCAAATCCTTCAAGGAAGCATTCCCAGAGCTTCCTAATAGGACTGAGGACTCCGGAGCCAATTTATTGTACAAATACCTGGAAACAAAAGAGGCGAGGGAAGGAAAGAGTGACATCTTTTCTTAATTGATTTCATGAGTTCCTGCTAGATGATGCCCCTTCAAAGGTTCTGTGGCCCTGGGAGCGTGGCAGAAACTTGCTCAGGTCAGACAGTCACTCTCTAGCTAATTTGGGGCTGGCAACCAGCCTTTTTTGCTCAGGAAATGACATCTTTGATCGTGCTTGAGTATCGCTCTCAATACTCACTTGTTTGCCAAACAAAATGATGCTGATGTTTCCCGATTTGAGATATAGCTGCTTGACCCAAATCCAGCATGGGCGAAGGGACCTGTTGCCCCGAGCAGGGCTGAGCTGGATCATTTCTCATTCAGTCACACACCCTGCGGCAAGTTCATCTGCTCCCCTGAATGTTAAAACTTCTGTTGCGTCCCACTCGAGCCCTGTTTGGGAGCTTCTGCCATTAAAAATATAATAGGATCAAAAGTGATGTGAAGATTTAAATTACCACCCCAACTTTTAAAAATGAATAAATATGACTTCTTCCCTTTTCACCTTCTGTACTACTCAGTAGACTTCTTTTTTTTTTTTTTTTTTTTCCCTTGGAGGGACTCGGGAGAGTTATAAATTTTTCAAGAAGCAGATTTGAAACAAGCTCTTCTTAGAAAAGTCAAGGGGACTTTTCAGTAGAAAAGGGCTATGTACTGTTTTTTGTTTTTTGTTTTTTTTTTTTAAACATAAGGATGAGATTACTTCTGGCCTTGGTATTTTTAAAAATTGCATGGGTTTCCTAATTGTCTTAATTCTCGGGCAGAGGAGAATCCATTAGAAATGACAGACTCATCCATACAAGAGTGAGGAGACGTGAGCCATAGCAACGTGTATCTCCCCAGAGCATGTCTTCAGTGAGCTCCCAGATGCATTTTTCTGCAGGCCAGGAAAGGAGGAGAGCGAACGGAAAATGAATGGAGGCTGAATCTGAGACAAAGGAAGCCAACAGATCCTTGCCTGTGGTGTAGTTCTTACAAGGATGGGGTGGAACTGGATAGTAGGAAGGTGGATGAGAAGCGAGTTCTAGAAAATTGTAATTGTGGAGTCAATGTGTAATTGTTTTCTCATGAGTTTTTTTTTTTTTTTTAAAGATTTATTATTTATTTGAGGGAGAGGGTGGGAGAGAGTGAGAGAATGAGCAGGAGAGGCAGAGGAAGAGAATCTCCAGCAGACTCTGCTGAGCACAGAGCCCATTGCGGGGCCTGAGCTCATGACCTGAACCCAGACCAGAAAATCATATCCTGCTTTCTTTGGTTTCTGGTGAAACTCTGGGCTGGCAAAAAGGTTCAAGTAAACAAAACTGAAGTTTGACTAGAGAGAAAACTTCAGAGATTTTAGGTGAGAGCACTTCATCCACCAGGATCACCTTGCCCTTTCTCTGCCATACTTAGCTGGTAGATTTCACCCTCACGTGGCCTGGGGATCGTTCTCAACTTATTTCTCTATGATTATTCCCCTTGCAATTTTCCCCTGAGAAATGATGGAAGAACCCTTTAGAACATCAGCTGGAGACCATTAGACCGGGCCTGCCAGGCAGAGGGAAGACTTTGGCAAATAGGACACTTTTCCAGGCTTACCAAATTGGCAAAAGGAACACAGATTAAGGAAGGTAATGACAGCAGCCAGTTTTTACGGAGCACACGCTGTGTGTGTGTGGCACTGTGCAAGGGGTTTTATTTGAATTATCTTGTTCATTTATCTTCCATGGCCACTTTTATCACCATTTTATAGTGAAAAAAAACAAAACAAAAAGCCTGAAAGCCAAAGACGTTAAATGATTTGGTCAGGGCTGGACAGCTAGAAATGAGTGGAGCTGGAATCAGAACCAGGTGGTCTGGCTTCAGAGCTTACATCTTAACCCCTTGTCTGTAGTGTAAAGGGATAAGACGATGCTGTTCCCATGCTGGCACTCTGGTTCCTAAGAACTAGAATTATAGCAGAGGTGGTCCCAGGGGCTCAGAGAGGGCCTGTCGTCTTTCTTGTGAGAGCGAATGGTTGCCTGTGCCGACGAGGGCTACTCTCTTTGGGGGGCTCGCATCTTTGGGGGAAGTAAGCTGCTGCATCGTACTTGAGCTGAAATTCTCCATTGCTATTGACAAGTCTTTTCATCTGGAGCACATGACATTTTTTCCAACCTGGAGACCTTGAAGGCTGGTAATCAAGCCTGATCTTGTCTGCTGCAGTCCTTTCACATTTGGACCAAAACTGGGGGGAAGGGAGGAAGGAGGTTGGGGAGTTCAGGAGCAATTGCTTGGAAATTAGTGATAGGTAATCTTAGCGAGGCAAAGGTTTCTCACCAAATCGATTCTAGCTTTTGCCATTCTTTTCATTCCTCTTGGATGAGTAAGTACAAAGCCTTGGACTTTATCGTTTATAAAACACTTGGAGTGATCACGACTTTGAAGTCTTTCAGAAGCAGAATGCTATCTTACATCATTGGATCTTTCTCTGAGTTTGTCAGCGAAATCTCCACCAAGAGACTTGCAAAATGCCAGCCTTGGAAACAACTCTGCCCCCTGGTTACCCATTGCCTAATTGGGCTGTTTAATGTTGACTGTACTGGGTTATCTTGGGGTGTTAGGCAATGTTTGCATTTTGTTTGATGTTCCAGATTGGCTCTCTCCTCCCACCTCCCTTCACACTGACTCCCATCCTACTGTGTAAATTAATCCTGTATACTGGGTCCTGGAAGAGTCCGTCCTGGACAGACTGGGAATCAGGCTCCGTTCCACGGGGCTGTTCGATGCCACAAATAGCGAGTAGCAGCAATGCTGGGAGTCCGTAGTGGTCAGCAAACAAAAGTAGTATAGAAATGCTCATAACGCTGCAGTGTGTTTCACTCAGCAAACCTCTCCCCCCCACCCCGCCCCTCCCACCGGGCCCAAATCTCAACGGAGACTTTGTGTAAGTACAGCACGAAGACATAGTTGAGCTCGTTGTCCAAAGACCTCCTTGGAGTCTAGAGGAATTAGTTACTATCATCTTATGTTAACTTAAAAAGCAGTTTTGATCCCAATTTAGCTGCCAACCAGTGATACAGCATCCCCATATTACCCAGGTCCAAGCCCTCAGGCCACAAACTGGAAGAGGACAGCCTCAGGAACCAGACACAGACTGGCTTTGTGCCTTTGGCCTATTTCAATGCTTCCAAAGCCTCAGGGAGCCCGCTCCCCTTACGCTGGTGGCCCTTGGGTCCTCATCTTGCTTATCTCCTCATCTCCCAAGCCTGATCTCCAGGAACTCCTTCCTTTTCCCTCAGTGGCTGCCACTGAGGTCTTACCTTGATAAGGGAGGTTCCAGCAGCCAGAACACCACCGCCTTGTGCTTGTTGAAGCTCGTCAAGTCTTTCCTTACTTGCCCCTTTGGCCTTCCTAACTTCCTAACTGATGCAGTTATTGAGGGACCCAGGTTCAGACTCAAACCCTCATTTCCGTGTCTTACTCATTGTTTGGGTTGAGTTGGGTCAACATGTTCCCTTTCTCCCCAGATATATGCTGAAGTCCTAACCCTGCTACCTGGGAACGTTGCCTTGTTTGAAAATAGGGTCTGTGCGGTGGTCATACAGTTGAGTCACTCTGGACTAGGGGAGCCCTAAATCCCGTGATGGATGTCCTTCTTTTTTTTTTTTTAAGATTTTATTTATTTGACCGAGATCACAAGTAGGCAGAGAGGCAGGCAGAGAGAGAGGAAGGGAAGCAGGCTCCCTGTTGAGCAGAGAGCCCAATGCGGGGCTCGATCCCAGGACCCTGGGATCATGACCTGAGCTGAAGGCAGAGGCTTTAACCCACTGAGCCACCCTGGTACCCCTATGGGTGTCCTTCTAAGGAGCGATTTGAAAGCACAGAGGAGGCACAGGAAGGAAAGCCTTGTGAAGGCAGAGGCAGAGAATAAAGTTAGGCTTCCACAAGCCAAGGAGTGCCAGGGGTTGCTGGCAGCCACCAGAAGCCAGAAGAAAGAATCAAGGGAGGGTTCTTCCTTCGAGCCTTTGCAGGGAGCATGGCCCTCTCCGCATCTTGATTTGGGACTTTCAGCCTCCAGAACTCTGAGAGAATACATTTCTATTGTTTTAAGCTTCCCCATGTGTGGTAATTTGTCACAGCAGCCACAGAAAACTAATGCGCTCATGAAACCATATTGCTCTTGATTGCATTCTCTGTATTTCTGGAAGCCTAGGTATGCCTGACTTTCATAAACTGGGACAAAATGAACATGTCTCTATAGCGTGCTCTTTTTGTACTGAGTGTGTGAATTTATTTACAGTGGATTCAGAGAAAATGAAAACAGACATTATAAAACAACTAAATTACTGCTTTTTTCTCCCTCATCTGCTTCTGGTCAACGTCCTAGGAAGGGCGGCAAAGGGGTTTTGTGTTGCTAAAGGGAGTGCCTCTGGAAAATATAGTAAACGTGCTTGAAGAGGTAGTTAACTTTGGTCATTAAAATTATGGGATGTGAAAGATAGTTTGCTTTAAGGCGGATCTCAGCGATACTTTTCCAGGCAGGCGGAGACCGAGGGAAGGCTGGGGTTTTATCCTCAGAACAATCCCGCTTGTCAGAGTCTGGGCAGGGTCTCTGGGTAGCAGGCCCGCCGGTGACCATCTCTTCCCAACAGGGATGATGGTGGGTTGACTTGAGATTCTATTCAGGGCAGCCCCAGATGATGGTGTGGTTGATTATTTACATCTGGTTGAATATTTTGGTTTGTTTTTGTTTTTCACTTGGTAACGGTATAAATTATCTTAATGAAGAACCTCTTTCTATTGCGGAACTCACTTTGGAGACAAAAAGTGAATGTCACAAGGAGTCGTCACACTTGCTTTCCTGGGCGGGCTGCTCTTCTCCACGCAGCAGCCTTGGTGGCTCCAATGGCCGGTGAGGTGGGAGTTTGGGGGCAAGGAGCCTGAATCTGTGCAGGGCAGCCCTGGGGTCTTTGGCCTCTTCCAGGGAAGAGCCTGTGGCATTTTAAAAGGCCATCTCACCTTTCATTGTCTTTCTCAGGAAGGAGTGAATATGGCCTGTGGGGATGGGCAGGGCTGGGGGAGCAGATCTGCCAGGAGAAAGTGGCTCCTTGATTGTCGTCCTTCTGTGAGAACAGCCCCATTCTGCTCCCTTTGTGAAGGATCCTCTCCTCACAGCTTCTTCGTAGTTGTGGGTCTGAGGATAAACCCACAGATGGTGTCACCTTATCTTCCCACCGCATTTCTGTCAGGAACCCCTGGCTTTTCCCCAGGTGTGTGTGATGTCCTGGGGTATAAGCCTCCCCCGCCCCCGTGGTGGGGGATCGTGGAGCCCGCCATTTCCTTTCTAAGTGTCCTGTGGATAGTCCCCGGAAACCATGGGGCCCTGGTGCTGTTGGGAGGCTGGTTTGTGTCGGGCCTAAAATCTCTGTAGCTTCCGGCCTTTGCTTCCTAGTACTGCCGTCACAGAGCACCACAGGCTGGGCGTCGTCAGCAACAGAAACTTGTCTCAAAGATCTGGAGGCCACAGGTCTGAAATCAAGCCAAGAGGCAGGGTTGGTTTCTAAGGAGGCCATGAGGGAGAATCTGTTCCATGCCTCCTCCTCGCTCCTGGTGGTTTTCTGGAAATCTTAGCTGTCCCTTGGCTTGTGGCAGTATTGCCAGTCTGCAGGCAGAGTTCTCCCTGGGTGAGTCTTTTTAGAAGGACACCCACCATCTTGGATCAGGGGCCCAACCTCTTCTGGTCCTATCCCACCTTAGCTAGTGACATCTGTGGTGAGCCTGTTTCTAAGTAAGGTCACATTCTGAGGTATTGGGGTTTAGGATTTCAGGGTATGAATTTTGGGAGATGCGCAGTTCAGTTTATAACAATGACTTTAGAATTTGCTTTTGAGTATTCTCCATGCACCAGTATATTTCTCCCTACTTGAACCAACCACCACCCCCCCAAAAATAAAACAAAAACAAAACAATGGGAATCCCCCCCCAAAATGGTAGTATGGATGTGAAATTGAATGGCATATCTGCTTCGTGTCATGGCTACTATTTTATACTTGATTCGACTGAGAAATGATGAAATAATAGCTGCTTAGGGTGACAAGGTAACAAAATCCAGTAGCTCGGAAGTATGTTCAGAAGCTTGTCCCTTTCTCAGTTCCCAATTCTATTCATGAAGGAAACTCATATGATCTGTCTGGTCGTGATTTTTCCAGTTTTGTCCAGGTCTGCGCAAACATATTCAAATATAGAGAGACACATTTAGGTCTTTCTCATGTATTTCGATAATATAATCATATTGTATATGTATTGCTATGCATTTGTTTTTTCACTTTACAAAGTGTTTCCTAGGTATCTCTTCTGGTCAGTACAGTAACCCCCTTTCCATGATTCTGCTTTCCATGGTTTCAATTACTTGCAGTCAACTACAGTCCAAAAACATATGACCCTTCTTCTGACAGATCATTTACATGACCATGCCTACATCCTTCACCTTATTACAAGCAGAAAGATGAGTACAGTATAATAAGATATTTTGAGAGACAGAGACCATATTCACTGAACTTCTGTGACAGTATATTGTAATTTTTGTATTTTATTATCAGTTATTTTTAATATCTGATTGTGTTTAAGTAAACTTTATCACAGGTATGTGTGTATAGGTAAAAACAGAACATACATAGAGTTTGCTAATGGTTTTAGACATCCACTGGGGGTGTTGGAACTTCCCCATGGATAAGGGGGGACTACTGTAACATAGCTCCAACTTATTCCTTTTAGTCCCTGTATAGAATTTGTGGTAGAGTGGGACCACAATTTATTCAGGAGTTCTTCTATCAGAGCATATCTGGGGCAAGTCTGTGTTCTTTTGTTGTTTTCTGGCCTGTAGGTAATACTGTTGTAACTCCCTGGGCATGTCCTTACGTACCTGGGTTTCTATTTCTTTAGACAGGAGTAGCAGCACTTGGATTGCTACATCTAGAAGTATGCATCTTTTATGTTTTAGCAGCTGTTAAAGAAGGCCTTCTGTGAGAATTCTGCTTTCTGATCAGAAGTGTGTGCAATTTTGGCAAAGGTGCGAAGAACACAGTTTGCTGGAGAAAGGATAGTCTTTTCAGCAAATGATGCTGGAACAATGGGATATCCCCATGCAAAATAACCAACTCCAAACTTTAATCCTTCCTTCATATATCTGGCATACAAAAAACTCACTCACAATTCATCACAGGCCTAAATGCAAAACCTTAAAACCGTGGAACTTCCAGACAAAGATAGTAGAAAATCTTCGTAGCTTTTTGTACATTAGTATAAACATTCCTAACATCAAGGCAGTGACCAGGTCCGTCACACCCCGAAGTTACTCTGGATCAGGCCCAGATTTCTTAGAATGATAACAAAAATGTGATCAATAAAAGAAAAATGTGACTAAATGGGATTTTATCAAAATGAAAACCTGCTCTTTAAGCGATTTTGACAAGGGAATGAATAGATAAGACACAGACTGGGAGAAAATACTTGCAAATCCTATATCTGTAAGAAAGGACTTGTATCCGGGATATCGAAAGGACCCTCAAAGCTCAATAATAAGAAGCTAAACAACCCAATTGGAAAACAAACGAACGAACAAACAATTTGAGCAAAAAAGTTGTATGGACAGATAATAAGCACACGAGGCTGTTAAACATCATGAATCATGGAGAAAATGCAAATTATAACCACAGTGAGGTATCACCACCTAACTCCAGAATAGCTCAAATTAAAGAGACTTCAACCACACCACACACCGGCAAGTTGTGGACGAACTGGGGCTTACTGGTGATGGAAGGCAGATTAATGGATCTGAGGATTGGATGGGAGGAGAGAATTTGAAAAGGGCTTGAGAACATGTTTGGTGGTGATGGATAGGCTCAACATCTTGATTATAGTGAGGTTTGATGGGCTTATCTATATGTCAAAACTTGGAAATTATGTAGTATATTACATTTTGGATATATTTCTATAAAACTGTTTAAAAAAAGGATATGTGAAGGAGTCATTATATGCCAGGCGCAGTGTTAGGTGTTGGGGCACTGAGTAATAACATGGTTCCTGTCCTCACTTCTGTGAATTCTTAGTAGCTTTCCTGTTCTTTTAACTGGAAATTAAAATCCTAACCTAGCATATAAATAACAATCTATTTTTTTCTTAGAGTTCCATTCACTCCTTTTAAAGCATTCCTTTATTTAGTCCTTGAAATGACATGTTTCATCGATGGCAATTTGCTTGAAGTTCCTAAGGGAAACTAGTAGTTGAGCCAAAGAAGAAATCCCACCCAAAGGGTAGACGGTTCAAGTTGGTGCCTTGTTGTTCCCTCTGTCATTTTGCCCCCTTCCTTGTTCTTGCTCCTGGTGGCTTGTTTCTGACTTCTTTCCAACCTGTCCAGATCGCTTAGTCCTCTGAGGCCTAGGTCAGCCCTAGTGGCCAGTAGACTCCAGAGATTGTGCTGTTGAGTAGGTGATTTTCCAGGGTTGTGACCCCCTGGCTGGCTGGACCATCTTCTTGATATTCACCTCCTGCAGTGGAAAACAGAGTGTATATCATGCAAAACCACGAATGGGTCTGGATTCCAGTTTGTGAATGTGACGTGCCTAGCAGAGGTGTAGGGTCTGGATTAATTATGAAATAATTCTTTTTCTCATGAGTATAGCAACTCAAAACTTGAGCTAGCGCAAAGCAACTTTACCAATGGCCATTGAACCTTATCAGAATGCTGTCGAGAAGCAGTCACAAAAATAACGTTAATCTAGTTTAAAAACATTTTTTTTTCTCCTCAAGGAGGAAAATTTAAGGCACTTGACTCAATCGCTTTTGAAGGGCAAAGAATGTAAGACTTTGTTCACTAAATATCTAAGGGGACCATGTGGCATATTGTCCAGCTGAGGTCCTCCTGAGGTGATGGAGACACTGTTAGTAATTAGTAATTCACTGGAATAGCAGGCATAAACCAGAGTCCCCTGGCAAAACAGGCTTTATGGTCACCCCTAAAAATGGTAGGTAAAGTGCTAGACTTCTGTTCCTCACTGTTTCGCTTTGGGAGTGAAGGAAAGAAATGAAATACGTGAGATGGGCAGGATAATACAGCAGGCAGGCAGGAAAGCCAGGGAGAGGAGACACTGGGGAGATGGGCAGGGGGGTGAAGAATGTGTACATAAAACAGAGGAAGAAGTGGAAGGTGGAGCAAGTCACGTAGGCACATAGCACCAACCCTGGTATGGAACGTAGGGTGCTCCCCAAAAGGTAGCTGTCGGTCACACGTTCCGTGTAGCTGTTGGCCTGTGGAAACATTCTTTTGAGCAAAGGGGTCAGATGTTCACCCGTGCTCAGTGGTGCTGAATGCTTTGGTGGATTTTCTGGCTGTTTTGGAAAAATAAGGTTTTTCAGATGAAGAACTAGGAAATTTTGAGAGAAAAAAAAAAATGGAGTTCCAAAGTCAGAGGATGGGCAGCTTGGGGGAAGTGGGAATAGAGAATGTGGAAGTGAATAGAGGATATTTCTTTAGGCTACGAATCTGGCTACCTTTGACCCATATAGGCTGTTGAAGAGGAGAGACTATGGGGTTTTTAATCAGGTTCATGGATATAAATCATGACTGCCTCACTCATTAGAAGTTACTTCACCGTCTCTGATCTGCATTTTTTTTTGACTTTAAAATGGGGGTAATAACATTTAGCTCTTGACTGCTCATTGAGGTATAGACTACAAAGAGCTTAGCATGGTAATTGGCAGTTACCGGGAGTCAGTAAATCCCCATTCCTTCCCCTGTTTCAGTTCCAAAGGGTGAATTAGGAATGGCTGTGCAGCATTTTAGGACTAGATGGATAATAGAATTTTGGCGTTTCTCAAACTGTGTTCCACGGAACTTGAATTTAGCAAGCTACTCATATGGGTCTTGCTACAGAGGGTTCTGTCTTTAAATAGTACTGGGAAGCAGTGGGTGAAACGAAGTGATTCTGGTTTACTGCAGGACTTCTTGCAGCCTTTGAGATGCCAGCCCCCTGTGAATTTCCACGTGAGGGAGAGGAGAAGCCAGCCCTTTGTGAAGAAGGGTCCCGCAGTCCAGAGGGCTTCAGTACAGAACTTGAACTTCTTTAAGTTGACAAACTGTGGGCCTGAGGCTTGGCTCTAGCTTACAAAAATATTTCCTTTGGCACCTTCAGTGTCTATAAAAACTCGACAAATTAGTTTCCAGGATTGAAAAATTAGAGGAGTTTATAAGGAAATCTGGACTTTCTGGTTCTCTTAGAAAATGGGAGCATCAAGCCGCAGTGGGTTCTGACACAGTGACCCCCGGCCGATGCTGTTCCATGTGGATGGGAAGTGGCCTCCAGCTTGTCCCAGGCCTTACAGAGCAGGTGTCACTAAGTCCTAGAAGCTGATGGGCCTGGCGCCCTTGGGTGGGGGCTCCTGGTCCAGTTCAGCTCCCTCCTTTGGCTGGTGGGAAAACTAAATCCAAAGTTCATGGTGTCCTTGGAATTGAGACGAGATTCTTGGTCTTCTGACCTTCAAAGCCAAGGCGATAGAAGATTGTGTGACTGTGTTTATTGGCTTAGCATTATTCGTTTCTCTGCAGGCGCAGCTCTGGGAGCCCACCTTCAGGTGCCGGGGCCAGCTCCTTTCCCCTCTTTCTTGGGAGCTGTGGGTTAGAGTCTATGTGATTGGAGCAAGGCCTTGTCATCATCCCTTCTCTGCAGGGCACGTAGAAGCTTGGGAACCATAAGTGGCCTTGCACTTGCCATGTGCCGATCTTGAGCACAGGGGAGGGTTTCCAGGCAGAAGTGGGAGGCTTCTCTGACTTTTCACTGAATCCACACCACTGATTCCTGCATAGCCCATGCCAGGCAAGTAGAAATTTCTCATTGTTATAATATTGGCTCATTTGGGGGCATTTTGACTGCCAAACATTCGTACAGATTGTCTCCAAAAGGGGGGCAATTCAGAGGATGGAGAGTAGTTTTCAATTTAATGGCTTTCAGCATTTTCCTCAGATTTTCAGCCAATGAGGAAATGCTCAAATGTTATTTCAGGAAACCTAAACTGAAAGACATCTTCAGTGGTGACAACACCTTCATATTTAAGAATCCCTGTTTCCACCAAAAAAACACGAAACAAAACAAACAAAACAAAACAAAAAAACAAGAAAGAAAACAACCCCAAAAAACCAATATCAAACCACTCAAAAGCATTCTGTAGATGTTTTCTGATCCTCTTGGGAGAAGATCTTCAGCTTACCTTACCTTCCCAGATACGCTGCTGGTCTCTTCAGCTCTGCCATTCCTGAAGAATTATGGGATCTGATTATGTTCAGCATTACATGGAGTTAAACAGAAAGTAGCTTAAGCTATAAACCAATGCATTAGACCTCTCACTCTCAACCTAACTATTTGTTTCCTGAAGGCATGAACATTGTGTACGTCCAGGTGCCTCTGAGTTAGACCATCTAGTTCGGTTGGAGACAGTTTCCTGTTGCTCCTCCATTGGACCCCCTTCCAATAAAAGTTTATGACAGTATTGATAACTATTCTGAAAATTATTGACACTATAATCAGACTCAGAGTTGGGCTATTATTTATCTTTCCTTCTTATGTAATCTAAGTTAATCTAACCTGTTTTCCTACAGCGCCTTTTATTTTTACTTTTTTTTTTTTTTTTTTTTTGAGAGAGAGTGAGAGCAAGAGAGTATGAACAGTGGATGAGCAGAGGGAGAGAGAGAATCTTAAGCAGACTCCACACTGAGGCTCATTGCAGGGGTTGATCTCAGGACTTTGGGATCATGACCGGGGATGAAATCAAGAGTCGGACACCTAACTGACTGAGCCATCTAGGTGCCCGCCTACAGCACCTTTCAAAACCAGAAATTCATCTGAAAGAGTTTCTGCTGCACAGAGTTGACTCAGCCGTAGCAGAAAAGGGAAGAGATAATGCTTGCTGCTGAACGTAAAGCTTTTGGTCAATCTGAAAGCTCAGAAAATGCAGTTACGTATTAGATCCTTATATAGTTCTGTAAAGATTGGGTTTTGGCTCATAAAGAAAGAGATTCAAATACTTTTGAAGTACTTTTCAGTAAAAGATAGAAATACCACTGACACATTAAAACAAGACTAAAATAAAACTCCTCAAATACTGGTCATATAATGAAGGATTTAGTTATACCTAAAAACCTAGGATAAGACTATAACTGAGCCTGAAACTTCCAGCTCTGAGCTTCCCAGTGGCCTAAGGAAGAAGAGAAACTTGATGAATTACTTAGCTCTCATTATCTAATAGTAGAATCTCCACGAACCCAACTGAAGCCCCAAATGTTTTCCTAAATTGAAAACCCTAGAAATTACCATGTGGTTCTTTATATGGCATGTCATAGCACAAACTCTTGGGTGATAATATTAATTGTAGTTTTTGACAAAGATGTCTCTGGAAGTTGAAAAAAATAAACAATTAAGTAGGAATGCTAAGACTTTTTATAGCAGTACAAGTGGACATCCATGGGTTTTTTGTGCCCAACTTCATTTCCATCTTCCGGTCACAGCACCCTGATCTCACTTTTGGGAATTTTTTTCCCTCTCTTGTGTGTGGGGGACTCCATTTATTTCAAGGGGGGGACTGTCAGTGTGCCCTCCTCTAGCTGTGGCATCCATGTGTGCTCCTGGTATCTACGTTAATCAGACACTTTCTCCCAAAACTGGGATCCTGAGCAGGGTGGGAAAAAAAGGCTGGAAATCGCCCAAACCATTTATTCTGCCCACTGAGATCTGTAGTCCTGCTGCATAGACCCCAACGGCTTCTTGATCCCTATCCTTCCTGAGCTTGGTCCTTCTGTATCGCCTTTCACTCTGATAATGAATTTGTTTCTTCTCCAGTGAGCTGGAGTTGGTGTTTACTGCTTGCAACTTCTGCTGACTCTGGTCGCAGACTCTGACTGATACACAGGAAGAATTTTCCTTGAACTCACTGATGGCCAACCCTCAAATTCTGTGTCCTCTAACGTTCTGTGTGGAGCAGAGCTGGCGTGCGGAGAAAAGCGAGACTGTCATGCCTGAAGGGTCTCCAAGATCCCAACCAGAAGGTCATGCACACACACCTCTCCTTCCTTATGGGTACCCTTTCCTCGTCAGAAGGGTCCTTGCTCCACTGGGAAATGGAGAAAGGGTGCAGACCTTTGTCTGCCTGGAATTTGTCTCTCACATAGCCTTACTTGAGTAAGCCCCACTGAAGGAGAAGAATCCTCCTTATCTTATAGTCATGGCCCACAGCTTCCGTGTTCTGGCCCACTGCTGGAGGACGACTTTTGTCCTTGTTGTTTATAAGGCTGTATGTAGCCCAGCTCTTGGCATCTGCTATAAATCTTAAGGTTTTTTATCACTTGGATATCATTCTCACCTTTCTGCCAAATCTCTGTACTGAAAAAGTGGCCTATGATTTTAAGTAATGATGCTTTTACGACCAAAACAAATCAAGTAATTTTGGTCCACATTATCAAATGAATCCCTCTGGTCTCTGAGTCTGGGGTAGAAATGGTGGTGGGGATGCAAATGGCTGTTTTGGCCAAAATAGCCAGAGTTCCAGCCTCAGGCTCTCTGAGTCTCAGAGCTCCAGAAACATCTGTAGCTGTTGATTGAAAATGTGAATGCTCCTTAAGTTCACTCTAGGACAGTGTGGGCTCTTCAGCCCAGAAAGTTAAATACATCCCACTCTGGCAGTCCTGACCTTCTGGGTAGAGAATGTAGTTCACTAGTCTTTAAGACCTGCTTTGCCATTTTGATTTAATACCAGGCGGAAATCTTCAAAACAAAGCTCTCTGAATCCAGGAAAGTTCATCTGGCATCAGTTAGCTCGGGCACCCCCCTGCCCCCCCTTCCCCACCCCACCCCCTTGTCTTTTCTCTAAGGGCTTGATGCTTTGTAGAAAATGAATGGCTTTGCAAAAGTGCAAATTTGGGAGAGCGTTGTACAACCAAAGAAAATTCAAATTAGTATTCCTCCTGTGGGAATCCTCTTGGGGTAATTGAAATTATACCGAAATGTTCACGTATAGAATACAGCCAATATCTGTTTTAGGATGTTAACAGACTGTTTGAATAATACAGCTTGGTGGTTTTCTGGAAGTAAGGTGGTCTAGAGAAGGAAGAATAAGGAGTCTAAAAAAACGTACTAATTGGTGTTTCCTTCTCTCTGTTGTGTTAATGGTAAATAGCACAGACTCAATGCTGATCTTTTTACTCCTTGGCCCAGAGAACTGGCGTTTTTCTTCATAACGTAATTTAATGCCCTTGTTGGACAGAGGCCGTGCGTGCTCTGAACAGGAGGGGATGTGTGCTGGCAGGGTCCCTTGGAGCAGGGCAAGCATTCAGCAAAAACTTGGAGGGAGTCTTTTGGAAATAAAACCTGATTTGCAGGGATCTCTACTCATAAGGTAGTCTTGCTCTGCAATTTGGGGCCATATTAGTGTTTTCTCCATTTTGTGTGGACTACCTCCTTTTCTTGCTTTTCTCCTCCTGCTTTCCTCGCAACTAATGGGAATGAAGCTCTTTCCACTCCTGCATTTCTCTGAGCTCTCTTGCTCACTGCTGTATGTTTCAGACATTTTTAATAGCTCTCCCAGGGGGTGATGGCCACCTCTCCTTTCTCCCATCTTCCTTTTCAGTGGCACCAGGCTCTTTGGTGGACTGAAAGTCACAGCTAAATTGGACAAAAACAAGTTTGACTTCAAAGTCATTGTTTTTGGGGATTGTTAAAAAAAATTCTTTCTTCTCACTTTTCTTTTTGATTTGGGTTTTGGCTCAGAGTGCATAATCTGTGCCTTAGATGGTCATTAGAACTCATTTCTTGGGTTGTAGATGAAGAAGACAAATGGATTCATTTTTATCCAAGTCCTGGAAGAAATTGATAGACTGTTGATTGCTTGTAAAATGCACTTTAAAAAGTCTTTCTTGGAGCTTAGCAGATGCCTGCTTTCGTTATGTTAAGAAACTGATGCTGTTTATCTTTTTTATTTCAATCATTGGCCCCTCTAAATAGGAAATTTAACTTTGATTTGAAGCTATTAATGCCTGCTGGTAAATAAGAAAATGCGTGATAGAGCAAATTATTTTTCGTCTCTTGCATTTCTTATGGGCATCTCAGACTCAGGGGAATTTTTATGTAGCATAACAATTTCATAAGTGTTAACATGTTTTTTTAAACTTCACATTATAAATAGGAGAAGAAGCCTGCTTCAGAAATTTAAAGCTGGATTAAAGTTGGCCAGTGCAGAAGGCAAAGTCATGGCTCTGTTACAACTCACATCTTGGGGTTTGGGGTAGTCTACTGACAATGCAGTAGATTCAGATAAAATTGCTCTTATTATGGATTAATACTTTTTGACCTATACATCTCGGAACTCGAGAGGGTCATGGAATTTTTTCTAAGACATCTGTGAACCCTGGGGCGCCTGGGTGGCTCAGTTGGTTAAGTGTCTGTCTGCCTTCAGCTCAGGTCATTATCTCCGGGTCCTGGGATCGAGCCCCATGTGGGCCTCCCTGCTCAGTGGAAAGTCTGCTTCTCCCTCTGCCTCTTCTCCTCCCTCCCGCTTATGCTTTCTTTCTCTTGCTCTCAAATCATTAAATAAAATCTTAAAAAAAAAAAAAGACATCTGTGAACCCTATGTGCATTTCCTATAGACCAAAAATATATACCTTGCAAATATATCAAGTACTTTTCAAACCTTTGTGTGCTTTATTGAAAGAAATATTTATTTAAATAATTGTTGATTCATAGTAACTTTTGGACTCTATGCATATTTTCAAGTACTAGATGTGGGTCCACTTCCCCTCCTGTCCCTGTCTTGCAGGCTTTACTTTCAGCAAATGTTATGGGCCTTTTTTTTTTTTTTTTAAAGATTTTATTTATTTATTTGACAGACAGAGATCACAAGTAGGCAGAGAGGCAGGCAGAGAGAGGAGGAAGCAGGTTCCCTGTGTGCGGAGAGCCTGATGTGGGGCTCGATCCCAGTACTCTGAGATCATGACCTGAGCTGAAGGCAGAGGCTTTAACCCACTGAGCCACCCAGGCACCCCATGTTATGGGTCTTTTATTTTCCTAAGGTGAGGAGCCAAACTGGATTATAAGGTGGGTCTACAGAAGTGGTTCAAGGTTTCAGTCAGTTAAATAGAAAGTAGATTGTTGTTAATGGAGGAGCCTTCCATCACAAGACTGAGGAGGACGAAAGAGGAGAACCTTTGTGATCTGTCCCATTTTATTCCGAACACGAAAGCTTCCCTTCAGGTCCTCCCGAGGGGGATGCTGTCATCTCAGGGATGAGGACTATGTGTGGCCGTATATTGGTTGGGAGAACAGATATTTTTTTACAGATTTTACTTATTTATTTACTTGACGGAGAGCTTGAGCAGGGGTGGGGGGGCAGAAGGAGAGGGAGAAGCAGACTCTCTGCTGAGCAGGGAGCCCAACGTGGGGCTCGATCCCAGGACCCTGAGCTCCTGACCTGAACTGAAGGCAGACACTTAACTGACTGAGCCGCTCAGGCACCCTGAGAGCAGATGTTTTAATTGACATGGTCCTCTGACATGAACCATCAGTTGACGCTGGTTCCACACAGTCTCAGATGGTTTTCCAGCCCATCTTTCAGTAAGACCATGTTGTGCAATGGCATGTGTTGAAAATTGCCAGGATTACTGAGAAAGGGGGACTTCCTTTGTGATTAAAATAAAAATCTCTTCTTAGTGTTCAGAAGTTTAGAATTTTTATGTTTGTTTGGACAGATGCTATTTGGCTAATTTCTTATTTGGGAAAATGTTATTTAGTTGATACTGCTTGTTCTTTCTTCTCTTTCTGCTGTCTTTTGCACATTGGATGTGAGAAGATTGTATGGAATGAGGCCAAATGAATGAAAATGTTGGTGATTAGGCAGATTTCCTTTCCTCCCTTCCGTGGCCAGTATTTGTAAAGATCTGTCCTTATCAGATGCTCAAGAGTTGCTTTGATGCTTGGGTTCAAAGTCATGTACCATCTTCATCTCTCTACATCTTTCAGTGCATCCTGGACCATTTCCCACATTTCGTGTGTTTTTATGTTCGATGCCTTTGTTAATGTTTCCTTAGTTTGAAATATCAGCACTTGGATGCTCTGCTGAGAGGACCATACTTCTCCCACAGCAGACGAAATTGCCCTTCTTCTGCCCTTAGGACTTAACTCCAAGTGCAGTGAATCATACCTTTATTTTTTTTTAAGTGTCCACAGTTTTTATGATGCAGTGATCCTGCTTGGCTTATTCTAGTTTTTTTCTTTATTAGAATTACTTGTGGACTTCCACATCCTCAAAGCCTCTGAGCTCTAGGGGTTGGGGATCTGGTCTTTATTCCTCCTTGTATGTCCTTTGCACCTGGCATACTATTTGGGATATAAAGCTAGGAGCACAATGCAAGCCCAGTGAATATATTTATTTCTGTAGTGTTCGATGAATTCTTGATATTTTTATTTGCCATCTCTTAATTTCTTTGGAAGGAAAGGAGAGAGAGGTAGTATGGTATACACGTCATTATAGACTAGTGAGGATGCTGAGAGTGGAGTCTGACTTTGGCATTAAGGTGCAGGGGAGGTGGGAGGGTGGAGGGAGGGGGAGAGAGAGAGAGAGAGAGACACTTGTATTTGTCTTTACAGCCAACTTTTAATGGGGAAGCCACACAATTCTATGAGTCTGTATAAGTTCTTTAGAATATATCCTGGATCTCCTTGACATTTAAGTCAAAATATCTTATCTTGTATTTATCTTGTAGCTGCTTACTGTTATTGCCTGCTCACTGTAGGGATATTATCTGTTACATTTAATTTCAGTAATGTGAGAGATGTCAACACCCCGAGCTATTCATAAAAACAGTAATTAATTAAAATATAAAATGTAGAATCTGTTTTGTTTAGGGTTGCAGCTGTTTCTTGGTAATGGTTGCGTTTTACATGGGAGAAATGTTTAGGTTGTTTTTCCTTATGTAAGATGAAGTTTTCTCTAGTTGGGCATCTTCAAGAAACCTGGAGACCTCCAGGATTGCTAAGTACATTATCTGCTGTGCTCTAAAGTGAAGAAATTCTCAAAAGAAAATTATTTCAAAAGGAAACAGAAGCCAGCTTGATTTCCACTGACCAAATAGGGTACACAGTGACCCTCAAAATGAATGATAGCTGCTGTGCGTTATAGCCCATTGAATAAAGTGAGAATCCAGGAGGCTGTACTGATAGAAACTGACATAAACAAACAGGTGCAGAAGGAAAGATCTTCTTTATGACACAATGTCAACTGATGAAGAAGGTAAGAATGATGGAGCTAGAAACTCACCATATTGCAACAATCATAATAATTGGTCCTGGCAAGGGTCCTTAGTAAACACTAGAACGGGTGGAGGGAAGTTCGCATAATTTCAAAGTATGTCTCCACACATTATCAATTGAAAAAAGGGACTTTGCAGTGAAGAAATGAAGTGGACATCACCTTAAACAAATGATCAAAGTTAGCTTCACCCAAATTGGGCATACCATTATCAGAAGTCTCCCAGATAGTACCAGGAGTACCACCTGAATGGTATTCCTGTTTTGGGAGCCTGTATTCGACCAAATAACTGGCTCGTGCTCTCAAAAAATATCAATGCCAAGAAAGACAAAGAAAGGCCAAGACACCATTCTAGACAGGACAGCTAAATGTAGTGCGTGATCTTGAAGTGGATTCTGGGCCAGGAAAGTAATTGCTGTCAAGGACTTCATTGACATGGCGAGTGACGTGCTTTTGCGACAGTTATGCAAGAGGGTGTCCTTGTTCTTGAGAAATAGATAACTGAACATTTTAGGTGTGAGGGGGTGATATCTGTAGTCTGTGTCTTTGTCTCAAATACATGTGAGGGAAGGAGAGGGGAGAAAGGGGGAGGGAGAGAGAGGGGAGAATGAGAGGGTGAGGAGGCAAGGAATGAGGGGTCAAGGGAGAGGGTGAGGGAGAAGAAGGGAGGAAGGAGGGAGGAGGAGAGAAAGAATGAGACGGGAGTGGGGAGGAAGGGGAAAGGAGGAGGGAAGGTGGGACAAAGAGAATGATTGAGAGTGAGAATATATGGTAAAGGGAACGTTGTCACGTGTTGATGGCTGATCGATTTGGTAAAGGGTATAACTATTTTTGCTATCTTTGGGTAAACCGGAGATTATTTCAGCATTAAATGCTAAACAAAAACACATTACACAGACGTGTTTGCAAAGGCCATTTCTCCTGGTTTGGGGGATGGTGGTCACTGAACTGTCTGGAGCCCGAGGGCAGGGGCTGTTCTGTTCTGTTCTGTTCCTCACCATGCCCAGTGCAGAGCCCAGTGCCTGGCCAGAGGAGGCAGTCTGTAATTATTTGCTGCAGGGCCTTGAAGTCTCTTGAGCTGTGGACTCTTGATCTTTGCACAGTTGCAAATGTCAGTCGGGAGTGCCTATTTTACCATTTTCAGGCTCCCTTGCAGCTAAATATGGCCACGTGACAAGTTCATGGGAGCGGGAGTGATGTCAGCTGGAGTCTGAAAGGGAGGGTACCGGCTTCTTGGCCCCTTCTTGCTCTTTTCTGGTGGGAATGTGAATGTGATGTTTGAAGGTCGAGACCATCATCTTGGGGGAGCCCTGTGCTAAGGATGGGGTACAGGAGGACAGGCAGCTGGGACCTCCATGCCTGGGAGATGCCACACTAGCTTCCGGCTGCCTGCCCCAGACTTCATTTATGTGAGAAAGAAATAAACGTCTGTCTTCTTTAAAGCGCGGCTACTTTGTTGTTTCCTTCATTCACCACTGAATCTAATCCTACAGGATACACACTGTGTTCTCTAAGAATCCTCACCTTGAATTTTTGTTCCTCTGCAGAGCTCTGTATTCCGCTTGTCATGTACATACACATTGACTGTAGAAATTCTCTGGCCTCTTTTCCCTCCTTCTTCTTTTCCTTCTGTTTTCCCAGTGTAGAAGTTTTCTTATTCTGAGTGGGATTCTGTTTCTGTCCTTGAGTTGGTGTGTTCGTGTCTCTGGTTTGGGGGACTTCACGTGCTGAGGACACCCTCCTTTCTCCTCTGTCATGGCAAACCTTCTCCATTTTGCAAATTGCTAAATTGGTCTGAAAAGGTGGTGAGAGCCGGCTTTCCTTAGGAGATTTCTTGTTCTGACAGACCCAGCTGGAGACCGGATGTGCAGAGGTAAGCATTGCGATAATCAGAAAATAGGCAATTTTAACGATTTCCAGTTGCCAAAAACATTTTGCTTCAGTTGAACGATTCGGAGCAGGTCTTAAAAGGGCTCCTTCTGCCTGGTGAGTTTTGTGTAGCAGAGCTTTGTACTTTTTGGAATCCACTCGTGTTTTTACTTGTTCAGCGGATGGTTCTTCCTTTGGAACTATTTATTGCCACCAAGGTTTGTGGCGCGTTGGGTCCCACAGATAATAAATGGGTGTGGGTGCCCACAGCACAACATAAATAGAGGAACTGACTTCCAGCTTGTTTATTGTTAGACTGGTATGTAAGCAGCAGAGCTGAACTCCTCAATTATGTGTGTGTGTTTCTGTGCAGTAGGACCCAGGAACTTGAAAATGGACCCTGTAGACATCATGTACGATGTTCAGTTGTTTCCTTTAAAGGACTTATTTTTTAGATGCGACGTGAATGAAGATTGTATTGGCTTGCATAGTTCCCCTGGTCATGTTATTTCATGGTCTGGAGGCTCTGAAGTACAGAGGGTAACTTCTTCCCCGTGGGCTGTATGGGCTACTGGTGCTCTGGCTAATGGGAATCAGACAGATGCTTCATTCTCACTTGAATGCAAAAGATTATATTTGGAATTGCCATGGGTGAGGTCTTCCAGGTCTCTAAACTCCAACTAACCTGCGCAGGAATCGGTGATGGCTATCCTATGCAAATTTTGATGGCATTCCTACAGAAAAGAGAACAAATCCCGTATTTGTCCAGGGGCACCTACCCGATGAAGTCCCTGTCACAGTACTGTCAGCAAAACACACCAAATGAAACACCAAAGAAAACCAACAACCAGAGAAACTGGAACTGAAATGCAAAGGGATGCATGGTAAGAAGAACTTAATAATTCCCTGGGCCCAAGTGAGCCTGGTATGAAGAGGAAGGCGATGAGCCTGGGAATCAGGATGTTTTCGTGTGAGTTTCATGGAAGTTTCAGCCCCACTAGGTGGTTTCACTACGACCTTGGGCAAGTCACACAAACTTCTGAGCCTCAGTTTCTTCATTCAGTAAAGTGAGTCTAATATTAGAGTTCTACATACTGTAGGGGGAAAAAAAAGTGTTTTGTAAACTGGATAATAGGTTCAAGTATTACTTAACAGTCAGCTAATTAAAGGAGTGGTATCGTCCTCTCCCTGACCTCCAGTGCTGATTTTTCCTGGTAGGGATCACTGCAGTTTTGCGCTCTTGGGAATTGTTAAGAATTTGTCAGACTATCTGTAGGATCCACAAAAATAGCTGGTTAAAATGAATGACATTTCCATACCTTCAGGATTATTACTGTTTGAGAAAAGTTTTGAGAGAGAATTTAGGCAAAGCAAAACAAATGTCCTTTATCCCTTGTCCATGAGCGTATACACACACCTGTGGCATTGACCAGGAAGCTGGGAAAGAAGCCTCATTTCCGTCATGGCCCTGCTTGGGATAGAAAGGCATGTGTCCAGGGGAGAAGCTTTATGAAGTCTTGTGTTCCAAACTGAACGCAGAGGAAAAGCAGTGCGGAAGACTTAGTCATGCAGAAGAGTTTCAAACCACAGGTGGGTTTTTGAGAGTGTTGTCAAGGAGGAGATGCAAATGCCATAATTAGTTTGGACAGCTCTTTTAAGTGTAAAGAAAACCATGTCTACTGGCAGAGATGGAATTTGTTACACGTCTATATGAGGGATTTTGACCTTAGACAATTGAAAAACAGATAACATTCCGTTTTTAGTACCTGAAGCTCCTGGTCATGGAATTTTGAGGTTCTCCAGGATGGTTTCCCTACCTCGGTAAGCACCAAAGTGGCTAATACCATGGCAGATGTCAGACCTGACATTGCCAGAAGCAGAACACGGATTGGGGAGGATTTTGTAGGAGGCTTTTGGTGGGAATTTAGAGAACAGAGTCTGGGAAATGAGGTTCTGATGAGGAAGTTGAGAAGGAAAGAGGATGTAGTTTTACTTTGAGAAGAGGGGAGAATGACTTTTGCTGATTAGACGATGTGTTGAGATTACAGGGCTGGAAAAAGATATTCCGTATCTGTAGTAAATGCATTATTTGGGCAATGAAATACGGATTGATGGGAGAAAAGATAATCAGTTTCTTGGGAGAGGTTGCATAATTTTGACTGAATTAAAAATGAAGATAGGATTTTGAAGGATTGAATTTTCTTTTTTTTTTTTTTTGTGAGGATGGTCTGCAGAGTCAGAATTTTAGGAAAGAGGGTCACGGATATTTGTTGGTGAAAATGATCACCCTTGGTAGCTTTGAGGGGTCGCCCTACAGACAGACTTGATTCCAGTACCAGTTTGCACAGCTGGTTGCAGTTGTTTGGGTGACGATAAGAATCAGGGATAGTTGGTTTTGTATTTGAAAAAAAAATAATGTTTAGAAGTTTGATTGGGAAGAAAAAAGTTTGAGTGGATTCTTTACAAGGATCCCTAGTTTCTCTGCCTCACACTAAGATCCCAAGTCTTACGGATCTGGTGGTTAAATGAGGTTGCACTCATTTTCTGTTGAGAACTAGAAAGTAACATATTTTGTTTACACAATGCTGGTTTTTGCTTTATTCTTATGTTTGTATTAGAAATGAGTAATTTAGTCTCAGAGAAAATACACGTGGGGCTTTCTGCCAAAACCCAGTGCCAAACGTGAGTTTTGTGATTAAAGTATCCAATATTAATCTTTGCTTGACAAAACCAAATTAAATTTTTAAAAACTTTATATGATCTGAAAAGAAAGCATTATAGCTAAAATGTAGGACCTAGGAAAAGTTGAGAGTTGCTGAACTGGGCTTTGACCTTGATCTTGTAAAGAGAAAAGACTTTCAGTTCTCTTGGTATTGGAGGAATGCAAATAAAGGTGATTATAATTATGATTAATACTGAGTCTCCTTGTTTGATTGTTGTCCTCGGGGGGATGGGGTTTGCACGGAGGCCAATATTTTGTTCCATTCTTGTTTTTAATTTCTGGGCTTTAAAATCCAAATACTGCATATCTGTAGAAAGTTATCCACAGAAATGTAAAGGGGAGGGGATGTAATGTAAATGTAATGTAGAGGGGAGCCTTGGTGGCTCAGTGGGTTAAGCCTCTGCCTTCGGCTCAGGTCATGATCTCAGGGTCCTGGGATTGAGCCCCACATTCCCGCTCTCTCTCTGCCTGCCTCTCTGCCTACTTGTGATCTCTGTCTGTCAAATAAATAAATAAAATCTTTAAAAAAAAATAGAATGAGCTGGGAAATATTCCTTCTCCTCCTCACTTAAAAAAAAGAAATGTAAAGGCAATATTCATTTATTAATTCAATAAATGTTTACCGAGCACCTTCTATGAGCCAAATATGCTGGGCATTGTCTTTGTCCTCTGGAAGCTCATAGTCTTGAGAACATGTAATTAAGGTACAATGCATGGTACTGTAATCAAATAGACAGGGGCAGTTGTGATTTTGTCCTAGAGGGGAATGCTTCATAGAGGAGGGCATCTAAGCTCTTTAAGGAAGAATAGACATTGGATAAGGTAGAGAAGTTTCCCCTAGGTGTAGGTAAGAACATATGCAGAGCTGGGAACTTGGGCTTGTCCAGACAAGAGTGAGCACACCATGTGAGAGTGGAGGGGTGGAAGGGGTGTGACGGGGGTGAAGGAACATGGAAGCTAACATGTATCTGAGGCTTGACTGGAAGGAAGGGTCTCATATGGGCTATTTCTGAGCATGGGCTCCATCTTTTAGGCATTGGGAACCCTCCTGTCAGCTAACAGGAGATGAAGGATACAGATGTATTGGTTTTAGGAATATTATTCTGGCAGTGGCACAGAAGATGAATTAAAAGCAGGGAAGTGAGGAGGCTATGGGAGACGGTGCAGAAAAAAAGGGGATGAAGATATCATGCCAAACAGTGACTCTTGGGGGTAGGAGTTGGCAGAGGTGTGAGTGACAGTTAAGCAACAGAATGGATTGACAGCAGGTTAGGGAGGAGAGAGAATGTGAAGCATGATACTGAGTTTTCCAATCTGGGCGGCTGAGTGGAGCATCACGTTACGTATGGAGGCTGCTGGGATCTGTAATAGAAGGGGCATATTTCAGGTGGCAGTGGGATAGGGTGGGGGCAGAATCACGAGCTGTCCTTTCAGACCTGTAGCTGTTTTTGCTTGTGGGCATCAGTTCTGGTTGTTATGTGGAGTATATGAGTCACAGCAAGTGGTGTGAGTTTTGATTTTAGCCGGCCTCTAATTAGGCAGAACAGGAAAACTATATTTTAGGTGTTGGATTAGATTTTTTTCCTACCTCATGATCTAAAGGCAGAGAGCTCTGCCTTTAAAAATAACTATTTGCTGAACACCAGCTCTGTACCCGCTATTGTGCTAAGGAGCTACCTGTTGTTACAGATATTTTATAGTTAAGGGAAGAGATGATTATAGAGGTTAAGAGTTTGCCAGAAGTGGTAAAGATGAACTCAAACCAGGTCTGTATTACATGCAAACTTATTCTTATATTTGATTTTTGAAAAATTATAACCCTTATGGGAAAATTATTGAAAAAAATAGGAAAAGATTCCGTTTTAATGGCAGCAGGTACACTGTAAGGTGGTTTGGTTTTTATTTGGACATGTAGCTCAGTTATTAAAACTTTTCTGCCCATCTGAGAAAAATAAAACTTGATGGATACATGCTGTGAATTTTGTACTCCTTAAAAGCTCACCAACTCCTCAGAATAAATATAGTTTGAGTATCTTTCAGAATTATACTGAAGAACTGGACATCTTGAAAAATCTGTGCTCACGTAAAGAATGATTTTCTTTCTGTTTTATTTGAGAAAAATTCATATTTTCTGTGGCTAGGTAAGCAGTATTTTGTAGGCCTTGTTTCTGGATAAAATAAATTGTTTTTCTTTGACTGAGGGGAAATCTGAAATAGACCCATCCTACCAAAGAATAAAAACCAAACCTCTGCATGTTCAAGGTGATTACTCAGTAACTTGCCAGCTTTTTAAAGCAAAAAATAAATATTTCTGATTCCAGAGAATGACAGCAAAATCCAGAGTCCTAAAATGTGTCATCTAACATGTTCAATGTAGAAGGAAAAAATCTGGCAGGAAAATGTAATATATAGCCAAGAGAAGAAGGAATCAATAAAAACAGACCCTAAGAAGACACAAATGTTGGACTAGTAGGAAAACGCTTTAAAGTAGCTACTACAAATATGTTTAAAGAATGAAAGTTTTTGTTATAAGAAGTGAATAATAGAGAATCTCAATAGGGAAATGGCAACCGTACATAGAACGAAATGGAAACTCTAGAACTAAAAAGTGAAATATCTAAAATGGAAAATTTTGCTCTATGGACTTAACCACAGATAGAAGAAGGAAGAAGAAAGGGTCAATGAACTTGAAAACACACCAGTAGCTATCAATCTGTTTAGATTAAGAAAGCTTAACAGAACCTCAGCAACTTCTAGGACACATCAACAGTACAGGATGCATGTGTAATTGTAGTTCCAAGAAGGCAAGAAAAAGACTAGGGCAGGAAAATTCAACAAATTGTAAAATTTCCCAAGTTTAGTGAAAAATATCTTTTTTTTTTGAAAAAGAGAGTGTATGAGTTGGGAGGTGATGGGTGGAGTTGGGGGGAATGTCAGAGGGAGAGGACAAGAGAGAGAGAGAGAGAATCTTAAGCAGGCTTCAAGCCCAGCACAGAGCCCAGTGCGGGGCTCAATCTCACAACCCTGAGATCATGACCTGAGCTGAAATGAAGAGTCAGATGCTTAACTGACTGAGCCACCCAGGTGCCCCTGAAAAATATCAAATTTACAGTTCCAAGAAACTTAGCAAATCCCAGGTAGAGAAACCCAAAGGGAACTACACTTAGGCAAATCAGAGTCAAAGTCCTGAAAATCAAAATCATGAGAATGATCATGAAAACAATTATAGAAAAGCAGTCCATTACATAAAGGGAACTGTGCTATAAATGATCACTGACTTTTTATCAGAAATAATGGAGTGAAGGAGATTGTGGCAATGACTTCTTTTAAGTATTGAAAGAAAAGAATAATCTGTCAACCCAGAAGCCAGAATCTGGGGGAGATATACCATGAATATGAAAACAGGATTTTCTGATTTTCTTCTTACTAATAATTTGTGAACCTCTGAGCTGAATAAAGTTAAACAGGTCTGTACTTTACTACTCAGTAAATTGAGAAGTTCTATGAAAAGGATATCACATTCACCAATTTCTAGGCTTTTTTTTTTTTTTTTTAATACCGTACATCATTTGTTCACAGGATGTCTTAGGGACATAGCTTTACTTATAAAATGTTTCTGGAATTAGGAAATTTCAGGAAGGGAATTTGATATAACTTACTATTCATTTTTTTTTTAAATAGTTTATTTATTTATTTGACAGAGAGAGAGGTCACGAATAGGCAGAGAGGCAGGCAGAGAGAGAGGGAGAAACAGGCTCCCCACTGAGCAGAGAGCCCGATGTGGGGCTCGATCCCAGGACCCTGAGATCATGACCCGAGCCGAAGGCAGAGGCTTAAACCACTGAACCATCCAGGCACCCCTTACTATTCATTTTTATGTCCAGGATGTCTTTGGGATGAAGTGATTTGGGGAAATAATTGGCAGTTTATCTGTATCTGTAGCAATGAAAATGTGAAGTCTTACCTACCTTTCATTTTTTTTCCTTCTAATAACATATTTTTAGGTTGAATGGCTTTGGGTTGTTGCCAGGTGAAATACTGTCCAGCAGGGCTAAATTGTTCAGTGTTGCCTCTTTAGTCTAGATGAAAATAGAACTCCCACCTAGAGTTCCCACGGCATATTTTAGGAGTACAGTAGTGCCAGGAATATAGGTTGAGTTGGATTGTAATGCAATTGCTACCTTTTGTGTCTCTGTCTTATGAGTGCTTACCTATGCCCTACGTGCAGTTTAATCATTAAATGTTGTAAATTAATGCTACAAAAATGCAATTTGTATAAAGGTAGTCAGAACTACATTATAAATGTTGTAAGCCACCTAGTTCAAATGAAGTTTCAGCTTCTTGAAATAATTCATTGAAGGATCAAGTGACTTAGGTTTCATTGCTACAGAGCAACATGACCTTCTCTTTGAATATATTTGCAAATGGACCTAAAGAGATCATCATTTACAAGGTTTGTTTTGAATTTGTTGCTTATTCTTCTCTCTTATTTCTCAGTCCGGTTCTAGGAGTCTAACATATCCCTTTTCTGTGGTTGACTTTAAACCCTCCCATGGACCATGCCGAATGTTTCGCATGCATTGGCATTGGTTGACAAAGGGTTTGTGTTTTTTCTCTTGCTTATGGCTGTTAAGGAGATGATGCAAATTCATCTCCTGTTCTCTCTCTTATTTCCTCCAGAAATGAGTCAGTCTCAGTCTCTTTTCCCTCTAAATCGAAGATGCCTAAGTACAGAATAAACTTCTAGGGCAGTGGTTCTCTAATTGGTGATCTCCAGATCTTTAGTATCAATCACTTGGAAACTTGGTAGAAATACAAGGTATTGGCCCTCCCAGGGATGTACTGAATTTGACACCCTGAAGGGGGGCCCAGCCATTCCTGTTTTCGCAAGCTCTCCTAGTGACTCTGAGCCTTGCTTACGTTTGAGAACCACTATTCTACATTAAGCAAACATTTTGAAATAGTTTTTCTGTCCTTCTGGTTAGTCAACAACAAAAGTAAAGCAGAACCCAAGAATTCTTGGTGGTGGTAGTGGTGAGGTGTTGGATGAGTTCCTTTCAAACCAAATGAAATACTTTAAATAATAAGAATAACACTAATCGGTAGTAATAATAAAGAAACAGTAGGAACTAATATTTACAGCATATTTTTCTGTGGGCCAAGCCCTTTGCCTGCCTTATCTCCACTCATTGTTAAAATATTCCTGAGGCTTAGGGGGATAGGAGAAGAATAAATGAAACAAGATGGGATTGGGAGGGAGACAAACCATAAATGACTCTTAATCTCACAAAACAAACTGGGGGTTGCTGGAGGGAGGTGGGTTGGGAGAGGGGGAGGGGGTTATGGACATTGGGGAGAGTATGTGCTATGGTGAGTGCTGTGAAGTGTGTAAACCTGGCGATTCACAGACCTGTACCCCTGGGGATAAAAATACATTATATGTTTATAAAAAAAAAAATTGGAAGGGAGGCGAACCATAAGAGACTATGGACTCTGAAAAAACAACCTGAGGGTTTTGAAGGGGTGGGGGTGGGAGTTTGGGGGAACCAGGTGGTGGGTAATAGGGAGGGCACGTATTGCATGGAACACTGGGTATTGTGCAAAAACAATGAATACTGTTACGCTGAAAAAAATAAATAAATTTATAAAAAAAAAAAAAGAAAAAAAAGAAAAAAAGGATTTGAACAGACATTTCATAATAGAAGATGTACAAAATAGTCAAAAGGGATGTGAAAAGACACTTGATAACAAAAACATAAATGTTTTAAGAATCCCAAATCAAGTGAAACTAATCTGTGGTCTGAAGTCAGGATAGTTTATCTGTGGGGCGTAGCAAAAAGTGGAAGAGAGCACAAGGGGGTCTCGAATGTGTTCATACATTTCTTGACCTGGGTGTGGGTTACCCATGTTTGCTTACTTATGGTGCATGTACATACGTCTGTTATTCCACAATAAAGAGTCTACTAAAAAGAAAAAAAAAAATTCCTAAGGCTAGTACTGATACGACTGCTGCTTTATAGTCAAGATGCAGGTTTAGGGAAGAAGTTGGCCAAGGCTGAGGTGTTCAGTAGGACAGCCAGGATTATGATGCTGGGCAGACTAGCACAACAATGTCATGACCCACTTGGTAATGCTGTCTGAGGCTTTGGGCAATGTCTCTCTCCCCCTGTCCCAGCCCGTATCTCCCGGCGAGGCTGGAGACCTATTCGTAAATGCAAGAAGTGGAGCCAAAGTTCATGTCGTTTCAGATAGCTCATGTCTTACTTACTCATTTGTGATTTGCCTCCTCTCCCAGATTTGTGATTTGCCCCCTCCCCCAGATTAATATACAGAGCCATTCTGATTAAGTTGAATGAATGTGGCAAACACATTCTTATAGTCTGTTTTCTTTCAAAAGTTGATCTCATTCTGGAAGTAACCAATTCACTGACCTTTTATCTTTGGGCCCTAGTTTGTGGTTTTTGAAGCTTTCCAAGATCAACTGAGCAATGATGTGGTTTGGCATTTTAAACAGTTAATACAGTATCAAGCTGGATGATTTTGAAAGCAATTAATGCTCGAATGAAGTCCTTATCCTACTGAGTCATGTTCCCCCTTTCTAAAAAAACTTTATTAGATGATTAGAGGCAGCCTTTCAAATTCCATTCCTGGTAATTGAGGGATTTATTTTACCTCCAAGATAGTTTTGTTTTCTTGACCAATAAGGAAGTAGGATGTTTTAAAGAAGGAAGACAAGCTGTATTAAATGGGGAGAAAAGGGCTCTCCAAATTGAAATTTAATATCATCATTTTTAACACAAATGCAAGAACTCAAATGAACCTTCAAAGTTACTAATTAATTTGACACTAACTCCACCCCTCCACCATGTACCTTCTATTTAGTAGCGGAGTCTAAAAGAAGGGCATTAATTAAAATTGGAATGATTAATTTTGTTTTGTGTAAGTCAGAAAAAATTAATTCCAATGTCAGTATAAATTAACTCCACTGTTAATAATTCCATAGACCTCCTTTCCATGGTTTGCTTCAGTAATGGAGAGTTTATCAGACATTCCTAAGGGTCCAGAAAAGCCTTTGTGTGGGGGGCGGAGGGCGGGTGAAGGGGGAGTAAAGGACGTATGAATGTATAGATACTTAAGAAATGTCACTTACACTTCAGGGGCACTTGGGTGGATCAGTGGGTTAAACCTCTGCCTTCAGCTCAGGTCATGATCTTGGGGTCATGGGATCAAGCCCCGCATCGGATTCTCTGCTCAGCAGAGAGTCTGCTTCCCCCCCCACCCCCGCCTGCTTGTGATCTCTCTCTCTGTCAAATAAATTAAAAAAAAAAAAGAGAAATTTCACTTACACTTCAAATGCTTCTGTATGTTAGGGTAGCCTTTAGTTTTAAGCAAAATACCTATTCAGAATGATGAAAGTTTCTCCCTTCTCTCCTACTGCACCTAGGTAGATTTCTTCCTTCCACTCTTAAACCACACACAGGTGGAAACAGCTTTGCACTTGCCTGAGATTCAAAGAAGTGCTCCTTTTTTTTCCTGTTGCACGAAGTGGGTCCTTGCAAATTATTTCTCCACCTCCAATCAAGACCATGTACTACTCAGAGAATAATGTTTGTTAGGGAAGTTTCGCATGGCAGTATTTTTAGGGGTAAAAACGGTAAGTGGAAATGTTCATGTATTATTTGTTTACTTTTTTTCTTTTTCACCTAGTCATTCAGGACAGTAGTGCTCTTTTTATGGCTTGACTACTTGCTCTGCAAAACTGACAAATGCTGGTGACTGGATATTTTCTCCTAAATCCTTTAATGTATTCACAGAATGAGTAGAAGTTTAGAATTGGTTTCTATTATTGTTCTCTGGATGTAAAGGGATTCCTTAGTTTCCCACACCAGATAATTTTCTTACACAGGACCTAACAGCAAGTTCTGTTTTTATTAACATCCTAGTATTAGGGTGAGATTTCACAGTATTTCAAAAACACATGCACTGTGATCTGTATCAGGGCTCAGCGATGTGTGTGTGTGTGTGTGTGTGTGTGTGTGTGTTTGCAAAGGGCAGGGCATTATTTCAGGTTTTGTAGAACATACTCTGTTGTAACTATTCTGAGGTTGTGTGAAAACAGCCATAGACAGTACATACAAAAAAGGACACAGTTGGGTTTCAATAAAACTTTATATGTAACAACATATCATGGGTTGATTTGTTCTGGGCTGCTGATGTATCTGTGCTCTCTAACTGTTCCCCCTGCAGTTTAGCCTGTTGGCCCATTCCTTCTACTGAAAGAAGAACATGTAGCTTTCCTTCTTCCCTATCTTTGCTCAAGATGCCTCTTGACCCCCATATGCTGTCGTATCTGTTCAGGACGAATGCTGCTCAAAGGACATGAAAGTGACCTGACAGTAGCTTCCACTTCCCACCGACGACCAAGGTTTTATACTTTTGGTTGACCATCTGCACTGGGCTTCTCCTTCCTCCTTTACGTCTCCTGGAAAGTCCCTCCTGAAGTTGCACGACCAGTAGTAAAAGGTGATCTTTTCAGATAAAGAAGGCTGTTCCTCGGTAAGGAGAGAAGCAGCGGTTGTGCTCCCAGACACAGCAGGGCTTGTGAGAGAACCATCTCCATGAAGCTCCCTCCGACTGGCCACTGTATCTGCAAATGGTGTCTCCCTGCCCCTCTGAATCCCTTAGAAGTTTTGGGACCTACCTTCCTAAGATGTCTCCTCTTCTCCCTCCTGTTCCTTTTGTTACCTGTCTTTCTTTGGAGTAGGTTTGTGTTAGGGAGACTTCTGTTCTTTTTTTTTTTTTTTTTAATTTATGTATTTGACAGACAGAGATGATGAGCAGGCAGAGAGGCAGGCAGAGAGAGAGGGGGAAGCAGGCTCCCTGCCGAGCATGGAGCCTGATGTGCGGCTCGATCCCAGGACCCTAGGATCATGACCCGAGCTGAAGGCAGAGGCTTTAACCCACTGAGCCACCCAGGCGGCCCAGGGAGACTTCTGTTCTTAAAAGAGGGCCTCATTCTTAGAAGTTTATACCTAAATTGACCCCTTCAGTGACTGTCTACATGTACATGGTTTTCTTAAAAGCTGACACACATTACTAATTTGTTCATAGAGCAAATTGTTTACAGCCTTGTTCAGGTTTTGTGTAGGATGATAGGCTATCATCAGCTCTCATGGAGTCTTATTGCGAGATGATATTCAGATCTTTTTCTCCGAAATACAGGCTTTGGTTTTTCCACCCCATTGAAGAATGGACTTGGCCACAAACTGCTTCTTATGTGCAACCAACCATGAGACCCTTGTTCTCTTGCCCTCCGGATTCCTGGAAGCCATCACATTGACTCTTTTTTCATGGAAACCCTTCTAGTCTGGGCTTCCTTGCTTCAAACTGCAGTGGCTCTTAACCACTCTTCCCAAATGATTTTAATCTCACATCCCTTCAAGCCCATCTATTTGAAGTACCTCGTAGCATTACAGGGTCACTGTCATGACCTTATCCATTTACTGAAGCACAATGACGGTAATGGTCAGTTATTGCAACAGTGGAGGGAAGCGACAATGCCAGTGTTCCAAGGTCTATGTCATGGATGAAAACCAACATTCAAAAAAAAAAGTCAAGAAAAAATCAGTGAAAATAAATCTTAAATTTCAAATGGAAGAAAATTATAAACATATTAGAAAATACCCATCTGGCTGCTGCTGCATCCTTCCTTCCTGCCATGTGTCCCCAGAAGCTGCTGCCTTCTGATCTCTCCTGGTCAGCGGACCTCGGGACTTCCTGCAGTTTTGCTGCCCTGAGTGCAACTTTCAGAACCACAACCTTTGGGCAGCTCCTCTGCTCTGCCTGCTGCTTCCAGGAGGCTGGTGGTGGTTCTGATTTATTTCTCCTCCTGAATTCAGTCTTACCTTTGATCTTCTCCAGTGGAAAGACTCACTGCTTCTGAGGCCCCCCACGCCACTGGAGTCCACATATTCATGATGAAAGGTTGGGGTGGAGCCTGCATCTGTGGGAGCAGAGTGGTTAAGAGAGGAGCTGAGGATGCTTAGGGGGAGGGAGGTTGAAAGTCCAGGGTTGCGGGAGGAGGAGGAAGGAAGCTGTTGGTCAGAGTATGAAATAACAGCACCATAACTGGCATTTTAGTCCTTAAAATAGTGCGTGGCATACTGGGTGACCAGGATGCGGGAAACTGGACTTGCCCTCTCTTACGTCAGAATAACAGTTAATATTTATTAAGGGTTGTTACATGTCAGACACTACGCTGGGTATTTGGAAAACTTAATCTGTTGTAATAATGGTTTTTCAAAATAGGTCTTTGTTTGACAGTTAAATGGGCGTCAGAAATTTTCAGGCTTGCTTGTTTGGTCCTGTTAGTTTGCTGTTCAGTGAGAGGTGAGCACACACAGGTAGCAGGCGGAACGCCCCCCTCCCCCACCCCCGCAATGTCCACACCCTAATACCCCAAACTTGAATGTGTTATATGTGTTAGTTTCCTCCCGCTGCTGTAATAATAAAGTAGCTCATATTTAGTGACTTGAAACAACACAGAGCTGTCTTACTGTTCTGGTGATCAGAAGTCCAAAATGGGTTTTGTTGGGCTTAGATTAAGGTGTTCATAGGGTAGACTTCCTTTGCAGGCTCAAAGGGAGAGTGTTTCCTTGCCTGTTCCAGCTTCTAGAGATCTCTTGCATCCTTTGGATCATGGTTCCTTTCTATGTTCAATGCTGGTCAGATCTTTCTTCTTTCTCACACTGCATGACTGACACTGACTCTTCTTCCTCTTTCCTTCACATTTAAAAGAGCCTTGCAATGACACTGAGTTCATCTGGATAATCCAGGATAACTTCTCTCCTTTAAAATCAGCTGATTAACAACGTTAACTCCCCCTTGCATTGTAATATAACATAGCCATAGGTTCTCGGGATTAGGATGTGGACATCTTTGGTGGGGAAGCATTATACTGCCTACCACATTACATTATATGGCAAAAGGAACTTCACAGATATAATTAAGGGTATGAACCTTAAAATAGCTTGATTATCCTGGATCATCCAGATGGGGCTCACTGAACCAAATGAGCCCTTAAAAGCAGAGGACCTTCTCTGGCTGGAGTCAGAGAGATGTGGCAGAAGGGAGTGTTACTTGACAAACACGACTTTGCTTCTGATTCACTTTGTGTAGTGCTACTGGTGATTGGTTCTGTTTTGCTCAAGGACTACAGTGGCTCTCCTCTGTCCCTCCTGCAAGCTTAAAGTCCAGCTTCCAGATCCAGCAGTGAAAGCTCATCTGTCAAACTTTGGATCCTGTATTTGATGTCTAGCCAGTCTCCCTGCTATGTTTCTTTCTGGGTCCCCCTGGGCTTTATGCCCTTGTGCTATTCTTTGCCTTGATAACTTGTCTTTCCCAAATTCTTCCTCACCTTTTGAAGGTAAATTCAAGTCACTTTTTCCATGAAGCAGTGGGATCTCTGGCCAATGTACCTGTTTCTTCCCATAGCATTTATCATCTTTGACACATAGCATTCAACTTATTTATTAGGCATCATACATTATTTTCTGGAACTTTCTCACATAAGATTTACCCTCCCAGGTACGTGCTTTTTGAGAGTAAAATCTCAACACAACATGTCATAGTTAATACTCAATGAATGTTTGCTGAATGACTAACTCAAAGTGTGCTGGGATGCCTGGGTGGCTTCCTCATTAAGTGTCTGCATTTGGCCTGGGTCATCATCCCAGGGTCCTGGGATTGAGCCCTGCATCGGGCTCCCTGCTCAGTGGGGAGTCTGCTTCTCCTTCCCTCACTCCACCTACCTGTATTCCCTCTCTTGCTATCTCTCTATCTAACAAATAAGTAAAATCTTTAAAAAAATAAAAGTGATTCTGTAGAAATAAGTGAGGCATATGCTTGGTGGGAGAGGTTTCCTCACTATACAGGAATCATCAAAAAGCTAGCATACTGGGTATTTTGGCCATCAGGGACGTTCAGACCTCTCATTTATTTTCTTTCTTTCTTTTTTTTTTTTTTTTAAACTTACATATTTATTTGAGAGAGGGAGAGAGACTGTGTGTGTGTGTGTGTGTGTGTGTGTGTGTGTGTGTGTGTGAGCTGGAATGGGGCCGAAGAAGAGAGAGGGACACGCAAACTCCGGGCTGAGCTTGGAGCCCAGTGCAGGGCTGGATCTCACGACCCTGAGATTGCGATCTGAACTGAAATCAAGAGTCAGTCGCTTAACTGACAGAGCCACCCAGGCGCCCCAGAACTTCCATATCTATAATTCTTTTACTCATCTTGGTTCCCAACTCTGTCACCCCCACACCCACCCTGCTCATGTACATCTAGAATTAGTAAGTGGTTCGAAACACCCTGTGATAGCCTGCCAGCTGGCTCGTATTACAAAAGCTACGATTCTCACCCTCTTGCTCTTCCTGCTCATCTAAAATCTCTCATTCCAGCTTTGAGCGAGTAATCTGATTAGAATAATTTACATTATAGAATGAAAAACTGATAGACAGTTTTGACCGCTTTGGGTTTTTGTTTTGTAACAAAGATCTTATTTTAAAGATTTAACTGAGAGATTTGTGGTTTGTGAGGAAATCCACTGTCTTCTCTCTTTGCCCTTCCTGTTCATGTGAGATTCTTGGCATTTCCCGTCTGAACACTTACAGCTCAGCTGTGTTGGTAAACGGGACGCACATTTGTTTCAGGGACCATATTATGATATCAGAGAGCAGATTTAATAAACATATCCTCAGTCTCAATTCAGAGTGCTTTTTCTGCCACTTTAGTCTGCCTTTCATACTTCATGTACTTTTTCCAGCAGTTTCTTAGTTATGAGTGTGAGTAGATAGACACACAGACAGGTGAACTATATATCTGCACATTTATATATTTTGGTGGAATGTAGGTGGGTGAGGTTGGAATGGGTGGGAGAGATTAGGAGGCACAGCGTCTGGCTTCCATCTCTGTATCCACAGGTGAGGAAAGTGAAGAGGAGTCGTGGAAAGTGGGTCATAGAAAATGGCGCCCCGCATCTGGAATGTTGAGACATATTGGTGACAACAGACCTTATAAAACCATGCATATGGGGGAGAACTGACCCAGGTTTGGAAGCTCTGGTATAGCTGCAAGCCTGCTGCTTCAGAGCCACACACATTTGGGTTTGTTTTTGGCTCTGTTACTTGATCAACCTTGGGCCGATTTCTCAGACGGCGTCAGCACCGTTGTCTTCATCCAGGAAACGGGGGCTGGTAATACTTGCCTGGTGGGGTTAAAGAGTGTACATGTTAAATACTTGGGACATGGTGGGTATTAAGTAATTGGTAGACAATAGTTTTGTCTCGAAGGCTGAGGTGACATATTCGTGTGATGTTATATCCCCAAGAGGAGGGGGGCATCCAAATGGGTGAATTACACAGAAGGCCAAATCTGGGGCTTAGAGGAGAATTTTACATAGACCAAAAGGATGAGTATGAGTCCGTTGGGTTAGGGGCTGTGTGCTTCACTGGAGCTGAGCACTCTGGTTTGGCTTCATTGGTTACCAGTGGACCGTGGGTCCACAGAGACTCCCCTGGTCCTCTAACCCACTATCTAGCCAGATAGGTGGGCCGAGGTATGGATGTTGTATATTGTTCCTGATCCTTGGTTGTTGGGTTTCTGCTGGCACACTGTGTGGGGCAAAAACTCAGTGCGTCACATGGCTGTGGTCCCCCATTGCTGGGCAGCCCTTGTTAAGAGAAGAGGACTTTAGTGATTTCCATGACTGTCTTATGAGGAGGTCCTGATGAGACATTTATTTAATAAACCTTGCTAGGGGTTATTAAGAGAAACAAATCAAGAGAAATGATAGCATATTTGATGCCTATGTATATATGTACAGGAAGGTATACATATATATATTTATTTACATTTCTAGAGAGTATATGTTTGTGTGTATGAAATGTATTCCTTTGGAAATTACAGTGTGCTGTATTTTTGAAAAGTAGACTGCAATTCGATATAAAAAGTGAAGAAATGAAATTTTTTCATCCCCAGTAACTCACATAAAGCTTCCCAAGCAGATATTACAAAGCCCCAAGGGCAGCAATAAATTCCTCTTATTGATTTAAATCCAATTAGGGTCCAAGCTTGTGAAAAAAATGTTGAAGTCGTATGGCTGACAAACCAGATAACTTAAGGGGGCTTTATACCAAAGGGGCTTATAGAAGTTATTCACAGAGAAACTTCCAATTTTTAAAGATAAACAAGCTTTGGATCTGAGTGGTGTTTAATCTGAGTATGCGGTGAAGGCCAAGAAGGGTTCATATTGCAAAATGAGGGGCTTACTAAGGAATCTCAGTACTTTAAAATCCTAGTGGTCTCTACTTCGCTGGTCAAGGTTTATTATTTTAGTCTACCTTCCTTCCTTCTCTCTCTCCCTCCCTCCTTCCTTCCTTCCTACCTTCCTCCCACCCACATTCTTTTTTCTTCCTAACAGTGAACTGAAATATGGTATCTGCTTTTGGTATCACATTACAATCCCACAGACAGATGTAAAACTCCTTGACCTGTATTAGACATGATTATTTTCGTTTAGATTGGCCAAGGTTAAACATTGCAAGTACTCAGAGAAGTCTATAAGCAATGAATGAAAACGTTAAAAACAGCAAATAATTTGGTGCACTGACAGAGTTGTTTCACTTTGTAAATTCACGGGTCCTTCTCCCACCATGCCTGTGTCTTTTATAAAAGTTTTAACATGTACCATAAGTGTAAGTAGAAGAGCTAAATAAAACTTTATAGATCACCTGGGTGAGATTATTGAACAAGACATCAGCTTTAAGCCAAGTTCAGATGCGTTCTTTATAGGTTCAGCATGTCATGATAGAGACTACGTGAAACAATGAGGGTTTATTTTTGAAATTTTGAAGGTGAACTCAAGTTCCACCCCAAAAAGAGGAACATTTGGAAGAAGTCAGGTCTTAAATAAGAGATGCCCACCTGAAACTCTGGATATCCTACATTTGAAGTTGACTGTCTGGTAAAACCTTTTGATATGAAGAAAAATACCTAACAATTGATTTGTCACTGCACACTGACCATAACATTGCTTTGAAACATTCCCTTTGAATGGCACAATGCAGAGGCAGCCAATCACCTTGCAAGTTGGGGTAAAAATAAATGTGACGCATGGCTACAAAAAACACAATGCAGTGTGAAGTCTAGGAGACCATAGTGGCCTCAAGGTTAGCTTGTTGGCAGCATTTCAAGGTGAGGAGGTATTGGTGGAGAAAGGATGTGTTCCAGAGCAAAGGTGAATTTCACTGCTGACCATTCATTCATTCATTCATTCAGCTTCCACTGTGAGTCACAGACTTTGCTAAACACAGAAAATTAGTGATGGCCTTAAGCTATCCTAGATGACATTGAGACTATGTTGAAAAGGGAAGTCAGCAGACCATTTCTCTGCTATTCCACTTTGATGAGACTCCAATCCATTAGCCTCCACAGTGCTGGTGTTTCTCTGAGATAAGGTGTTTTTCTTTTTTTTTTTTTTTATTAATTTATTTGACAGACAGAGATGACGAGTAGGCAGAGAGGCAGGCAGAGAGAGAGGGGGAAGCAGGCTCCCTGCCAAGCATGGAGCCCGATGTGGGGCTCGATCCCAGGACCCTGGGATCACGACCTGAGCTGAAGGCAGAGGCCTTAACCCACTGAGCCACCCAGGCGCCCCCTAAGGTGTTTTTCTTATGTAATTTCTAATGTAAAGGACCAACAAGGTCCTTTCCTCCAGAGTTATATATATTTTTTTTAATTTTTTTTATTTGTTTATTTACAGCATAACAGTGTTCATTGTTTTGGCATCACACCCAGTGCTCCATGCAGTACGTGCCCTCCCTATTACCCACCACCTGGTTCCTCAACCTCCCCCCCCCCCCCCCCCCCGCCCTAGGCTTCAAAATTCCTGTTTTGCATAAGCCTAAGATACTTCTCATGGTAAAATTTCAGGCACTAACAAATTATATTCCTGTGTATAAAGGGATCTTAACCATTAATCTCTAAGATCATTTTAGGAAAATGACTATCAACATGGTTTTAACAGATACTTTTTTGTTTAAATATGAAAGAGTGTGAGAATCTCTATCCACATATGTTTCCTGGATGTTTATAAATTTCATATAGAGACACATAAAAGGAGTATGTTGTCATTAAAGGACATCTTTAAAGCAAAAACTTATCCATATAGTCATTCTCAAAGACATTTGTTAAAACTCCTCAGTGTATTGCCATTAGATCTATAATTTACCATCATATTTAAAAAATTTTTTTTTCCTTATTAAGAGAGAGAGAGACTGTGTGCTAGCACTCCTGTGAGCAGGGGGAGGGGTAGAGGGACAGAAAGAATCTCAAGCAGACTCCCCACTGAGTGTGGAGCCCAAGGCAGGAATCGATCTCAGGACCCTGAGATCATGACCTGAGCTGAAATCAAGAGTTGGATGCTTAACTGACTGAGCCACCCAGTCACCCCTATCATCATACTTTAAAAAAAGCTTTTACATTTGCTATGTATATGCACATATTAAATAGTAATTATAAAATCTAATCAAATCTTTTTGTGACTATTTTATTTGTTTAAATAAATGAACTATGGAATGTAAGTAAACATAGACATAAATTGCTATGAACAGTTGGATTGTTCTGGACTTAATGATTTCAATGATTTGGGTGATCTTAGTACTTGGAATATTCAACTCACAGACCCTCACCATTATAGATAAGGATGGTAACAGGAATAGGACTGCTTCTAGTGGAAATGCTTTTTTTTAAAAAAATGTTTTATTTATTTGTTTGACAGACAGAGATCACAAGTAGGCAGAGAGGCAGGCAAAGAGAGAGGAGGAAGCAGGCTCCCTGCTGAGCAGAGAGCCTGATGTGGGGCTTGATCCCAGGACCCTGGGATCATGACCTGAGCCAAAGGCAGAGGCTTTAACTCACTGAGTCACTCAGGCGCCTCTAGTGGAAATGCTTCTAATGGTGACTTTAACAGGAGAGATACAGCTGCTCATGTGACGAGTGTAGGCATGAGTGATTGCTGGTATTGGTTTGATAGCTCTTCAACTATGCCATCAAAAATGCAGGTTCTTTCTGTCTTTCTAGTCTTATTGAACTTGGTGTGTTGACTTTCATCCTCATATGTTTGCCTTTTAGTTGAAAGATGGGTGCTACAACCCGAAGTCGTCATATTGATGGTCAAAGATGATGAAGGCAAAAGGTGCACTACATTTATGAGGAAAATAAAAGGTTCCCTAGATACAAACAAAGTTCCACTTATATCTCATGGTGTGGCATTGTGTCACAAGCCTACCAAGGCTGTCTGCCATTTTTGGCTTCTGAAGAGGAGAGTGGAGGGTAAAGGGAAATGCATACTCACTGCCACCAACAGGGTCTGCAACATCAATAACTTGTAACTGCCGCTACCGAGCTGCCATCAGTGAAGACGTAGACGTGCCTTGTGCATTGGATGAAGTAGATTGACCCAAGGTTGTCCCACAGAACTTTCTGTGATGATGAAAATGTCCAGTCACGTGTGTTGTCCAGTACTGTAGTTACTGACCACACGTGACTACCGAGCCCTTGAAATGTGGCTATTGTGATTGAGGAACTGATTTTATCAAACATGTTTATTTTTTCTTTTTAAGTTTTAAAGTTTTAAAAAGATATTTATTTATTTTAGAGAGAGTGAGCTCATGTGCACATGTGCACGAGCAAGTTGGCGGGGGTAGGGGCAGAGGGAGAGGGAGAGAGAGAATTTCAAGCAGACTTCACATCCAGCATGGAGCCCAATGTGGGGCTCAATCCAACAACCCTAAGATCATGACATGAGCTGAAACCAAGAGTTAGACACTTAACCAACTGAGGCCCCCAGGTGCCCCAGATGTGTTTAATTTTGATGAATTTAAATGTAAATAGTCATATGTGACTAGATTAGTGCCTACCATCCTGGGCAACACAACTTTGAATATTAAACCTATTTAAGTGATTTTTGAGGAGCAGTGTTGACCTTTGAAAGAGATCAAGTCCTCTTGTGGTAAGTGTGATTTTATAAAAATGGTTATTTCCTCATGTGTAGGTCTTTATTGTGTACTTAGGTGTTTGTTTTTGCTTCATAAAGTCAGCCCAAAGATCAGTTTCTCTGTCCGAGCATGGATTTCTTTGTAGGAAAATTTCTGTTCTGGAGATTGTTCTTTTATCATTAAAAAAATATGACACCACTGCAAATTAAAAAAAAATAAAATTCAAAACACCCTGTTTTTGTCTACATCAACACTATTGCTGTGACTGTGGAAAAAAAAATGATTCCTAAAGAGGGTCATTCTAACAGTTTAACTCCTGTTGTCTGCTATGTATGAACTGCAAATGTCTCCTCCCAGCCTGAAATGGTCCAAAGTTTTGAAATGTGTGAGTTTATTTTGGATTTAATTAACTGGCAAGTTTCATGAGAAAGAAATATCATAGAAGACCAGGGAATTTTTCGGTATTAGGAGTCCTCCCTGTTCTGATTTCCTTGTACATGTGGGTGTTGGTGAACATTCTGGCTGTGCTCTTTGGCCAAAGTTCTGATGGGATGAACTCGTCCAAGCTGGAAGAGTGCAGACCTCAAATGTGCTAATAGGAACCATCACTGGCTCATGGGGTCTAGAATCTTGGGTGGGGTCACTTGGATTGGGGGAGTATCATCAGTGCTCAGTTTTGTGAGGAGATGTGACAGCAGCAATTCTATTTATCCTCCAAGTTAGCAGGTTCTTATTACTTTGAGGTTCAACAACAATGCATCCTTTGCTTTCTGTGGCTTTGAGAACACAAGTAATGAAATTCTAGGATGTGGAATCCTTAAAAGCAAGTGTTAAACTAATTCCAGAAAGCTGGGAAGTGTGAGAAGTGATTACCTTTTGACTGGGCCACAGACCTGGGGGGATGTGGACACTGCCACCCACCTGCCAGACCTATAAGACCTTGAAGTGTTGTGAACCATTTGCATCGTGAAAAAAGATGGCACACTCAAAGGATTAACTGAGTCACTTGAAGAACAAACTGTCTATTGAAGTGTGAATAGGTCAGAGTTAAGGGCCTGCACGGAGGTAATGAAGCAGCAGACGCCAGCATCAGTGGGATGCCTTTAGTCCTGAGGGCACAGTGGACCCTGTGCCTCAGAAGAGAGGTGGCCAGGTGAGCCGTGTCCATAAGTGAAGGAGAGGATCCATGGTGAAAATCCTGGGAAAGCGAAGAATACAATCCACAGAGGGTAGAGAGTAGCTCTTGAGGGTCAATGAGAATAACCAACATATTACGTAATTTGTCCCATGCTTCTGTGTGTGCATACAGGCTTCCACGCACTGACACACACGTTTGCCAACTCTGTCCTTATGATGGTCTCCATTTCACTCAGAAGAAGACTGAGCTTAGGGAGCTTATGCAGATTTTCCTGAACCTAACACTTGGTCAGTGACCAAGTCATGAGCATGAGCTGTTGTCAGACGCTGACCTCCTGGCTCTTAACTACTATGCTAGGAGAGGGGTTATGGAGATGTAACAGAAGTTGAAAAAATATGGAAACCAAGCCTTACGGGACCATCATAATCCTAGTAATGGGAAGAATGTCCCTGCCTTATATTTCTAGACATCATTACACTTGACCCTTATAATATTCTTGGGAGTTAAAAAGGTTAGGTATTATTATTCTCATTTTACTAATGAAAAATAGCAAAGGTTTAGGCCAAATGACATGCCGTAAAATAGTAGCTCAGAGCTGGCATTTGAATATAGCCTTTTAACCAAATTTCTGAATCTATCAGTGAGGCAAATATACTATGTTGTTACTTAGAAATGCTGGCAACAGGACAGTTTAATTAAGTCAGAAAATGATAAAACAAACATCTTATATACATATTCTGTTTAAATATTATGAGTCACTATTTTATTTTGTCCATATTGAAAAGCCCACAGTGATGGTGCATCATAAAATAAATGAATAAATAACATATGAATCTAAAATAAGAGGAAGGAAAATAATATCAATTTCTTTAAAAAAAGTTTAAAATTAATATGGTTCACTAACTACTGAAATTAATTCCAGCTAGGCTCCAGAGTTTGATCTGAAGGCATAACTTATGGAGAGATGAGTAGGAGATAGTGTGATCTATGGGGCTGGTCTCGTTGGGTGGTATGCTTACTGGATGACAGATCCAATGTAGGGTCTGTAAAAATGTTACTCCCTATTTCTCAGATGAGAAACTAAGGCCCAGAAACCTGTCTTGGCTCAGCCTGTGGGAGATGGTGGTGCAGCTTAGTGAGGGGGCCTCATTGTTCTGATTCTAAATTCAGCACAGTCAGCCACCAAAGGTCTTAGGATCATCTTCATCCTGCCCATTAGGACACCATGATGTAAGAGATTAGCAGTAAATGTGTTAGAGTTCTCCAAAATGAACAATCATGTAGCTAAAAGCAAACAGGAAAACAAACCAGGACCATATTTGCATGAAATATGACAGTCAAAGAGTTAGGCTTTATATCAAGTATTTTAACTGATGCATAAGAAACACCATGCAGATAAATGGATGAGGAGTATGCATAAACATTAGAATATGCTTCGTAAACAAATTTGAAAATTTAAGCTTATTAATAATAAAAGAAATGCAAATTAAAATAATAACGAGATGGTATTTTACATGTTTTCAATGAATAATCTTTTTCATGTTTGTTTTTTAAGACCGAAGCGAGGATAATTGTGAGGTCGTTGTTGTGGTGGCAGTGGAATTTCTAGAGCCTCTTTGGAAAAGCAATTTGGCAATAATTATAACAAATCATAAAATTTCCACACCCTTTGACCCAGCAATCCCACTCCTGGGACTTCATTCTGAAGCAGTTATTAAAAAGACAATGAAAGCTATGTGTAAGAAAATATTCATTGCAGTAATGTTTATCATAGTAAAAAATTGGAAGCCACTTAAAGGTCCCACCACAGGGAAATGGTTCAGTAAATTATGTGTTTGTATAACCATCAGATTAAGATTAATTAAGGAAGCTATAAGGTAATATAAGGATACTAATGATCTCAGTTGAAAAAGGAGTGAAAATTATATTTATACTGTGCCTTTAACTGCTGAAAAGTCCACATATGGATTCTCACTGAAAGTAAATATAAAAAAATAAAAATAATGGACATGACATGATAGGGAGGCCAATGCCTCTTCTCAGACTGTTCACCTGTAGGTGTTTGTGGCTTTGACTTGTGGAGTTCTGGGTGTGTGAAGAGAAGCTTCCCAAGATCAGGTTGAATAGGTACAGTGAAGCCAAGTCAAAAACATTTTAGACACCATCTTAAAGAGTTTGAATTCCGTCCTTAGAGGCATTGGAAAGCCTCTGCAGTTGTTATAACCAAATTTGTGTTTATGGAGCTCTGACAGCCCGGTGCTGGGGTAGTGAGAGTCACCATGGCACCTGACAGGGTGGGGATGGGGGCGATGGAGGGAGAAACCCCAGAGAAATATGGGAGGTGGAATCACCAGCACATGCCAAATGCTTGGGTGTAGGAGTGTGGAAGGGAGAGGAGAGGCTGCTTTCTGAGCCTGGACAGGATGCCATTAGAGGGATCGGCAGAGAGGATTCCATTTTGAATGTGTTGGGAATACAGTTGTTGTGAAGCATCCCATAGTGCCTTCCATAGACAGCTGGAATATGGTCTTGTCCTTGGGTGGGAGGGAATGGTGGATGGTTGGGTGTGTTGGCTTATGTGTGTAGCTGAAGTTGAAAGGTTGGAGGATGCCCAGGGAACATTTGCTCTAGGAGATAAAGGGTCAGCAGGGACCAGAACCCTGGGAAAGTCCAAGGTTAGAGATGGTTGTGAAGAGGAATTGATGAAGAAGTTGGAGGCAAATGTAGAAAAAGAGTGAAGAAAGAGTTTTAAGAAGGAAGGAGAGGACAGGAGAGCTGACCAGGGCTGCGGGTCCAGAAGACAGGAGCCCCATAGAAGGACTTTGGATGGGTCACTGGATTGTGGATGATACAGTTCTGGTGGAGCATGGAGTGAGGAGAGGGAACAGAGCCCACATGACTGTGCGGTGAGAAACTCAAGGGAGGGGATGACGCCAAATTGTTCCAGACTTTAAGAAGCTCAAAGATAGAACATCCAACTATCCCAATTTGCCTGGGACTTGGGGCATTCTCAGGATGCAGACTGCTCAGTGCCCCAGTCAGGAAAGTCCTGGGCCAACCAGGATGAGTTAATCACTCTTTTCAAAAATGTGTAAACTAAAATATCTTTAAGTGAGATTAAATCTGTGTGAGGATACCAGATGTATGTACATAATGCTGTTAAGTAGCAACACAAGGAAACAAGCCTATGCCCAGCTGCCAATTTAGTGGGATGGAGGGTTTGGGAATATTTTTGAAAATATTTTTGGGTTGAAGCAATCTGGTGAAATTTTGGGAAAAAATAAGTTGTTTTTCTTTTTAATTTTTAGTTAAAAAAACCAAGTCAGAGTGGCACAGTAAAACCGTAGGAAGTAAAGCACTGGTGTAAACATTGACAGTTTTAAACTAAATGGCTTCCTTATTTGAGTTTTCCAATTACTGTTTTATTTATTTAGTTTTAATTTTACACCAAGGCGACTAAAAAACCTATAACAACACCTCATTAATTTACATTAATGGGGAAATGGTATGTTGTTTGATACATGAAAGCACTGAGTTTAAAGACCCAGAGTGCTAATAGACCATTGGTCCTCAAAAAGACTCAATTCATCTATGGGAACCAACTATACTTACAGAATCCTTGTTTGCCAGGCTGGGCCTGACTGTTGCCTCCTGCTGAGGGTTGGGAGTTCCAGATCCCCCCTCCACCCCATTGGGTTCCCCAGCCTCACTGCCTGTAGGTTTACTGGAGAGTGTGGTCCATTTTGGCTTTCTGTGACTCATTTTCCTCACTGGTTGTACAATCCTTTTGTTAGAATTTATTACAGTGTTTGTGGAACCAAGATGCCTCTCTGTCTGGGGCTCTTTCACTTGGCTACTTGCCATATGCAAGTTCAGTACAGGTTGCCTGATGTTTTGGGGCCTCATTTTTTCTGTTAAAGAGGTTTCAAGATGTTGTGGGGTTTAAAGCTGATCACATATATGGAGTGATCTGTGCAGAGTCTGACCCACATTTTTGTGAGGTATTATTAGTTGTGGCCCAATGCTTACTAGACACATGACCCTAGGCAAGTTTCTCCCTTCCATTTTATTAAAAAAAAAAAAAAAATCCCTGACCTAAAGGATCTCTGTGGTCCCATTTGATTCTTGAACAAGGATTTTCTCTAGTGCTGTTTAAAGCTTGGACTGAAATAAATAATTGTGTATTTGTGTAGTGATAAGAGAGACTGACTTTAAGAGGTTTCAGTTTAACACATCCTGATTTTTGAAAATGAGAATTCAGTTGAGGAAGACTTTAGGAACCTAGACTACAAAGAAAGGAGAGTGGACCAAGATACATTAATATGACTCTTTGAAGATCCATAGAGAGGTTCTGTTGCCCCAATCAATATTCTGGGCAAAATTTGGGTATATTGGTCTTCATCCCTGCTACTCATCTTTCCACTTTTAAGTGTAGCTCCCCCACTTCTGAATCTGGCCAGTGCCTTTGGACCTTAGCGGTCTGTCCACTCCACTCTTCTCCCCTGAGTCCCAGGAATCCAAACCTTTCTTTTGTATATGGCACCCACATCCCTACTGGGCCCATCTGCCTTGTTTCAGATCCTGGATGTCCAGTCTGTCTGCTTCCCCCTCTGACACCTGTCTGCCCCATCCTGCCTTTGGTCAACATTTTGGCCCTCCACGTTTTGCTGACCCTGATCTGGCCTCTTCTCTGTGTTGTTCTGTCCCTGCCTCAGATCCTTCTTGGATCCATGACTGATTCCCAAGCATGTGCGGGAAGAGTTACCTTGTGAATGCAGCTTGTACAGCTTGTCAGTGTGTGGACATGATATGAATGGGAATAAGAGAAAATGAAATATGAGAAGAGGGTCATTGATTTTCGTTTTTATATTTCTTTTGTTGTCATGACTTTTTTTACACTGTTTTTGCTCAGGAAGCAAAATTGTGGGCAAGTTCATTTCAAGTATAATCATTTCATGAGGTAATCCGTGCCAGTCTGTGTCATGATGTTTGTATTAGTATTTGTTTTTTAAGCACCTGCTGTCTCTGGACCCCTTTTGGCCACTGAGTGGAGAATATAGTGGAGAATAATAATCAGGTACTGAAAATAAAGGGCTATCATAGAGGATACATACAAAGGTTTTGGGGTGTGCAGTGAAGGAGACAACCAATAGTCTGTGGTGGGAGTTGGGGAGTATTCCCAGAGGGAGTGACATTTGGGCTCAATCTTGGGGACATGCTAGGTAAAGGAGACAACACAAGGGTGTGGAAGAGTGAAGAACTTTTGGGGGTGACTAGAGGGTCCATGATTGTAATTGGAAAACAAAGCTGTAAAGACAGAACTGGGACTGTGTTCAGAAGTACCTGGGAATGCTAGGATAAGGTGATGGGTGATGACAGGTAATTACCATGAAATCTGAATGAGTTAGGTCTAAATTAATGCACTGTAACTGTGAAGGGTTTGGGAAAAAAACTCTTGGTGGTGTGTGCTGGGTATCATTGTATTATTTGAAGCCACCAATCCTGGTTCCTTTCCACAATTGCCAGCCATATCTGCCCTTCTCCCCTGTCCTGGCACTTGGGCAGAGTCTCATCTTTTCTTTGAAGTCTCTGTTTTCAGGTGGAGGCACTTGTTGCCTCCTCCTCCCCATTCTCTGACTTGGAGTGAGATTAAGGAATCGTGTTTACTTCAGAGCCAGGGCCAAAGGAGAGGCTTTGAATAGATCATTTCTGACTGCATTTCTTCTCAGGGCTGTTTTCTTTCCAGAAAGGCACTACCATTAATTAAAGCAAAACAAACAAAGCAAATCCCAAACAGCTGAGTTTCATATTTTCAAAGACCCATAAACCTCATCAGCATAAAAGAAATTAAATTTGGAGCTTACGTAGTGCAGACATTCATTTTGATGGAGTATTCCATGCTTTGCTTTATTATCTGGGATGGAGTTTTCTAGAGTATCCTAGAGCACTGATGGGTTTTCCCTTTGTGGGTCCTGGATAGAAATGGGCTCTGTCTGCAGGAGGCTGCAGCAGCAGAGAGGCTAACAGAAAGTCGAGGACACTTGTGGCCAGCCTGCCCCAGGAGACTGGAATATGTACCTCTGAGCTGTGGTTGTGTAGGGTTTTGATCCATTTAAACAGTGGATCGATACAACAAAAGTTGGATCTGTGCATATCACACTATATAAATTATAACTCAGTAAAAATTCTAAGTGAAAAAAAAGTTGTTTATTTTTTAAAAATCCTAAAAAATACGACAGCTTATAAGTGACTTTTCAGGAAAGCACTTTGCAAACCAAAGGGACAATGACAATAATAATAATGATGTCATTTGTAGCTTTGGGTCAGTTACTTCTTTTCTGTGTGTAGGTTTCCTCATTCTGCGAAGTGGCATACTACTTTTGGTTTTGATTTTATTTCTGGGTCTTGTGTCTGGTTTATTTTCCCTCCATAGTGGAATAATATTTAATAAATACTTTCTAAGATCTGTATTAATGTGTCAACAGCAGCCACGTGTTACAGTTATTTACTTTTTAAGAGTTGGACAGCTTGAGGATTACCTGCATATTTTTTGAAAGTTCAAAGTCCAAGGCCCAAATCTACTGATTATTCAGTCTTAGCATCTTCATCAGTTTACTGATCTTTTTTTTGGGTCATGGGATTATTTATATGCTGGCCATCCTGATGGTGGGATATTCTTCTTTCTTGAGTCCCTGTGTTTCTTTCTGACCCCATCATTTTGGGGGCTAAAGCCACAAGAACCCATGAAACACAAGGATGATGGGTGCTGGGGCTGAGAAGCAGACTGGCAGTATCACATTCTGAACTTGGAGGAGAAACCTTCAGATAAACATAAGTGTCTTTTCCTACTCAACCCTGTCTGAGCATGACCCCTGAGCAAACTGAGGGGACCCATGTGACAGGCAGCATATTTGCCGTTCGCCATTTTTAAGAACAATGTTTAGATTTTGTTCTGCTGCTGCCTAGTATTTTTTGATCAAGATCACAAGGCCAAGTTTTAAAGACTTCACCTTCTGAGAATAGCTCTTCTTAAAGCCACATGTCAAAACTGAAAAAATACCAATACATTCTCTTCTATAGGAAAAGTTATGTTCTGCTGGCTTCAACCTGGTGTTCATTGATTTCCAAGCCATGTTTGGCAGAGGTGATGCAGGTGTCCCACAATTTATTTTGATTTGAATTATATTTTAAAATACATTTTCACTATTTAGAGACTGTAATAACAAGGCATCGCAGGTGGCTGACTATGTGATTAATTCTGTTCTAACAGGTTGGAGACCACTGGTACGTTAACTGGAGAGTGATTATAAGTTCAACTTTTTAATTTAATTTTCCTGATTTTACAGTAAAATTTCTCCTGTCATGTCTATGCACATATTTGGACTTATGGTAAACCATGTCCCTGATCTGAAGTTAGCTCTATACAGTTCATTTTGGGGAAAGATGTAGTGCAAACATTTGACCAACAAAGGGTCTATTTTGTGGATATTTAAAGTCAATGGGAAACAACAAACAATCCAGTAGAAAAATGGAAAAAAATTCATGCATAGAGTAATAGAAGGAAAGTATACATTTCAATAAACAAAGAAAAAGATGTCCAAACTTATTTAGTGAAAGAGCTGGAAAATGTAGCAGTAGTAGGCATCTTTTACCCCCATCTGTCAGGTAGATAGTGCTTATGAAGTGAAATGAAGCCCAGTACTATGGGAGCCAGGCAACACAGATACTTTCATTGTTTTTTGTGAGAGTGTAAATTGGTCTGATTCCTTTTTGGAGGGTTTGGACAATATGTGCCAAGAAAAATAAGGCACACTCTTGACAAGGCAGTTTCCCTTCTGTAGATTTATTTCACAGTTGCCCCAATTCTTGTACTTTTCTGTATTGTTTGTATTAAAAACAACAGTATAGTCAAGTTGCTAGAGACAACCTAAATATCCGTATATGACTGATGAAATTATGGTGCCAGGATTTAAGACAATAATACAGAGCCTAAATTAAAGAGAGGGACAGAGGACAAAGGGAGAGGGGGAGAGGAGGAGGGAGAGAAAGAGGAGAAGTGGAGGGGGAGATAAGATGTGCTGTGTGCTGCTATTAGGGGAACATGTTCAATATATTGTAAGAAAAAAGGAAGCCATAATATAGTCATTTAGTGTGATCACATTTGTATAAAAAAAGGAAATAGAAGATCTCTTTATGCTCATAACTGCATTGAAAATTTCTGGAAAGAGATGCAAAAGAAAAAGGAAAAAACCCAAACCAAACAAGAAAAACCTGTTGATGATGATGGACTCTGGGATTTGACACTGAAATTCAGAGAAGGATGAGGGGTCCTCTGTAGTTCAGTATATGCCCTTCTGTGTTAATTCACTTTCCTTTGTATGCCAAGCCTTGAGTGATAGGAAAACTATTTAATGAAAAAGCCCTCCATTTCCCCCCCCCCCCCGTTCTCTAATAATGCCTTCACCCTCCCCATATCTGATTCTAGAATTCTAGTAATTTGTATCCTAAATACTTGTAGATTTGTTTTTAATTGAACACAGCTTCAACTGACTTCAGATACACTTCTTAAGAAGTAATGACCTTTTGCTATTGACTTGCCCAGACAGCTCCCTAGACTCTTGATGGGCGGACTGGCCAGGGTTTAAGAACAGCAAGGTTTTTCCCTGGTGGGAAAATCCACGCTGGAGGTTTTCAGTCAAGAGCGATGGTCAAGAAAGCAGACTTCCAGGTCACATAGCGTGGGTTTATGTCTTGGCTCTATTACTTGCTAGAGATATGCCTTTGGGAAGATCTTTTTTTAGCCTCTTTCAACTTCTGTTTGCATCTGTAAAGTGGGGCTAGTTGTAACACCAACCGCAATGGATTGTAGGAATGAAAAGTTGTACTACTTACAGAACACTTAGAAGGGAGTCCAGAACTTAATCTTAGTAGCATCATAAATTATTTTTTCATTTTATTTTGATAGGCACACCCACCTCACCTCAGTGTTTCAGTTTTCTTAACTTTTAATTTAAGACATTCAAGATAAAATGGAACGCCTCTTCTGGTTCCAGATTTAATGATTTACTACTCTATTTCCGGCATACTCTTATTAAGTCCTCCATGGCCTAAGGTTCTGTATGGCTGTTTATCGTGTTTGACAGTGAATTTAATTCTGGGTTGTTTTTTATCAAGGGCCCTTAGCTAGCTTAACGAAGACAGCATATTACATGATGCATGCTTGTTTGTTTCCCATTGGCAAAAATCATACACATTCTGAAATTCAGAGAATGATGAGGGGTCAAGTATTACATTACAAGTGTCACATTACAATGTCAAGTATTTGAGAATAGATGGAAGACATAATGTCTACCCATGAGATGCACAGGGACATATGACTTTAGAATTTGGAGGGAGGGGCCACCCATAAAATGGACTGTGTCAATCAAGATGTTGTTGATTGAGAAGGTGGTTGGAAGAAAATTGTGAACAATTCATTATTCTTGCAAGGGGGTCCTAGAACTTAAGGTGTGGAAATTGTTCTTCCCTGAATATGCACTTTCTCTGCCTTTCTGGATTCTAAGTTTTTCCTTTGTGTCTGGCTCAGACCCTCTGAATTTTATTTTCCTACTTGAAAAAAGCCAGATCTCAAGATAGCTGATGGTGTGGACAGAATGTCCCTTGAGAGAAATGACACTTGGTAGCCAGAGAACCTGAGGAGTTGAACTCACTCTGTGATTGGGTGAGGTGTTGGGAGGGTCTGACCTGTGTCCTGGGTCCCTGAATTTGTCAGATTTATCTTACTTTATTCTCACAGACACCCTGAAAGTTGGGCATTTTACCTATGAAGAGTGGAGGCTTAGAAGGGTTAATTTACTTGCCCAAAGTTACAAAGTTCCTAATTCACAGAGACTGGATTGGATGGAGCCCAGGTCTGACCTACTCCTTAAGGGATGTATCTTTTTCTTTCTCCCCTCTACTCCTGGTTAACTTTGTTTTATTTCATGAACCAGAGTGTATGCTAATTCCTTCCCCTGGTGTCATTAATTTGTCTTGTTACAAAGGATTCATTTGGAGAGTGAGTTTGGAAAAGGAGCTCAGGATTGTGTACTAAAGTGTGGGTCAGCTGAGAGGAGGAGAAGGAAATGATTGTGACCTGGGGCTTAGCCATCCTGCCTTCTGATTCTGTCCCTCCCACTTGCCTTGCTGTGTTTTAGAATAAGTAACTAAGAGTCTGTTTGTTTGTTTTTGATATGTAAAATGGAAATAATTCTACCTTTCTGGGAGGGTTGATGTGAAAAATAAATGGCAGTTGGTAGCTTGTGCCTGAATCTATGTGCCCCAACGTTGCTTTATAAACCTTCTAATGGCTGCCATGACCATGAGACCCCCCCCTTGCCAGAGAAACCCTCTGGTCTATTTTGGTGGCTGATTCCCGTTAGTACTTCTGCAAGGATCTCTTTGTATGGAAATAGATTTAAATAGCGCACCGGACAGACCCTTCTCCACACTTAGCCCCCTCCCAGCTCTAGGTAGAAGATCAAGAGCTGCTGAGTACAGCTGAGGATTTATCGTCCGTTCTTAGTGACTTTCTTACAGAAGTTTCCTCTGCTGTAACGAAACCTGGGCTTATGTTTCTTTTGACAGAGGAGGGAAAAATTAAGAAGTCACATACCAGGTAACAGCTATAGGGCACCTCTCTGTGATGACTTATTGCTTCATCTCTGGGTGAACTTCAAAAAGTTATCCTTTGAAAGGGAATTATAAATTTTTTCTCAAAGAAACTTTTAGACACCTAATTTATTTATTTATTTAAGAGATTTTATTTATATGTTAGAGAGAGAGCATGTGCACAAGCACGTGCGCATGTGAACTGGGGGAAAGTGCAGAAGGAGAAGCAGGCTTCCTGCCAAGCAAGGAGCCCAATGCGGACTCCATCCTAGGACCCTGGGATCAAGACCCAAGCAGAAGACAGACTCTTACCTGACTGAGCCACCCAGGCTTCTCTAGACACCTGATTTAAAGGCTTGAGGACAAATCTATTTTAAACTTGGCTGAGGAAGCGTATTGTTAGAGGGACAACAAGCACACAAACAGGCAAAACTCTTAGCCAACTCTTTCTTCTTTGTTTCTATTTATTTTTTCCACACACACACACAAAACCAAACACAAATTCTAAGAAAAAAGAGGCCAGTATAAAGGCTTAACTTAAAAACACAAACACAGGGTGTTATTTGGAGTTGTCTGGGGCTGTTAAACAGTAAGGCAGTCTCAAACTTTTTATATTTGAGAAACTTTACAATTAAAATTGATTTCTGGGAGTGACCTTGAGACCCACTAAGTTTATTATTTATTAGAGAAATCTTCAGTTATTTTCAGAATTGCATTTAACTTCAAGCTGACTAAGGATTTTTTTTTTAAAGATTTTATTTATTTGACAGATCTCAAGTAGGCAGAGAGGCAGGCAGAGAGAGGAGGAAGCAGGCCCCCTGCTGAGCAGAAAGCCTGATTCGGGGCTCGATCCCGGGACCCTGGGATCATGACCTAAGCCGAAGGCAGAGGCTTTAACCCACCGAGCCACCCAGGTGCCCCTAAGAATTTTCTTAAAATGCTGATTAATAGAAACTTGGTAATACTGGTAACCATTTCACTGTGTATTGCTATTGGATAGTACAGATAATGTTGCATTATGGTGCTTTGTTTCTTTAGAAGTTATTTTCTGACAACCTCATCCATCCAGAACACAATGTGAGTCTGTCCAGAAGCAGGTGAGAAAAACCCTTAGCCCTTAAACAGCTACCACAATGCCCACGCATCACGTTCTGTGGTCATGACAGAGCTCAGAAATCCACTTCGAAGATGTGACATGGTACTGTTTGGCTTAGGGAAATCCACATTTCTGTAGAGAATCACACATTCCTCAATGGCCCATGGGAGCACTTCTTCATTTAAGCCCAGTAATACAATTTATGTTCACATCGATAGTAAACGTGATCAACAAACAGCTCCATTTTCCTCATACACTCTGTTTAAGAAAATCCCAAGTATGCAAATAAAGATTTTTCATTCATCCTGGTCAGTGAAAGATTTGGCACTTAGATTTAGATCTCTGTCCTCATAACAGTACCTGTCTGTAAATGTATAAATGAGTAAGTAAAGACTTACAGAATATAGATGTTAGGTTATGTAGAACACCTCATTTCTTGGTACTTGAATGAAGAGTTACTGTATTTTGAATCTAACAAATGCTTTTTTGCTCAAGTCTCTGATTTATGGAGAACTTATTCCCCCAAACCAGCCTCCTACATTTTGTTGTATAATGTCTTTTATGTAATTGTTTCACTGCACCCCCTCCATCTCTTCCCATTTTTGAGGAAAGAATACAATGTCTCATAATAAATACTTTTTCATTGTAAGGCAACTTTATTTGGGAAGCGGTTTTAGAAAATACTAGTTAATGAAATTTTCAGCAGAGGCTGTCTGTAGCCGCAAGAAAGCATGATTAAATTTTAATTAAAGTATACTTAATTAAATCCTATTGGCTGAAAGTAAATGGAAAAAGTTATTAACCCTCTTTAATTGTTTTCACCAAGCTTTTAGGTGCCCTGCCTGGAGGGGACTGTTGCTGCTGGCAGGCGCAGGAGCCCGTCTGGAGGGATGGATCTTATTTTCTGATCTGCCATGGATCACTGTTGGATTCTAGTGCCATATTGGCACATGGCATTCAGCCGCTTTTCTTAATTTTCTAGCAAACTAACTGCACATAAAGAAATAAAATTATAAGTCAACAAGCTATGCTCTTTGAATTTTTATCTTTGCTTATATAGCAAAAGGTGTTGGGAAAAGTGCCTTGAAATCTTCTGACTTCTCCCACTCTCGGATTTTGTGGCAAAATTCCCTTTTGTGGAAGGAATCCAATCTAGAATGCTGATCTTCTCAATGTCTTTCCATATGTTAAACATTTTTTTTAAGTTCATTTTTTTCCCCTTGTCTGATATGAAACTTCCTGGGAGCTCATCATAGGTAGAAAGAAAAGGCAGTAAGCAAACATTTAAGGTCTCTATAAAAAGTAACCATCTTATTCTTGGGAGATAATTTGTAGTTTGTTTGTTTGTTTGTTTGATGATTATGTGAGAGGATTTTTCAAATGTTTGTAAATTTTCCTCCATAATGACATTTCCTTAATAGAAATGTAATAATCCTGGTTCTGAGTCTGATCCTAAATACCTTTCCGAGTGCTCTGGGAAATCATAATTTCTGCCTTTAAGCAATTGATTAATAAATTAGCTAAACATATCTGAATAGGCACCGGGGACCTTGTGTAATCAGAATTAAAGATAAACATGTCTGGGAGAGAAAAATGAAAGCATTCCACTCGCAGTTGAAGGAAGGGCATCTCAAGGATGGTGAAAGGTTATTATTTTTCAAAGCCAAAGGTGAGAGATCCTGGAGGCTGTATTAAATGAGCCATAAGTAATAGACCCTAAAATATAAAATATAAAAATATAAAATATAAAAAGTGTAAAACACTATACCTGTGTTTTTCCAAAGTTACCATCCAACACTATGTTCCTGGGCAGGAATCACCATGTGGTGATTCAGGGACATAGCCCTCTTCCTTGCTGTGGTTCTACTCCTCCTCTGGGCTCATATAGGTGGAGAGATAGCATAAGGAAGAACAGCTGCTTATTTCAAGTCTTTCCTCATTAGAGACACATGTCCTTTCTGCTCACATTCTGTTGGCTAGAACTCAGTCATCAGTTCATACCTCATTTCCGGGAAGGTGGTGAGCAGCAAGCATCCCTGCCACAGAGAACATCTAGGTGAAAGTTTGTAAGTGTTTAGCCAGCAAGGCATAATGGCCCTGCTGGTCTGTTTCCTTTGGCAGCACAGTACTTGTAGGATTTAGAGCTGGAGCAAACACCAAAAGATCAGGAGATTTCTTATAACTATCTGGGCTTCTGGCTTCTGTTGGAAAATTTGACTTGCTGGCGGTGTTTATTTCATATTCTTGCTTGCCACTCTTATCTAGAGTTGTCTTGAGCTCTACCCATACAGAGGCCAGGGGCTTTTTTTGTTTGCCATGTTCTGGCCACTCTCTGTCACCCCCGAGCAGGCCAAGCCTCAGTTTCTACTTTCCACCTTATTCTAGGCCTGCTTCTCTAACTGATGCATGACTCCAGCATTGGAAATGAGAATACTGATTCCCAGCCCTGATATCTCTCTCCGCTCTCCCTTCTTTCCTCCCTCCCTCTCCCTCTTTCTCTCTCTCTCATTATACCAAAGGAGACACTCACCTGTAACTTAGGTCTAAGAAATAATATTCTGGTTGGTTAGGAAATGTTTCCATGAGCTTATAGGATTGTGAATGCTATTAGAAAGAAGGAAAGAAGGCAGGAAACAAAGGGAGAGAGAAGGAGAAGGAAGGAGGGAGTGGAATGAAGGAAAGAATGAAGGGAATGCGTTCTGGGCTTTTGAAAAAACTTCTAGATCTCTGCATGAACATCTAGCTGCATTCTGCGTAAACATGTTCTATAAGCCCTATTCTGTCCTAAGATTTGTAATTGGAAATGGGATCTTTAGCCTCTAAACCCAGAGCGTAAGAGTAGATTATTTCTTTTTGTGACCATTGTTGCGAGGACCGATTATATACACCGATGGGTGACAATAAGAGACCAGACAGCGGTGAGCTGAGACAAAGTACTTTCCTTCTGACCGACCAGTCTGGTCATGGGGATTTGTGAAGCCTGCCCTGGAGATGCACGGAGTGATTGGTTAGTGGTGCAGCACTCATTCTTCTCTTTTGCAGAGAAGTGTTAGAGGAAGCCAGAGTCTGGAGGTTTTGCTCACTAATCTTACAGGTAGGAGGACTCACTGAGCTGCCTCCATCATGACCCAGTTGTGGTGGTGATTAAAAGAGAAAAACCTCAGGGCCTGGAGCTTGCAATTGCTGTTGATCCAGATATGGCAGAGTTATAAAATGGACACATTAAGGGAAGTGGTACCCACGGCTAAGGGAGTCACTGTGAGTTCATCCTTGAGCCTGTAGATGAGGGCAGCAAGGACACACAGTCTTGTGTCTGGTAAGAGTCTTGTGTCTGGAAAGACAGAAGTCGTGTGTCTTGTGTCTAAGCCCTGTTGCAGAAGCCCCGGTGGCAGGTGGTTGGGCATCACTGCCATACTCAAGGTATCTGTGGCTATAAAGATGAAGGCAGTGGTTTCCAGTCCTGACTGTTAGGACCACTCAGGAGGTATTTAATAATACAGATTCTAAAGTTCCATCTCAGACCTGTTGTATGAAACACCGCTTCCCAGAGAAGTTCCAAACTGCATATATGGTCCCATGGATTTGTTTGATGGAAGGGTAGAATAAAATTCAAATCCAAGTCATTGGTAGGGTGACCCCAATGCCAATCCCATGCAAGTATGTCTCTAGACGTCTGTACTTTAAATCCTCCTCTACAGTAAGAGTCATGTAAAACATGGCTTTAAATTTTATATCTATTGATTTAAATTAACAATTATATTAGCAATAGGGAAAGCAAAATTAAAGAGAGCTTCTCTTTCATGCCTGAAGAAAACCAACTATTAATCTACCAAGCCATAATCAAAACGGGGTCCTCACCCACCTTGTTTCTTAAAGTATTTGCCAAGGAGTATCAAGGTCACCTGGAGTTTGAAAGAAATGAATACTCTTTGGTGCCACCACACATCTGTCGACCCAGAATCTGCATTTCGACAAAATCCCCAGGTGATAACTGTACTCAACAAAGTTTGAGAAGCACTGCACTACCCAACAGATGTTGGAAGGCCAGATACCTTCTGGAGACATAAATAGGCTCATGGTCTTTTCCCTGCCAATGCTCATGTGTGAAGTGATGGTTGACAGAGCATGAGGTTGGGGTTTAGCCCAGCAGATGGTTCATAGGTAGAACTGGTGTACCTAAAAAGTACAGTGTTTGATTTAGTTACTTTTGTAGAGTTAGTGTTATTTGTTTAACTTATGATGTCAGGGTTAAAGAGCTAGAATTGAATCCATTTACCTTGGATCATAAAAACAAAGACAAAAACATGTAACAGAGCACTTTTTTTTGGATGAGTGTGTATCCAGTGCTTTCTGGGCATGAAGATGTTTATTGTTGAAGTTCTGCTGGGAGAATTTATACACGGAATTTGAGTCAGGTCATAGAGTCAACTAAACTTGAATAAGTTTTTTCTTTTTTTTAATTCTTTTTTTAAAATAATTTCTTATTTTTTATTAACATATAATGTATTATTAGCCCCAGGGGTACAGCTCTGTGAATCACCAGGTTTACACACTTCACAGCACTCACCATAGCACATACCCTCCCCAATGTCTATTAACCACCCCCCTCCCCCCCCCCCGCCGGCAACCCTCGGTTTGTTTTGTGAGATTAAGAGTCTCTTACGGTTTGTCTCCCTCCGGATCCCATCTTGTTTCATTTATTCCTTTCCTACCCTCCAAACCCCCCACGTTGCCTCTCAACTTCCTCATATCAGGGAGATCATATGATAATTGTCTTTCTCTGATTGACTTATTTCACTCAGCATAATACCCTCTAGTTCCATCCACGTTGTCGGAATAAGTTTTTTCTGCCCTGATTAATGTTTTTCTCTTACTCATATCCCTTTCCTGATAACTCTTGGGCAGAACATGAACACAGAAATGCTAAAAAGCCATAGTAATCATTAGTCATTATGGTTGATAGGATTTTGGTATTTTTTTGTAGTTATACAAGCAATAACTTTCTAGCAATAATTATTTCCTTAAGCAGTAATTTTTAATTTGCTTTCATGAGGCCTATCCCCACAGTGTGGTTTGCAGATGAATCTGAGCAACAAAAACCACCTTGGCAAATGATTTTATATATACTTGTATTTTTTGGTCCGGGTAAGAAAATTCTAAATTTCACCCAAAGCACACAGGATCTATTTCGGCATCAGCCTGATAATGAGACAGTAATTGGTGTGTAAGCCGTTCATTCTCCAAGTTTTCTCACGGGGCATAATTTGTCTCTTATTTGTCAGGGATGGGTTCTGAGAAACAACACTCCCATTCACGATGGGCAGAGCAAATGTACTAAAACATTATCATAGCTGGGATTAATGGTCCACTATGGATTTATGTCAAGAATGTTAATGATTTGTTTATGAATAAGTGGGCCTGTCGCATGGTGAAACAGTAGCCTGCAGAATTGCTGAATGGACAGTTTGCTTGCAGAGGATTCTTGGAGGAAATAAATACTCTTGCCAGGCCTTTTGCATCTCTTAAATCGCTACTGTGAATTGACTTTGGAATTTGAAATGGCGGCGTTTACCTCACCAAATCCTTTGCTTGTTATCTCAGACCTTGTAACTCGGAATTTTCTCGATACAATTTGGAGAAAAATATTTTCTTTTTAGGATTGCGTTGAATTTGGTTTTGTAAAAGATTGTGAGAAAATAATAATTTAGTTAAACCTCTCATTGAGCAAAATCTAGCTCTGCCCTTGTTCTCCCCACCAGATTATGGTAAAACGTAATCAAACTTTCTTGAAGTACATGTGAATGTGTGGACAATAGGGATTTACAGTAGATTTTAATTGGTAGAGAAAAGTAACTTATTGCTAGGTGGAGCCCAAGCAATGACAAATAAGTCGAGATTATATAGTGATTCATATACACGCATACAGATTGATGTAAAAAATGTGTGTGTATATGTTTGCATATAGAGTAGGTATGTGTAGATGTGTGCAAGTGTGTGTGTGTGTGTGTGTGTAAAACTTGCCATGTAAATATTTATAATGTAATTTAATGATGTGTATTCTAGCTACTTTTTAAACATTCACCTTGTTATGAATGATGATTTTGGCTTTCTCTTAAGAAGAAGTTTGAACTTAAATGTTATTCTTTTTATATAAAAAAGATTAATTTATTTTTCCTTTCTTTCGGCTTTGGGATAGAATTAGTTGAGTTTTTCTTGACTTACATTCAAAGGATCTTAATAACTTAAATATCGAAGTAACTTTATATAAAGTTTTAATTATAATCTGGGAAGTTTCACATTGCAAATATGACCTAAGGGATATTAATAACTAGGCTTCTCTATTATCAGAAAAAAATGTATAATAGTTACTTAATGAAAATGACATCTGTATCCACCTGGCAGAAAGGACCTGCAACAATTAATTTGCTTGGTCCTTACAATACTCCTAGTGGTTTTGTGACTATAAAGTCATGGAGTCAAACCTCAAATCAGAACCTTTTGTGTCTAGATCGCATGTTCTTTCCATTGTGGAATATCACAGGATGAAAGCCCAGGTGACCTCACCCTTCGTGTCCCTCTCCCCTTTCTGTATTCCCATCACGCTGTTCCAGTAGGTGGATAGACTTGCTGAATGCTGTTGGAAAAAAAAAAAAAAAAAAGCTGGGCACAGATGGCCTTCCAGGGATCAGAGAACTCCTTGACATGATGTGAAAATCTTGTGTAGATCTCTTGCTCCTTGGGTTGTGTCTGATTCTTCAAGAGGTTCATGATCTTCCAAAGGATCATTTGTCCATATATTAAGTTATTAACTCAGTGCATGTCTAATCATACTGGAGTAGCTGGACATGTGTTCTTTTTTATCATCATCATGTTGTAGAGCAATATGATTCTGAAGTTAGGAAACTGATCTTCCTACATACTTCTAAGGTATCTCATTTCCCTTGAGTCAGACCCTATGGAGAGTTCACTCCACTCTTAACTGGCAGTTCTTCAATAAGTGGCATATATAGCCTTGACTTCTTCTGATCATTCTACATTTCACCATCTGAGAAGGGACTGAGTACAGGTAGGTTTGGCTCTTTCATTTTAATTTTGTAGCGGACCTCAATAAGGTCATTAAGCAGATGGTTCGATTTGGAATAGAGTTGTTAGTAGAGACAGATTAAAATTAAATCCAGAGGATATGTGTTCAGCATCAATCGTGAACAAGGCAATCTTCTCCATGCTTGGGGATGAGATGAATGAGGGCTGGGCAGGATGCTCAAGGAGTGGTATGTCCACTCATGCGTAGACTGTGATCAGGATTAACCTGTATGCACAGCACCTTCGTATTCTATTGCTCACATTTGTGTCCATTGAACCTTAGCATACTAAATATTTCAAGGTAAGAGTGCTCTACCAGAAATGCTATATTATAGTAATATACTATATATAAAGTACAGTGGTATACTTTATGTATGCCGTATACTACAGTAGCATACTATCTATAGTATATAGACTGTGTACATAGTTTTATTATTTATTTTTCTTATATTCATGTATTTTGGCTTTAGGATTTCCTTCCCGCATTCCCTCCATAGATGTAATTATAATAAGATTGATTCTGCAGAGAGCTAAATTACCTATTACCCTGTAGCCCCACCTTTTGCATCAGGGGTTTTTCACCTGGCTCTGTTGACCTCAAGGACTGTCATCCTCCAGGACTCTTTCAAATCCTGGTGTTTATTAGAATCACTGGGAGGTTTTGTTAAAAATGGAGATACCTTTCTCCTACTCAGGAATCTTCTACTGTGACCAGCTTTCGAAATGATTCTGAGGTAGAATGGGTTCTGTACACGGACTTTATAGAGAATGACCACAAGCTTCTGGAACTTTTTCTGAATTTGGATTCTGTTTCTTTTTCTAGGGACGGGATCCACAGTTTTGTTTAAAATCTTAAAGGGGTCTGAAATCCAGCAAGAGTTTATGAGCCACTGTTCTTGTGGCTGGAGTGGAGGACATTAATTGTAACCATACATCTGTTACTTTTTTGAGCTTGGGAGGTAAATGGAGTGAATTCACAGGCAGTGAGATGAAGTCATATTGTAATTGGAATACTATTAGAATAAACCATTTTTCCTTTCAAACTAAAAATGCACTACTTTTGGAACCCTATTTTATGTCCTTTTTCAATAGCACTTAAAAGGCAATACTAGTTGACGACCAGGTGACATTTACAGAAAGATTCAGTTTATGTTATAAATGCAGGAGGACGTTACTTATACCTTACCTGAGCCAGATGTGCTGGAATGTGCAGACATTTGATGTTCTTATACTAGAACAGGCAGCTTGAAACCCTTTCAGGCAATTAGCTATCCCAGCCCAATATCCCTGGAAGTTTTGATTTTATGCCAGACTCCTCATCTGTCATTCATTTTCATAGAAATAGAATGGGAAGAAGGCGTTAATAACTCAGAGCAGGCCCTCAGAGCAGAGCAGTGCTAGGAGAGATGAAATAATCCTGTTATCAAAGTAATTGACTCGAATTCCAAGAACAATTCTGCTTTGAGGTTCAAAGAGAGAAGTGAACAAAAGTCAAGTTGATGCCTGCCCTGGATTTGTAGCCTTGTCAGTTCTCGAAAACTTCTTGGTCGTGAGGACTTTTTTGCAGAGTAGTGATAGGAACCTCACAGTCTTCAGACGTGTTTTCTATGCTTCTAAACAGTCAAATTAATAGGTAGTGTTTCTTTAGGGATTGGGTATGCTTTCCTCTTTAAGAAATATTTGACAATTGTTCCTTGGAATTGTCAGGGTCCTCTCTGTGAGTGAAAAGACAAATAATTTAAGTTCTAGCTTCATTTTCATGTCTCTTCACATAATAGCAGGACACAGGAGGGAAGTGTGGGAGCTGCAGTAATATGGCTTTCGCTGGCCAAGGCAGTGAAGGTTTTTCATCTTCAGAGGCAGGAAAAAAAATACCATTGAAGCAAAACTGAATGTGATATATCGTTAAGAAAATACAAATCAAAACTACAAGTAGTAGATATCTACTTCACACCTATTAGGATGGCAGCTAACAAAAAGAAAACCCAGAAAATAACAAGTGTTGGAGAAGATGTGGAGAAAGAGGAAGCCTTACGTGCATTAGTGGGAACGTAAAATGATACAGCCACTGTGGAAAACAGTGTGGCAGTTCCTCAAGAAGTTAAAAATAGAATTGCAATATGAGCCAGCAATTCCATTTCTGGGTATACTACCCCAAATAATTGAAAACAGGGTCTTGAAGAGGTGTTTGCGTGCTCATTTTTATTACAGCATCATTCACAGTAGCTAAAATGTGGAAGCAGTTCACATCCATCGTTGGATGGATGGAAGCACAAAATATGGCATTGACATATGGAATGTAACTCATCCTTAAGAAGGGAGGCAGTTATGACACATGCTGCAGTAAGGATTGACCTTGAGGACATTATTAAGCTAAGTGAAGTCATTCAGTCACAAAAAGACAAATGCTGTAGGATCCCACTTATCTAAGGTAGTTAGGGTAGTCCAAATCATAAAGACGAAGTAGAATGGTGGTTGTCAGAGACTGGGGAGAGGGAAAAATGAGTCATTGTTTAAGGGGGACAGAGTTTCAGTTTTGAGGGTGGAAAGAGAGCTGGTGATGGAGGGAAAATGTACTTAATAGTACTGAATTGTACAGTTAAAATGGGTAAGATGACAAATTTTATGTTTATGTGCATTTTCTTACAATAAAAACATCAAAAGAAAAAGAAAAGGATTTAAAGGTGTTTTCACACAGTTTTTTCTTTTTTTAATGTCTTTCTTAATTCTTTGTCCCTTGAGGGCTAGAGGTCTTTCAGAAATGAGAATGCAGAGTACAGAGATTGAGGTCAAGCTGGGGTCTGCCACCGAGAATGTCTTAGGGAGTGGAGCATTCAACCTAGCGAAATAGTTACTGCCTTTATTTAATGGACATTTATTTGTTCAGTGTCCCTCTGTGGAAGGTGTTGGCTAACATGTGGAGTAGAACTCAAAACCAGATCCATTTATTCCTCTTTTGAACCTGATATTTCTACCAGGTTTGAGATGCCTTTTTGTCCAAACAGTTGAAATAGTCTTTTTTTGTTTTGAAAACAGTGGTATTTTCATAGTAAGAGATTTCATGGTATAGAAAGGTATGAAAAGGAAATAAAAACTCATTAAGACTGTACTTAAAGTTTTGGTATATATTCTACATTCATATATATATACATATAAATATGCATGTATGTGTAGATACACACACATACACATACATACATAGGCACACGCATTTATTGACAAAACAGGAAATAAGCAATCCACTCTGCCTTGTGACCTGCTCATTTGGGTTAATATGTCATTTGACATAGTTCCAGAATGATGTGATTTGTTCTCTTTTGGCACTTTTAATGGCTAGGAATAAATTTAAGAGATTGTTAGATGTTTTGGTGAACATCATGTCTTTCTAATGATGGAGGTAAATTTAGTTATGAAAAGAAAGATAAAGCGGTTGAAATGCAAGAATACAGAGACAGACACGTAGCAGAGTGAGCACTGGAGCTTACACTGCTGGCAGAGGTAGAAGCAGTGGCAGCTGATAAACATGGGAAGTTTGGGGGCAAGAGACTTTGCAGAGACCTTGTGTTCTTCTTGGATGCTGAGCCTTGTCAGAGGGTCTGGTTCTGAAATGTTCATATTTGCTCGACAAGCCTTGAATGCCTACCATGTGCTTAGCAGTGTCTAAATTACTAGTAGTACTGGGTTAAAAAAACCTTTTTATTTCCCCAGAGGATCTACTGGTATAATGAGGGAGGCAGACACACTCACAGCTTTAGTGAGATATACAATACATAGAGATTTGGATCAGCTTCTCAACAGTGAGCTCAGCAGATATCAGGACTTGGAAAGAAAGAGTTCCTTTATAATATCTATATGGTATTGGGTCCATATTGATGCTGATTAAGTCATCAATTATTTTCTCAGTGTCTAAAGTATAAAGAAAAAAAATAAAAGACTTTGGGATAAATGTCTCCCAAATAGCTCTTAATATATTTTCACTTGATTTTGTTTTTTGGTCCTGTAAATAAGGGAAGTGCAGGCAGATATGCTTACCTGGGAAGGAATATAATCACTTCATAGATGGCCAGCGCCTTCCTTCCTGCTGGATCCAGGATAAGCTGGAGGAGCGAAACAACAGTGACCTCGTGGCTAAATAGCTTCACAAATGAACTCAAATTTCCTTCTCTCGCTTCTCCTTTGTGGGGGAATCTGAGCCTCCTGCCAGAACAAAAAGAAGTGAGACTGAGTTTTGAGTTGACCTCTTGAAAGTGTTGATAACAATAGTTCCCTAAAATTATGTGTGTGTGTGTGTGTATGTAGCACATGTAGGAACATTTTGTGATTTGATTTAAAAATTAAATTTCTTTGATATATAATACGTGTTTCATTACCTACGCACATTCTGACTTGTAGCATACTGAAATACTGTTGAAATATTATTACTGATTGGCTTTGATGGAAAAATATTCTTATTTTTCCTATTTATTTTTAACTAGAAATTTTACATTTATTTTAAAGAGTTATCTTCTTTGGAACATTAAGGAGCTTTTTAAAAATTCAGTCGTAGAGTTACAGATTTCAAAAATCCCAAACCTGTCTGCTTAAGGAAGTGTACTCTAATTAACCTTACTTTTTACTTCATTATCTGTGTCCTTGTTATCTGAAAAATATAATGTTGTTGTTTTATTATAGTCAACCACAAAAAAAAAGCATGTTTGTTAGAAGTCTGCTATGAGCCATGTACAGTTTTGGGTACCAGAACAATGGCAACAATACAATCATAATGGAGAACAAGAGAATTCTTGCTCTCCAGTGTTGATGCTCCCTTGTTGGAAGACCTACAACAAATATACCGTCAATAATTGATACGTATAGAAGATAAAATGAGGTAACACGATACTTGATTAGCTCAGGCGAAGCAAGGGCTCTCTGAAAAGGCGTTCTTTGAAACTTGAATAATGAAAAGGCAGTTGTCTCCTGAATATTTAGGAAAGATACATTGTAGGCAGAAGGGACGGCATCTGCAAGGGCTTTAGGTCAGGAACAAGCTTGGTCACTGTGTCTAGGACATTCCTAGGAAGCAGGACAGAAGAGGAAGAGGTTGGAAAAGTAATCAGGAGTTAGACCTTGTCAGCCGTAGTAGGGTGTTTGGGATTTTGTGCCATGAGTGATGGGAGCTGATGGAGAGTTTTCACTGGAGAGTTGACCTATGATCTATTCTTTCAGAAAGATCATGGTCTGTCTGTTGTTTTTGAGGATGGATTGGCAAATAAAAGTAGAGGCAGGGAGGCTAGTTATGGGGCTGTTGAACTAAACCTACAGAAGAGATGTTGCTCTAATAGGGGAGGTGGGTGAGCAGTGGTTGGATACGGGATCTATTTTGAATATAGATTCAATAGAATTATCAATAGATAAGGAATGGACTCTCAGAGAAAGAGAGATCAAGAGTGTTTTCTGGGATTTTACTTTAAACAAATACATGAATGGTGGTACCATTTACTGAGATTGAAAGGGCTTCAAAGAGAGGATGGTATAGTTTTAGAGAAAGATCTGTGTATTCTGTTTTGGCCATATTATTTTTGACATACTGGCTCAGATTCAAAGTAAAGATACTGAGAAGTCAAGAAGTCAAATGTACTAATCCATATCCCAGATGAGAAGTCTTGTCTAGGTGTATGTGTTTGAGAGTTACTACAATATAGCTGGGATTGAAAGCTATAGAACAGAATGACATTACCCGGGAGAGAGTGTGGACAGAGAGGTGGTCTGAGAATAGAGCTCCTTCGATGGCTACTCCTATGCTAGACCTTGAAATGGTTTATTACCACATCCACAGCTGCTCAGGACACATGTTGAAAACATATTATTGTTTTACACCTTGTAAATGTTTGAATTTATGATGCATATATAAACCCTGATAAATTTTGAAAACATCCAAAAATTTCATGTGTTCCATTTTGTATCTTTCTAGTACAATGGGAAGGATAATAAATTTGGGGAAGATTTGTGCATATAGTTTCCAAGAAATATTTGTCTTGTTAACAATGCTTTCTCAGTATGCCCATATTTACAGCTTCCTGTTACTTTAAACCTGAAGGCTATCAGGATTTTATTTGAAATTGGTTGAATTTTCATCAAGAACTCAGAAAAATCTCATTTTAGTTGTTCATTGGTATCACAGCTTTAAAACCTTGGATTTTGAACCAGAACACTAGATTTTGAATGGATTGAGTTTTTCAGAGAAATGAAATGCAGGGCTGCTGGGTGGCTCAGTCAGTTAAAGGTCTGTCTTCTGCTCAGGTCATGATTCCAGGGTCTGGAGGTACAGCCCCAGGTTAGGCTCTCTGTTCAGCTGGGAGCCTGCTTCTCCCTCTCCCTCTGCCTGCCACTCCCCCTGCCTGTGCTCTCTCTCTCTCTCTCTCTCTGTCAAATAAATAAAATCTAAACCAAAAAAAAAAAAAAAAAAAAAAGAAAAAAGAAAAAAAAAAAGAAATGCATTTGAAAACAGTCATAAAAGGAAAAAAATGATTTAATAAATAGTAAGATTCCATTATTTGAAGAATTACAAAGAAAGTGTGCAGTATAGACAAGACCATTGTGCCCTCATCCCCCTAGTCCAAGAATCTCAAAAATAAGAGCAAGATGAATTATATTACTTGTCCTCTGTTATGGTAAGAAATTTGAATCTTGTTATGGTACCACATTATAATCGTTTATCATCCAACACAATATGTTTAACACTGAGTGTGCATTGTTTCTATAATTTTACTTATTTTGTATTTGACATGTATGGTGGTCAAACTGTCCCATAAGAAATATATGATATAGGGGCACCTGGGTGGCTCAGAGGGTTAAGCCTCTGCCTTCGGCTTGGGTCATGGTCTCAGGGTCCTGGGATCGAGCCCCGCATTGGGCTCTCTGCTCAGCGGGGAGCCTGCTTCCCTCTCTCTCTGCCTGTCTCTCTGCCTACTTGTGATCTCTGTCTGTCAAATAAATAAAATCTTAAAAAAAAAATATGATATATAGTATACAATTACATAAGGTAGGTAAAGCATAATCATTTACTATTCTTAAGTGATTTCACATTCTTACAATGTACCTTTTCTTTTTGAGTTTGATAGAGTCTAAATAGTATATTAGTATCTGATGACTTTTCACTGGATATTGGGTATAATTTCCAGTGCTTTAAAATGACAACGATAGTGTCCAAGAAGTTTTTTTTTCCCCAGTCATTTTGTTTCCAGGTTTCCATGTACTATTGGGGGCTACCAATTTTCATTTATATCAGTTAAATCAACATTATTCCTTATATAATTGACATTCTTTGCGTGTCTTTTTTTATAGTTGATTCTTCAGTTTCTGAAAGTGGTTTCTTAGTATCTCATAGTCTTATCTGCCATTTTTCTTTTGAAATTTGAACATATTTTGTGTTATATCTTTTGATTGTCCATTATTTGACACATAAAGATGCACAATCATTGCAGTTTAATTGAAAATTTTGCTCATAGTATACAATAATAAATGCTTTTGTCTTATTTCAATAATTGGTGTTCTCTTAACGTTTTGTCTATTTGCCATCCTTTTATTTTTAACTCACTTATGTAGTACTATGTCAGTGTTACTTACTATAATATTTTATTAGTAAAAATTCAGTAAAAGATTTTTTTTAAAGATTTTATTTATTTATTTGACAGAGAGAGATCACAAGTAGACAGAGAGGCAAGCAGAGAGAGAGAGAGGAGGAAGCAGGCTCCCTGCCGAGCAGAGAGCCTGATGTAGGACTCGATCCCAGGACCCTGAGATCATGACCTGAGCCGAAGGCAGAGGCTTAACCCACTGAGCTACCCAGGTGCCCCAAAAATTCAATAAAAGATTTATGTCAGCCCTAGGCAAAGCACATAATATACATTTTTAATAATCCATACAAAAACTTTGGGAGGTAGATATCCCACTATATGGTTTTGTTGTTATTGCTGTTGTTGTTTGGTTGGTTTCTTTTAAAGATTTTATTTATTTATTTGACAGAGAGACAGAACCAGAGAGGGAACACGAGCAAGGGGGAGTGAGAGAAGGAGAAGCAAGGCTTCCTGCTGAGCAGAGAGACTGATGAGGGGCTCAATCCCAGGATCCTGAGATCATGACCCAAGGCAGATCCTTAATGACTGAGCCACTCGAGTGGTCTACTACTATATGGTTAAAGGAAGTGAGACCCAAAGCATAAACATAACTTGTGTAGGATTAAATAATTAATAATGGTGAAGCTGGGGTTTTAAGCTGGGTCTGTCTGACCTTGAAGTCTGCTCTGCATTGTCTCTGAAAGTAGTTCTATATGCAGTTTGATTTGAGTTGTGTGTAACCCAATCTGAGAAAGTTTAACAAGATAATTTGACCCATTTATATTTGTTGTTACAGCTGATATATTGGTAACCATTTTGGTTATCTTATTTTGAGCTTTGTTTTTTCCATGTTTCTTTACACTGCACATTTTAATTATACTTAATTCTATTTTCTCCAGTAATCTGGAAAGGATAGATAGTTTTTTTTTTTTTTTTTTTTTGAAGGTATAGATTCTTTAGTTTTATTTGAAAAATGTTTTTGAAAAACCCAACCTGGGGGCGCCTGGGTGGCTCAGTGGGTTAAAGCCTCTTCCTTCGGCTCAGGTCATGATCCCAGGGTCCTGGGATCAAGCCCCACATCGGGCTCTCTGCTCCGCAGGGAGCCTGCTTCCTCCTCTCTCTCTGCCTGCCTCTCTGCCTAGTTGTGATTTCTCTCTGTCAAATAAATAAAATATTTAAAAAAAAATGAAAAACCCAACCTGTATTTATTTTCTTACCAAGTTAACAATGAAATTGTTTTTACTTCCTCTAAGTATAAAAAGGAGTTCAACAAGCTTTTATTTTCCTCTCCTCTATTTTCCATTCTTTGAGAATATAACCTAAGGTTTTATACCCAGGCTATTATTGTTGACTTATTTTTGCATTATGCATCTTCACTTTCAAGAAATAGTTTTTGAGTTTTATCTTCAGGATATTATATTTATATATTAGTAATTTTTTAGATTCACTTTGATGTTTAATTGTGATGTAAAATTGTTTAATTTAGTGATCAACCCTCCTATTGTTATACTTTTCCTACCCTTGGATTCTTAATTTTGATACTTTTCTCACTTCCCATCTTTCATTACATTTACAAGAAGAGAAAGAAATGTGGGTGAAATGTATTTTAAATACTTCCATATAAGTGGCCTCTTGGGTTGATTCTTCATTGTTTTTATCAAAACCTGTGCTCTGAGTAATATGCAGTTATGAAAAGAAATTAAGAATTATCTCTGGGACATATTGATAAGCTAAAAAACAGCAAAGTGGGAAAGGTTGTGTACAGTATCTTATTGTTTAAGGAAGGAAAGAAAAAAATACGGGTGTGTGTGTGTGTGTGTGTGTGTGTAGTAGTAGTAGTAGTACATAGCGTGATAAACTAAAGAACTAAAAATGGGGGTTACTATGGAGGAAAGAAGGACAGAGTAGAGGGGCTGGGGATAGAAACTAGAATTTTATAAATATAGCAAAATTTTGCAAATAATTTACCTAATTTTAGATAAAATTGAAGCAAAATGAAATGTTTAGTCTGTAAAACTGAAAGCAATATTTAAACAATGAAAGCAACTATGTATCAAGTTGATGATTTAGCCTCATAGAAAAGAATTCATCTGACTGTCATTTACTAGTGAGATTTAACCTAATAACAAAGTCCCAAGTCTGCAAAGATATATGAAAATGCTCTTAGTAATAATTTGCTTTACTAATCTCTTTATAGTAATGAAATTGGCATTGTTTTTCTGAGCTGAGTATTTTTGTTTCTCTCTACATGAGTATAATATATGCATATATAAATGCAAGGTATATATGTATATGCATATATTCATAATACATGTATACCTAATCATTGTTTTATTCTACTACTGTACAATATTTTTCCCTCTATTATTCCTTTACAATATCCTGTGTGGTCATATACTCACACTCACATATACTGAAAGGTAGATAGTAGGCTATCTATAATATTCTATTATATATATTCTATATGCATTATAAAATAAAGCAAATTAGTAATTATGTGAATGTTACCAAAGAACCAAAATTTTAGTAAGTATACATAATCAAGAATTACATATAAACCCTGTAATCCTAAATTTGATTTGGAAATATCTTTGTATTTAGTGTAATCCTGCTATTATTTCAATTCACATTCTCCTTAGTTTTTAAAATTTCTGTTTCTCAGATGTAATGTCATCTTATATGCTATTGAATTTGCAAAAATGGCTTTCTAAAAGTTTCTTCAAATTCATATATAAATAATACATGAAAACTTGCTTTTTCATATAAGGTTTTTTTTTTTTTTAGATTTTTATTTTATTTATTTGACAGATAGAGATCACAAGTAGGCAGAGAAGCAGGCAGAGAGAGAGGAGGAAGCAGACTTCCTGCTGAGCAGAGAGCCCCATGCGGGGCTCGATCCCAGGACCCTGGGATCGCAACCTGAGCCGAAGGCAGAGGCTTTAACCCACTGAGCCACACAGGCGCCCCTTTCATATAAGTTTTTATAATGACATTTTCTTTCTCTTGTTACATTTTTTCAAAGGCTCTATGTTGTTACTTCTTTTTTAAGAGAAATGCCTAAATTCATAAAGATTGAGGTAGTAATAAATCTTATGTCTTCCAGGGCTTTAAACCAATTATTTAGTTTTTGTGTGTATGTGTCATTTTTTTCCTCTTCTGACCTCGAGATTAAATAGACATTTTGAAATTATTTTTTGAAAACTCAGAAGTTTCAGTATTCCCTTGGAATAACTGTGGGTCTGCTCTAAGCCCAGAACAACAAATTAAATTTAATTCCCTCCTAGAATTTTCATTAGGTTTTCTGGACCATAGCTCAGTGGCAAGGGACTGGAGATTATTCTTGTTATGCATGGAGGTAATAAGTCCTCTTTGACAGTGTCTTTCCATTCCGCAACTTCAATACCTCTTCACAATATTGCTTGCCCTCTTGGGAAGCCATTTTGAAAATAACATATGGCTTCTTTTTCATTTTGTGAAACCAGTGTTTAATTTGGCTGGGAGCAAATTGTACTTGACATTAATTCTACTTGTTTTTATTTCTGGAAAAGTGACTCTGAAAGGTCATTTTCCAATAGGACTACAATATAATTTCATTACGTGCATAGTATTTATTACACGGTAATTAAATTCTTCACACACACACACACACACACACACACACACATCCATTCACACAGGACTTGACAAATAACAAAATGCAGCCCTTTTCTGTAATTCTCCAGAGACCTGACCCACAAGAGCAGCGATAGTATCATTTGTGCTCACTCTTGGTCTGTGTAGTAGACTAACAATGACTGCACATTTGTTGCTACTTCTCCCCTTGGAAGATGGAGTCTAATTCCACTCCCTCTGAATCTGGCTTCGCTTTATGACTTGTCCAATAGGATATGGCAGAACTTTCTCAGATTCCTGATGCTGAGTCAGGAGCAGTGTTACAGCAACAGCTTCTGCCACATCTTTTAGAACATGGTCTCTGGGAGCACTGAGCCACCAGCTAAGAGAGCCTGATGACCCTGAGCCCATCCTGGGGAAGCCATGTGCAGGGGTTCTAGCCAACTTGAACTCAGCCTTTCCAGCCATGTCTCCTGTGTTTCCATGCATTATCTATTTTAATCCCCACACCAACCCTGTATATCACTGGTGTTATTATGATGCGTATGTTTACAGACGGGCAAATAGGCTTATATAAATCAGGAAGTTGCTTATATATGTTCTATAAAATACATCTTTTATTTATTTTTTTAAAAGATTTTTTTTATTTATTTGGGAGAGAGAGAGAGAGGATGAGAGAGAGAGAGAGAGCATGAGAGGAGAGAGGTCAGCGGGAGAAGCAGACTCCCTGCTGAGCAGGGAGCCTGATGTGGGACTTGATCCCGGGACTCCAGGATCACGACCTGAGCAGAAGGCAGTCAACTTAACCAACGGAGCCACCCAGGTGCCCCTAAAATACATCTTTTAACCTCTAGTCTTCCATATGCTGTTTCTTAGATTCTTCAAACTGTGGCTTGTGAATAACAGTTTCCTATTTATGCTGGTTCAAGAATAATTTCTTTTTTAATGAACCAAAATACATTTCATAGTTATAAAGTAGTACAAAATTAGCCTTGTAGAGAGACCGTATTGTGTTCAGTGAACTTGATTCTGCTGCTATTGATATGTGGGGACAAGAGAAAGAGCCAGAAACGTCAAGAGGACCTTTTTTCGGTCTTTGGGCGTGTGGTAAGGAGGTCACCCTCAAAAGTGTCAGGCACACCTTCCAAACAGAAATGGACTAAAGCAACTGACGCACAGTCCATAGAGATGGATCTTGGCAGAGAGGGTAGAAAAGGTACTCCAAGGCCAGTTAGTGAACGGTCTTGTGCATAGAAAGAAAGATTTCTTCATCTTTGTTATTAGTAAAAAAAAAAAAAAAAAAAAATCCCTATTTTTTGTATTTTTTTTAATACTCCCTATTTTCTTCTAATAACTTTTCTTTCTTTCTATGCTCTTCTTTATATACTGTGTGCTCATCCTCATGGAAGGAAGGAAGAAAAGAGGGGAGGACACCAGAAATACCACTAACATTCCTGGGGTGCCTTTAATTAGTCAGGCATTCCACTGGGTGCTAGCACCCGTGCTATTAGCACAGATCATCTGTTATTCCAGGTTTAAATTTTAAAGCTTTTAACATTTGAATTTTTTAGACCGATTGGGTTTCCTAAAGCTTTGTGACTCGTAGAAGGTAGAACTGGATTCTGAATCCTTCTAAATCCCTATTTCTGACGATATGCTTCACTATCTCTCCTAAGCCTGCTTTTTGGTTGGTGAGATTTATTTTACTCACATTTGACTTACCAATTCTTTTAAAAACCCTAATCCAATTTAAGAGCGCTGATTCACATATTGCATGGCATTCCCTGGTGCTCTGAACTTATTAATTTTGGGGGAAGTATTAAGAGTGTCTAAATATAAGCTCATGAAATGAACTTGCTGAGTGGATTGAAAAATACTCCTAAGCCTTTTAGGTCTTAGTTGCAGGGCACAAATTAGCTGCTGAACTCACATTTGCTCATGGTGAAGATCTCTTTGAGGCACTGGTGCATGTATCATTTTGTGTGTTTTGTGGGACTTCCTTTATAGATGGAGCTGGGCTCTGCACTGTGTCAAATGAGCCCTGGGAGAGGAACCTAGTTATATAAGAATCCCCTTCCATCCTCATAACTGATGTATGTTTGGGGCCTTGAAAATACCCTCTTCCTAGACCACTGAGCCATGTGGCTGAGTTGCTGGCTCCCTTTGCTTGATACCTGTGAACAGTTTTGTCTAGCCCCGCCATTGCTAATGGAGACCACTTTGCCTTCCTCCCAGGAGGTATTTGTCAATGCTTAGAGACAACTGGGAGATATAACTGTTATCTACTGGGTAGGGACCAGGGATGCTTCTAAACAACCAGTCATGCCAGGAAAACCCCACAACAAAGATTTTTAGGGTCCAAATGTTTTTTTCATTATTGCTTCACTAAGAGTCATTTAAGATGTTTTTCCCTAATAATACCCATCCCAGTGAATTTTACTATATGATACTATATAATGGTTTCTGTATTGAAATTATATCTGTGATTCATATATAAAAAGAGTAAGGCTTTTTCAGCCCCCCCCCCCCCCAACCCATTTGCCTCCATGGGGCCATACAGCCCCCAACGAGAGTGCATGCTCCCATGGGAAGCATGAGAAGAGAGAGGCTTGGAAAGAACCCAGTTCACAAATAATCCTTGAATAGGGCAGAACAGAAACCAAACCAAACTAAACAAACAAGAAAATGGGAAAAGTCAGTATGCCTAGGAAATTAACGAGAGTGCTTGGAAGCAAACTGTCTATCTCATGCAGTACCATCAGTAGTCAACTGTAAGTTGCAAATGGGTGGATGGGACAGGTTCTCACTTTCTCTTTCTCCTGCCCCTCAACAGGCACAAAAGCCCCCAAGTTCTCCCTCCATACAATCTACAGATAGGAATTCAAGGATCAGGTCCTATCTCTACCTGCCCATCTCCCTTCTGGTTGATCGGTGAGTGGGCATCTCTGTTTCGTTAATTCATTTGAACAGTCTTTAGTGGTGTCTATTCAATATTTAGCAGTGTACCCAACACTGGGGCAGCCCTCAGGCAGACAGATGTGTGCCTGCCCCCCTGCAGCCTGTGTTGTAGCCCAATGTGGCCCAGCTCTCTCTAGTCACATAATACAACAACAGCACTTTGATATGCTCCACCATTTTTACATACCTGGATGCTAACCAGAGTATTTACTCCCCAGTGTCATTAAATCAACCCATCTTATTAGGTAATAGATTTATTTAAAAAGGAATATCTTTGTCATTGCTTTCATGGGAACCCCATCTCACTGCCATAAATAGAAGGAAATAACCGAAACAAAGTAGGAAAAAAATAAAATAGTTGACAAGATACTGTTTTCTGAGGGCTCTGAGCTTGGAGGTGTTACTCTGGGCTAAAAAGGAAGATTTACATGTAAGAAAGGTGTTCAGGAAACCAGCACCAAACCTTGATATGATTTGAAAGGGAGTTGAAGTGGGCATGACTTTCACCCGAGGTGATTCAATACTACATAATGCTGTCTCCGTGTACTAAAATCGTCTCCTGTACCCCAAGGGTCTCTCTTATATTTTGGGAAACACTTGTTGGGCTCAGCCCAGTCAATGTTATGTCCCTGCCTTTTCTGCCCCTGAGTGGCCCATCCCATGTGGTCGCCTCAATAGTGAACTGTAACTATTTGAAGTTTCTTTTTTTTCATTGTGTGTCTAGTCCCAAGCACCGTGCCCCTGCACAGAGTAGCGGCTCATGGTTTACTTCTTAATTTCAAGGTCCAAGGATGTGGCCTCGTGGTGCATCGCCCCAGGTAATCCACAGGGGGCGCTGCTCCGAATGAAGGCTGAGCGGCAGGTCCGTGGCATGCGCTGGGTGAGCAGAGCTTGGTGGGGGGGAAGGGAGGCCTCTCCGCCTCCACCTGCCATTGGCTGAGGTGTGCAAGGGCAAGGCACACAACCACAGGTTGTTGCTCTGTATAAGGGAAAGGAGATGCAGATGAATAGATAAGGAGGGACTTGTGCAGATGAATAGATAAGAAGGATCCTCTTTGTTCTGAGGAGCACTTACCAGTAGTTGTCATTGAGAGCAATCTCATACAGAAGAAAAATAAACTTTACATCAATATTTAAAAGCAGGCTTATGAAAGACCAGGAGGATTTAAGGAGAAATTATTTCATATAATCATCTCTTGTGGTGGGATAAGGATATAAAAGTCAACATTTCTTTAGCCAAACAGTGTTCTGAGTGGTGCCACCTTCCTTCCCCTCCTTCCGGCATTTCCTTCTCTCCTCACTTTCCTCCCCAATTCTTCTTTCCCTTCCCCCCTTCCCTCCCTTCCTCTTTCAGGAAAGCAGCAGATGCACCCCAAGTCATGCAGCTGTCTTCCTCTTGGGTGGGGGTACTGGTCGACCTTCGTGACCACCAGGGAATGAACGGAAGCTGTCCACAGGAAGTTAAAGCAGGAAGGGTTCTGGGTTGATGCCTAACATCTCTGTTTTTGAGATGAAGAAATCTGGGGAGAACGAAAGACTTCACTCAGTCACATGCTTTTGTGGCCACAATTGTGTGTGTTCGGTGACATGTAATTTGTGGCGTGTGTCATGACTGATGAGGTGACTATGGTTTTAAAAGGCAAAGGAGAAAAGAGGAGTAGGAACAGGACTAGTTTGCCATTCAGCACATATTTTTTGAGCCACTTCAGTGGTGTGACGGAGTAAATGCGTGGTGAGAGCAGCGGAGTGGAACTGGGCGAGAAGGCAAACAAACTTGGGAAACTCGGTTTTGCTATGGAAGGGATGAGGGAGATGGGGAAAATGGCTGTAGGGGGTGGGCTCAAGAGAGGATTTTATTTTAGCCAAAGAAAATTATAGCATATCTCATGCTTATGGACATGAGCCTGTAGAGAGGGGAACATGAAAGCTGGGAGGGTGGAGAATTGCTGGAGAGGTGTCCCTGAGTGGGCAGGAGAGGATGGAGTCTGTGTGTGCAAGTGGATCCATCAGGGATGCGTAGGGGCAAAGGTGCGGCATCTGGAGCAACATGAGGCAAGACTCCCAAGACAATCCTGAGAAGTGTATGCTTAGAGGGGTTCTCTTTTGTGGGACACCAACTTCCTTAGAGAAATTGGAAGTGTATTAGTCTCCTAGGGCTGCTGTAACAAGGTATCACAAACGAGGTGGTAAGTGATATTTATTTATTAGAAGGAATTAGCTCATGAATTAAGAGAAGTCCCAAGATACCGGTTGGCAAGCTAGAGACCCAGGGAAACTGGTGGTGTAGTTCTAGTCTGAGTCTGATGGTCTGAGAATCAGGAAAGCCAAGGGTGTAAATTCTAGTTGGAAAGCAGGCAGGCTCAGAATCCAAGAAGAGCTGATGTTTGGGTTAGGGTCCAGAGATAAGGAAAGATTGATGGCTAACTTGAGACAGTCAGACAAGAAGAATTCTCTCTTACCTGAGGGTGGGTCAGTCTTTTTGTTCTACTGAAGTCTTCAGCTGATTGGGCAAGGCCTACACACATTGGAGAGAATGATCCAGTTTACTCAGCCGACATGATTTAAATGATAGCTGCATCTGGAAACCCCCTCACAGACACACACAGAATCATGTTTGGCCAAATATGTGGGCACGTCACAGCCCAGTCAAGTTGACACATAAAAAGAACCACCATAAGTGGCTGAAAACAATAATTTGTTCCCTCACACTTTTGGAGGCTAGAAGCCTGAAATCCAGGTGTTGGCAGATTTTGTCCTTCTTGGTGGTTCTGAAGGAGCATCTATTCTTGCCTCTTCCTTCCCTAGCTTCTGGTGGTTGCTGGAAATCCTTGGCATTTCTTGGCTTATAGAATATAATTCGAAGCACTGCTTCCATCGTCACATGGCATGCCCCCATGTGTGTCTGTGTCTGAATTTCCCTCTTCTTAGGGGGACACCAGTCTTTGGGTTAGGATGCACCCTAAGTTCAGTGTAACCTTACTTTTACATGCTTATGCCTGCAAACACCCTATTTCCAAATAAGATCATATCCACAGGTTCCCGAGGCGACGACTTCAAACATATCTTTTTGCAGGTGGGAGGAGGACAAAATTCAACCCATGACAGGGAGCAAGACCCGCAGCAGAGAATGAGGATGGGGAAGAGAAGGTGTAAAATAATCAAGTGAGACTGTGTGAGGGTAAGTGATTAACAGAGTACAGAGAGGATGGTGAGAAGCCTGATGTGCCTGGTTGGGTTTATGGTCATGAACTTCATACAAGAGCAGCCAGCTTGATCTTTTGGAAAGATCCAGCCAGATACATCTCTGTGCATGCAGCCTTGACTGGAGCGGAAGGTTGGTTTTGCCAGGGTTAGTTTTCCAAGGGAGTTGGATGAGGTGGGCCTTAAATAGGTGAGTGAGAAGAGGTTGTTGGGAGGAATTGACCTCAGATATGGAGCTGGGTAAGGAAGGCTGAGGCTAGGAGAAGGGTAGGTCACAGGAAACAGGTGGTGGATGAATGGGTTGAGGTCCCTGTCCGGTTGAAGATGGTGGGAGTCCCAGGTATTCACTGGAGTGAGCTGAGGATATGAGATCTTAGCCAGAGACTTGGATGTTTAAGATGGAGCCTGGACAAGTGACCTCTGAGAATCAAAGATTTTAAATAAATTTCCTAAAACCACTCTGCTATTGTTCTAGGGAGATTCTTGCATTATTATCTGATTATGGCATTTCATCTCCTTGCCCTAGGCAAATTCAGATGGTTATTAATTTTCATAACAAAAAAGTAATCTGTTCACACCAGTGGTGCTTGCTCTATTTCTTGCCTTCATCACCTAAGTGAGAGACATCTCTGGCCATGTTTACAAAGAGAAATAAAGCAGAATTTCATTTCTGAGCAGCTTGATTGCAATTCAGTGGTTCATGACTTAGAAATGTAAAAGTAAGTTGCTAAGGCTATCATAATTATGAATTGGAATCCTTTGATTATCAGTGGAGATGCTTTCCTTGTAAAAGTATTTCAGGATAAAGCATTAGTGGGACTTGGTGGCTTCGCTGTCATCTTTTATTATTTATAATGTGGTAGTGGATCTGATTCCCGAATATATTTACTGACAGATCATTAGATCTTGCCAGACTCTTCTATCAAATTCTCATGGACGTCTCCCGGCCCACAGAATACAGTGCTGTTTTTTTCTGACCTGACCCATATCTGTTTCTTCCAGCATCATCTTCTGTGTTCACCTTTTTGTACCATGTATTTTGGCCAAACTAGACTACCTGCTGGTTCCCAAATACAAGGTCTCCTTTTTTCTGCTGGATTATGCCTCTTCTTGTCTTTGGCCTTGTCCTATTAACATCCTGTTCTCCCATGGGACCTTCAAGGCCCTGATCAGAGGCTTCCTTGTGTATCAGGCTTCCCTTTCGTCTTGTGACTCTCAAATATTAGCATGAATCAGAATCACCTGAGGGGCTGGGAGAAGGCAGATGATTCAGTCCCATCCCCAGAGTTTCTGATTCAACAGATCTGGGGGGTGGGAAAGCCTGGAACCTGCCCTTCCAATGAGTTCCCAGGTGATGTGGATACTGGAAGTCCCGAGGCCACACTTCAAGAACTTGTGCTAAAAGCTGAAATGTTTTTGCTTACATTGACATTTTGGAGACTTTTCCCCCCCACCTTGAACTTCATTCTCATGGCAAGCATAATATTAATGCTAGTTATTAAGCAATAATGATTTATCTCATGCCTTTTCTATGCATACAGATTATGTACATTGGAAGGATTACTCATTTCCAATCAACTACAGTATTTGCAACACCTGAGATTTTTATTGAACATAATTTAATCTCGGATGAGTCAAGAGGCACCTCTGTTCTATGCGTTGCCTAAGGTGTATTATTCTAAATGTCAATTCCAATTTTATGGTACGCTAGATAAAATTAGGTCATTTGAACTTTTCATGAATGTTGATAAAGCAGAGATTTAAAAAATAAGAGAGACTGGATTTGGAACACGTTTACAGATGCATATGGATGGAATTATTGGCATTATTAGAACTACAGGAGACTTATCTAGTCCTTTGGACCTGGCGCTTGTGTTTGGTGCAGATTTGGGCTTGTGCTGGGTATGGCAGGGGGGCAGGCATGTCTTGTGAGGGGCTCTGTCGAGAAGAGGGATAAGGTGAGGCCAGACAGAGGGGGTTGGTTGTGAGCAAAGGTCCTTCTGGTCAAGAAGGGTCCAGCCTCTTTTGTGGCTTTGTGCCTCCCCATGCACAGTTAAGTCCAGGACAAACAAATGACCTACACACAGCTGCCTTTGCTTAAATCAGCTCAGCAGACTGTGTTCTCCTGGAGCCAGATAAAATCTGGCATTTACTTTGTATCTAGTGACCTTTGCTTTTAGGAGAGATTTTTTTTTTTTAATCTGCGAATCTTGCATGATTGAGTTTTATAATAATGTTGCATTAAAGGGAAAATACAATTGCCAATAGGTTAGTAATGAGAATGGTTCTTTTTTTTTTTTTTGTAAAGGGATGCCATCCCTGTGTATAAATGGTGTCAAAATTTAAGGGCATTTTTTACTTAACACTTCCTTTTGCGTCGTTTTTCTCCCCCAGCTTCTCTCTCTCTTTGGTGTTCCCTATTTATCACCCCATGTTAACAGTCTGGCTTTCTGGCTCTGGGAGAAGTATTTTCTTCATGGGGCATAAGAGAAGCAGCTTGAGGAGCGCAGATGCGTGCTAATGTCTTAGAAGAGATGGAAGTGAATTAGTTCCATATCTGAAGGGCCGGTGGGGGCTGAGAGGAGCCATGAGGGTCCCCCGTCTGTCTGCAGGCTGGTTTTCATGGACCAGCCAGTTTCTGGCCAGTTCCCCGTTCTTTCGTCTATTTGTGGGAAACCCAGGATTTGCAAACCTGCTCGGAGTGGATAGGGTGGGGCACCTGCCTTAGGCTAGGGAGAGGCTGCCTTCAGCTCAGGAGCCCCCAAGAGCTACCCTGGGCCCAAGGCCAGTGAATTTTCACCCTTTTGTTCCAAACACTTGCAAACCAGAGGAAAGAGGGTGCAAATGAGCCAGCAGTTGAAGGAATTATGTGCAATTTCTTTGGACAGAGTGTTCACCTCTGACCTTTACAAAGGGGACCTAGCATAGGGCCGGGTCTTAGTCTCTATATAAAGTCAAGTTGAGCCCCACCCTGAGCTGATAGATTCTTTACACAGTCTGTGCATATGCCCTGCCATCTCGGCCTTTCCTGACTCCAGCCCAGTGCACAGATGTGGCCTACCTCTCTTCACATCTTTTTCTGATGCCCTCATAGCATCAGAAGATCCTTCCCTCCTACAGTGTTTAGACACGCATAGTCTCCTACACATAGTGTGGCTCTATATATTTGAAATGGAACTGGTAAAAATTAATTTCCATTTGGGCAAGTCACAGTGCCTTTGTAAATAATAAAATACATTTAATTGACTATAATGAATAAATATACACAATAAAGGATATTTTTATCCTGACCAATTATAGGTAATGAATCATGCAGTTTAGGGCACGATTTCGAGGAGGGCTTGAGTAGCTGAGAAAGATGGTTATACAGTAAAAATGAAGGATGAGAATATAGAACAACAGAATGAAAAAATCATTGCCTGTATTTTTTTTTTCTTTAAGAAAACTGATTAAAGAAAATGAAACAAAACCCTTAATGACCACTATTGAATCAAGATACCTTGAGATTGTCAGATCGTGGGTTTGGGGTACTGAGGACTAATGACTGCCAGACTCAAGAGGTAGCCCAGCATGCTCAGCTGTGGACTGGGTTCCCCTCTGTGATGTTGTGGGTCTGCTGTGGTCACTGTCCTGAGGATGGAGAACCCCAAGTGGTGGGGGGTGTGGATCACAACGTCAATTCACGACCACCTCAAGTAGGAGAAGTTCTATTTCCTTTAGCTTCTGATAATATAAAGGATAGTAGTGGAGGGATTTGATAAAGAGAATTGGCCCCTGGGACACCTTGTTGGCTCAGTTGGTTAAGCGGCTGCCTTCCGCCCAGGTCGTGATCCCAGCATCCTGGGATCGAGTCCCATATCGGGCTCCTTGCTTGGCAGGGAGCCTGCTTCTCCCTCTGCCTCTGCCTGCCTGTGCTCACTTGTTCTCTCTCCCCACTTCTCTCTGACAAATAAATAAATAAAATATTAAAAAAAAAAGAGAGAGAATTGGCTCCATATTTGGATTCAGTGGATATGCAGTTGTAGAAAGAGGGAATAGTAGAAACCCAGCCCTGGTCTCTGACTTTGACCTCTGCACCGATGCTGGGGCTGAAATGGGCATGCTGGAGAAAGGAGACAGTTCCCGGGGAAGGGCCCTGGAGAAGACAAGTAGCCTAGTTTTGGGCATTTTGACTTGGGCATTTTAATATCTTTCATGTGAATCCTTTTCTTATCAGAAGCCCAAAACAGCTGTCGTTGGAATTCACCTATCAACGAATAGGTCGCCAGTGGAAATAGGTCACTTGGTGTTTCAGAGAGTTGAAAAGAATAAATGTTGAAATCTAGTATAATGAGGAAGGATTGAGGAAAGGGAAAAATAAAAACACGACAAAACAGACCAAAAACCAAAGAAAGAAAAGAGCAGCCCTAGTGTTGAATGCTATTGGCTTTGGAGTAATGATCCGCTTTACAATAGTGGCTAACATCCCCAGCTCTAGCCGTGTCAGGACCTGTGATGCTAGCCACTCTGCCTGTTTTACTCAGTTAATCCTATGTAGCTCTGTGAAGTGTAGACACTGTCTCTGTCCCCATCCTAGATGAGCAAACTCACCTAGGGGATGCGGAAGTTGGGGAGGTTAAGTGAACTCCTAAGTTAGTTCATGCATCTTCTGTTTTACGTGAGAGGGTTGAGAAAACATTAAGAGCAACAGATGGCACAGAAGAGGACGTCCATCAAGCACCACTGAACTTAGGTTTGGCTGATGTGTACACTGTATGTTACAGGAAAAGATCTTGTATTATTAAGTATCATTAGCGCTATCTGTACCAACAAGAGTTTTTGAAACTTGCTGGGATACAGGTTTTTGAATTTCAGGGCCTAGTTACCTAATAGAAACAACATATAGCACAAGTTGTGTTGGGAATACGTGCTGAATCCAGGAACTAAAAATCATGGGCCGCCCGGGCAAAGTCTGCTGGCTGTGTGACTGTGAGTTGAGGCAAGGCAGGGCAGCTCGGAGCCAAATGGAACCAATTAAAGTACACTTGAACATGGACCTCAGGTTGTTTACCAAGCCCATTTGCTGGTGGAGAGTCACGTTTCTTTATCCTTCTTGTTTGTAATTTAATTTGCTCATTGTCTTTAAGGAAAAAAAAAGGTTGTAGGAACTTTGGCTGAAACTGCAAAAATTCAGATTTTATGAGCATGTTGAATGCAAAGAAGGAAATATAAAGTTGTTCTAAATTTACACACAGACTATACACCTGTTTTGAATTTGTAGCCTTGAAAGATGTCACTTTTTAGAATAGGCACGGGGAGCCTGTGTTGTACTTGAGGCAGGTAACAGGAGGCGGCGGGCATGGGGATAGCGAAATCCATCTCCAGTAATTGCAGAGTTCCCCTGCCGCCTCCAAAAGTCCCCGTTTGGCATCAGTAGAAGGTTTTATGGAGAAATTGCACCCAGCCCTCCCAAACTTACCTTTGTGGCTGCAGATATAGCAAAGTCCATCTGGATCTGTTTCCTGAGAGAGGAAATGAATGGAATGCATGTCACATGTATCATGCAGTTGTAATACCATGATTATTCATGTTCGTGCTGTAAAAATATATTTTCAAGTAACTCTAAACCATAATGTTGAGTGGCTTATGTTTAGGTCAATAACTGAAGGTGGTGAGCAGAGGCTATGATTAAAATGATCTTATCGGGGCGCCTGGGTGGCTCAGTCCGTTAAGCGTCTGCCTGCTTGTCCCTCTGCCTGCACTCCCCTTGTTTGTGCTCTCTTGATCTCTCTCTCTGACAAATAAATAAATAAAGTCTTTAAAAAAAAACAAATAAAGAAATGGTCTTACTTGTTTTAAATCAAAAGAAAATTTGTTTAAGACCAGTGGTCCTCAGAGAAGGATGTGTGTGGTGTGAGGGTGGGATTATATTAGAATCACTTACTTACTCCCTTCCGTTGTCCTTCCTTACGTTGTCCTGCAGGATGGGGAGTGGGAACAGTTTGCCTGCCATGTGCATTTGAAAATACTTTCCACTTGATTCTGTCCTAAACCACTCTTTTAGGACTGGTGCTTTTGTTTGTTTGTTTTTGTTGTTTAGTATTTGAAAGTATTTATTGTCTTTTTTAAAAAATTTATTTGACAGAGAGAGACACGGTGAGAGAGGGAACACAAGCAGGGGGAGAGGGAGAGGGAGAAGCAGGCTCTCTGCGGAACAGGGAGCCAGATGTGGGGCTTGATCTCAGGATCCTGGGATCATGACCTGAGCCGAAGGCAGACACTTAGCGACTGCGCCATCCAGGCGCCCCGTTTATTAAGTGTCATCTTGCTGCTGGGAAATGCAGTAATGTTGTTCACAGAGACCCATGATAGTTTTTATTGACAAGCTAATTGATAAACAAGAACAGCTTGAAATAATAAAAAAAAATTATATTTAACAAGGGAAGTATGGCCTGGGACCCTAATAATGAATCACTCACTCGAGCTCTTTGTTTAATCCAATGTTTGCTTGCATTTCTTATTATGAAACACACTGAGCTGTGAGGGAAGCCTGGCCAAGACTGTGGTGGGGTTGAATTTTAACGACTTCTGTGAGATTTTGGTAACTTTAAATCGTGTCTATAAGCATGATGTTCTGGTTATTTATTGCACTGTAACAAATCACCTCAAACATTCGCTGTGTAAAATAGTAATGGTCATCTGTTTTGCTCACAAATCTGCAATTTGGACAGGACTCTGGTGGGGGGAGGGTGCTCAGCTGAGGCAGCTCAGCTGGGGCTAAGAGGCCACTTCAAGATGGCTTCTTCCTGTGGCTGGCAAGTTGGTGCTGGGTGTCAGCTAGGATCTGAGGGGGGTTGTCCTGTTCTTCACAAGCACCTCTCCTTGGGGCCATTAGAGCTTCCTCATAGCAGAGCAGCTGGATTCTGAGATTTAGTGTTGCAAGAACAGCCGCTGGAGGCTGCCAGTCTGCTAGAAGTTGACTAGAGATGACATAGACCTGAGCCGAGGTCTCCTCTTGAGGTGAGGAGTGTCAAAGAATTTGCAACCATATTTAATCTACCCCCGACCAAATCAGACCACTTATCTTTTGCCTCTATAAGCTGTTCACTTTCGTATCTTTTGACATCTCTCAGGGTACTTCTTTCCCTGTACTGTATGCCCCAACCCTCGACCTTTTTTCATGTATTTTTCAGAGAGGGCAAAAGTTAGTTCTTGAAGGGAGGAGGATCTTAGATATTACAGTGGGACAATCTATACCACAGAACATAAACAGATACACAATATATCTGTGGTATTAAAATTTCATGGGGGTGAGGGAGGCAATTAGGAAAAAAAAAAGTCTAAGAAGCCTCCTTAGGGGGAGAGATCATGTAAAAAACTTTGAGAAACACTGCTTTACTTCTAGGCCAGATGTGTTATCTTCTCTTCCATAAAACCTATCCCAATCCAATCCCGGCAAAGTTAATTGTTCCATTTTTATATACTTATAGACGTTTTATTCATATGTCTGCAGTGTATTTAAGCTGGTGGGATGATGCCTTTTTCTCTCTTATTTGACCGAGAACTTCCTAGATACATAATACCATGTACCTGTAGTATGCCTATAATCCGTATTTAGTGAGTTGAATTAAAATGGACTAAGGGCATTAGGTTTTATCTTGGTTTGGGTTCTTCCAGAAATAGACCCTGAGGCAAGGATTCAAGTGTCAAGTAGGAGCCTCCTGGAAAGTGAAGGAAATGCTGGTGGGGAGCAGGGAGGTGGGACAGGGAGGGAGAGGAAGCCCTTGAAGGGAATGCTGTCAAGCCAGCTGCCGCCTGTGACCAGTGCTCAGTCCTGTGGGGGATATGCCCAGAAATGTAAAAAGCCAAAACCAAAACTAAACCCAAACAAAAAAGCTTCAGAGCTCAGAATCAGACCACTTGTGGAGCTGAGGAGCAGCAGGATTTATACTCCCACTCTCTGCTGTTCATTGACTGAAGACTCCCAGGGTTGTCAATGGGCTGCGCTTGGCTTCTGGGACAAGCCCCAGGCGGAGAGAAGCAGGCCCTGGTGGTGGAAGTCAGAAGCGGGAAGGCTGAGGGCAAAGGTTGAACAGCCCAGTATAAGCTGGAGGCTTCCTTAGCACTGAAGCCCTGAACTAGTCAAAGGAAAGGTGACGAGAGGTTTTTGTTTGGAATGGGAAACTCTGACTTTCTCATTATTAGTTTCCCTGGTTGAAGTTCAGCCACATGAAGACAGGAAACGCGCCAGTCTTCTTCAATACTGTGTGCTCCGCCGAGTCCCTGACTCAGCAAAGTAGAGGATTAATGAATAAATGGCTGACTAAACTAGCACTAGGGTTTAAGAGGTACGTTCTTTATTGTGTTCCAGTTCAAAGGAGGTGAGAGCAGGTAAGGCACAAGCTGGTAATGAAAGCTGACAAGTGTCAGGTGCAATTCGCCTTCAGGAACTCTTAGGAACAGACAGACGAGCTACAAGGGAGATCCGTTCCTGGTGGTGGCCTGGGCTGCTTACGGAACCACTGGCATTTTTGTGACTGAGCGGTCAAGGGTCATATTCAGGCCCACTGAACTCGGACAGGCCAAGGCCAGGTCCTATGCACTTACCTGAGTGTCTTGTCCTGAGAAATTTACCATATTAAGTTCAGGAGCAGTGAAAACAAGTAGTTTTTTTTTTTAAATATTTTATTTATTTGACAGAGAGAAATCACAATTAGGCAGAGAGGCAGGCAGAGAGAGAGGAGGAAGCAGGCTCCCTGCGGAGCAGAGAGCCCGATGCCGGGCTTGATCCCAGGACCCTGGGATCATGACCTGAGCCGAAGGCAGAGGCTTTAACCCACTGAGCCACCCAGGCGCCCCGAAAACAAGTAATGTTGACTAGCCGGTGAAATGACTATGCCTCGATGAGCTTGTGATCTTGGAGAATTGGCTTAGTGTACACCTTTCCTTTCCATCATGGGTTGAATGGTGTGGCCCTTCCTCTCCCCTCCCCCCACCAAAAAAAAAAGATATTTTGAAGTCCCAACCCTCAGTCCCTCAGAATGTGACCTTTCTTAGAAATAGGGTCTTTGCAGAGGTAAAGTTAAAATGAGGTCATTAGTGTGGGACCTAATCTAATACGGTGTCCTTAGAAATTTGGACTTGGAAGCAGACACACAAAGAGGGAAGATGATGTGAGGACAGAGAGACAGGGTAGCCATGCATATCTACAGGGGATGAGGCTACTAGCCAAGGAATGCCAGGGAATTCCAGGGATTGCCAGCAGGACCAGAAGCTAGAGAAGGAAAGGAAGGACTTTACCCTAGAGCTATCAAAGAGAGTGTGACCCTGCGGACATCTTGATTTTGGAGTTCTAGACTCCAAAACTGTAAGACAATAAATTTCTGTTGTTTCAAGCTACCAGTTTTTGGTACTTGACTACAGCAGCCTAGGAAAGTAGTACCCTTTCTTTTCTTTTTCTTTTCTTTCTCTCTCTCTTTTTTTTTTGACTCGGACTTTTCCAAATAGTTGTCCCTTTCCTCTCTTTCTTCTTCCTCCTCTTCGCTTGCTTTCTTATATATGCTACAGCAATTAATAGTTGATACTTGCCTGTAGCGTCCCTTGGTTTAGGAAGGACATTCCATTCCTAAGCCACTTGGAGGACAAAAGAGAGGCTCTTCTTCAGATGTCTGGCCCTTTTGGCTGTAGCTCAAAAAGGGGTCATTTTTCTCATTGAAATGGTTTGCTGTCTATACCAGGTCTGGGTGGGAATGAGCCTTTCCTGTTGGAGGGCAGTGGGACGTGCCTAGGAGATGGCCTCTTTTACATGTTACTCCTCTTAGGGCTGGAGGCACAGATCCCTTCCTTTCCAAGGAAACTTAATGGATTTACCTGATTTCAGGGGACCCAAGTGGGGCCATTAATCATGGTTCTTGTGGCTGAGAGTTGCTGGCTTCCTGCCAGGGAGGTGGGATGTTTGTCTGGTTGTGGACCTGGACTGGAGCTCATTGCCAAGGTGATCTTCAGAGAGGAACAGTCTGGCTGATGGTTGCGGGAAGTGGTATGAAATCATGGAATGGAAGGGAATCGGCTAAAATGAGAACAGTGTGATTTAGGCACGTGTTTAGTTTGAAGGTTTTTTTTTTTTATTCCAATAATGTTTTTCTTCTCTTAATTATTTGTTTCTGCATTAAACATTTATCTCGCAGCTGCTCTGTGTCAAGTGCTTAGCTAGGGACAAAGAGACAGGAGGGAAGGAGTACATCCCGGTGTGACAGGTAGCATGAAAGTCCTGATTATTGTCCACAGCGCAGGTCAGGCAGAAAGGTAACTTTTACCTGGCCTGGCATGTAGGGAGTTTCAGGAAAGCCTTTATAGATGTGATCATAACTGAGAGGAACACCACCAGAATATAAGAGCTGTATTCCTTGATATGGACAACATTTTACACTTAGAACAAAACAAAATAAAACAAAAAACCCCTCTTCTGAAGGTATCATGTATAGCAAATGAATTCTCCATCCTCTGTGGATGACTGCAGCCCCGTGCTGTCCATGGCGCCCTCATCAAAACAAACTCTGGCTTGCCCAGTCTCTGGCATGCTACCTTCCAGACCATTTGAAGCCTGGGGACAAAATTATTTTTAGTTTCTTTCCAACCTGCCAAGATAATGTTCAGTCGTGTATCCACCAAAATACAGTCCTGCAGAGGAATTTTGCCTAGTGAAAATGAAGTGAAAATAAAACCGAATGAGCGGGGATGGACGTGTTCATAATACGGACATGCTGTGTCCCCGTGGGCAGAGGATTTTCTGACACTACAAAGCAGGCATTTCCAATTGGAACATAAAGGTGTCCCTGTGGCTGTACCCGGGAACTGAATGAAGTCCCTTGGGGAAATAGGAGAAACAGCTTTTTTTTTTTTTTTAAATTATGTTCCGTTAGTCACCATACAGTACATCATTAGTTTTTGAGGTAGTGTTCCATGATTCATTGGTTATGCATAACACCCAGTGCTCATCACAACACGTGCCCTCCTAAATGCCCATCCCCTGTGGAATCTTAAACTCATAACATTTGGTTTGGTTTCCAAATCTTGCTTTGTTTGGTCTGACTTCAGTCTTCTAAAAGGGTGTTTATGCTGTTTTGTTTTTATTCTCTGCTCTGTGCCCTCATTTATTTCTTTGGAGGAAGACAAGTTCTCGGGGTGTTTCTTGTCATGCACTTGCTTTGCTCTGGGTTTTAAAGGCTTACCTTGTGTTTCACTCATGCTCATTGTGCATCCGAGAAGGACATGGTTAGGGAGCCACCTGATCAAGGCCTCAGCTACTAGATAATTGCAGATAGATGACATTAAAATTTACAGAAAATTAGTAGCAGTTGGCTTTCGGCATGATTGAAAATACAAATTAGCAAAAGGAAAGAGAGCAAAGGAAAAAAGAGAAAAAAATTACATATAATTCAACAACCAGGAAGCAATACTATTTATGCTTTTGTATATGTGTTTCTAGAGTTTTGTTTTGTTTTTTTAGAGAGAGAGTGAGAGCTATGCGTTTGCGTGAGCAGATGGGGGAGAGACAGGGGAAGAGGGAGACTCTTAAGCCGACTCCAAGTTCAGCACAGAGCCTGACATGGGGTTCGATCCCACAACCCTGAGATCATGAACCGAGCTGAAATCAAGAGTCAGACATTTAATTGGCTGAGCCACTCAGGTGCCCCTATGCTTCCAGATACTTTAAAGTGGTTGTCTAAATTTAAATGGCAGAACGTAGGGAGGGAAAAAAATAAAGATAATTTGTGTGTGTGTGTGTGTGTGTGTGTGTGTGTGTGTGTGTGTGTGCGTGCACACGCGTGCAGGCTTGTACCAGTTACTCCTCTAGGTATTTAATGTACATTGTCAGGGGAAATACCGCAGGATTTATTAGAGACTCGGGACCTTGACGTCAGAGCGCCTTAGAGCAAATCCGCCCTGCGTTATTCAGAATGGTACTGGAAGGTAAGTGAGATAATCCTTGTCAAGTGCCTTTGTCACTTGATGGGAAGTGTGGCTCCATCTCTCTCTCTTCTCTCTCTCACATGCACACATTTGTATCAGTTGCTGCTCCTGCTGTATGGTGAGTCATGTACTGAGACTCATGACTGAACCTAGGATTTCCTGATTCTAAAACCTTTAGAATTTAGAATTCCATGCCTTATACTATTGATTACAGAATGAAATCTAGTATGCCTTTTTATTTACTTATTTTTGAAGATTTTATTTGTTTACTTTTGAGAGAGGGAGAGAACAAACGAGAGGGCACAAGAAGGAGCAGGAGAGGGGGAGAGGAAGTAGACTGCCCACTGAGCAGGAACCCCAAAGTGGGGCTTGATCCCAAGACTGTGAGATCACGACCTGACCCGGAGGCAGATGCTTAACCGACTGAGTCACCCAGGTGCCCCTATTATGCAGGTTTAAAAGATGATACAGCAGCAAGCTTATCAATTCTGGACGGGTGCAGTGATCTGGGTTGGCATGCTGGTTGACTGAACCAGGCCACTCATTACAGTTTCTTCATCTGCGAAATGAGGGAGTTGGTCTAGGTCATGGAAGGTTGCTCCTCTTCTTGACATTCTGCATTTCTGGGTTGTAATTCCTCCTAGGCAGAGTTTCAGGGTTCCTGTGTCCACATTTCCAAAGCAGGAGAGGATGTGTCTGAGAAGGGAGGGAGGAAGCTGACCACAACCAGATAGTATTTAGCATCCACGGACCCATAAATATCTGAGCTGGACAGAAACAGGGCTTGAGGGGAAAGGACCTTTGGAACTTGAGGATAATACTAATATATATTTCATAACATTTTATGTGTATCTTTCTAAATACAAAGCAATCTTCAGTGCACTTAGTTTTGGTTGATTAAAAATATAAATTTGACTCTGGCTTCTGCCTACAATGAAGACAGCAAGAAGAGCATCACTTTCCATCCTGTTAACAAGAAAAAATCAGCTAATTTATAGAATCAAACCTCTCTAACCCATCAAAGAACCAGGGTCAACAACAACAACAAAAAGAACCAGGGTCATAGTACATCCAACTGGCCAGAAATATACAGAAAACAAGACTTCCAAAAAAAAAAAAAAGGCACCATATGAGTTACAGCTCACTTGTAGTAGAGAGTGGTGGAAGATGGCCTGCAAGGCAAAGGGGTAGAAAATACTCAGCTAACTTTCTTCACTCATTTTTAAAGGTTGACTGTTGCCTAGTACTGGTGTGAAGAGCTCATGGTTACTCTTCACCCAAGGGGAATTTGCATCAACCCATAGGTCTTTCCAAACAGAGCACCACTGGGACTCATGAGATCTTCTGAAAGCAAGGCTGGAGGCCAGAGCATGCCTTCTTTGATGGTCTAGGCCTGGGGGAGGGATGGCTGTCATGGTTAAGGCCACGTACCCGGACTCATTTCTTCTAAGGAACTCGAGACTGCACAGCTGGGGAAGGGGGAAACATCCTGTGCTTTGAGGGCTTAGGTAAAGACCCATTGTAACATGTAGAGAGGAAGAGAAAAAAGTCCTCTGCATCTTGAAGGAAGGCAGGGAGCCACCCTGGATCCAGACAAGTAGTGGTCTCTGAACAGCGGGGACAGAGACAAGATCACTGAGAAAGCCTGACTTCCAAGACCAGAGGACGCAGGATCTGCCTAAGGCTGAGGTGGAACAAGAGGGAAGAACCCTTCCTTGCACTCTCCCCAACACACTCCCAGGCTAGAAAGCCCCTCGTATCAAGCAGTTGCAGTTAACGTATGGGGGCAGGGGAAGCATGTGTGGGGGAGATGCTGTGAGTCCTAGGGGTACGGAGAAGTCTGCAAGAGGGAACAGGAACATTGAGACACATCTCCCAGTGATGCAGACCCCAGCCTAAAGACAACGTCATTCTAGAGGAATCAAAAACTGTGGTGCAGCAATAAAACCCAAGCCAGACCAGTTTCAGACAAGACTGACTTAAGACACCACACTGATGCCCGAGCAGAAGGGATGTGATCAGTTTCAGGTTTAAGGGTTATTTCCCTGGGACTCTACTGCACATGATGACCAGAATCCAACAGAAAAATAGGAGAGGCACAAAAAGCCAGGAGGAAAACGATCCATAGTGAGAAGACAAAGCCATTAACAGAACCAGGCCCAGAGATGACTCCAATAGGGGATTTAAAATAACTGATAAGTATTTAAAGGCTCCAGTGAAAAAAGTGAAGAGCAAACATGAACGTATGGGGTATTTCAGCAAAGAAAGAATCACATAAAAGTGCTAAGAAAAACAAAAATGAGAAGGAAGACAACAACAGAGTTAACAGAGATGAAGACGGCCTTTAATGAGCTCATCAATAGACTCAGCAGATACAAAGGAAGAGTTAGTGAACGAGGAGATAGGCCATCATATTGATTATTGAGTTTCTGTGTTTTACATTGATTGATTTTCCTCCTCCAATCTTTATTTATTATTTGGTTTCTTCTACTCACTTTGGGTTTCATTTACTCTGTTTAGTTTTCCTTTCTTGAAGGTTGAAGCTGAGTGAGCTGAGTTTATTGAAGAAAGAATTTTCTTTCCTAATATTCTAATTTTCTAATATGCTAATGTTTCTAATATTGGCATTTTGTGCTATAAAATTACACTTACCCTTACATAAGTTTTAGTGGCATCTCAGAATGTTTTCATTTCCATTCAGTTCGAAGTACATTCCACCTTGTCTTTTGATTTATTCTTTGATTTAGGGGTTATTTGGAACTATACTAGTTTCCACGTATTTGAAAATTTTACCGAGATCTTTCTGTTGATTTTCCTTTGTAGAATTTGAATTATAAATTTACTGAGGTGTTTTTTATTTTATTTTTTAAATTGCTTTTTTATGGTCCAGAATTTGGTCTGTTTTGGTGAAGTGTATTCTGTACCCTTGAATTCTGTTGTTTTTGGGTGGAGCCATCTGTAAATGTCAATTATATCACGTTGGTTGGTGGCGTTTTGCAAACTTGAGAGATCCTTGCCACTTTTCTATGTATTTTATCCATTTGGGAGAGGGCAACGTTGAAATCTCCAACCCTATTTGTAGTTTATGATTATTTATCTCTTGTGGCCCTATCAGTAGTATTTGCTTCTTTGTATTTTGAGCGAATTTCTTTAGGCAACATAGAATCAGGCCTCCCTCATCAAAATCTCACTAAATCTGCCTTCTTTTTTACTAGGGGTATCAATTTTATAGATTTTTAAATCTATCACTTTATGGTTTATTTTCTCTTTGTCTCATCTGGATTTTTATTGTTGTTACCTTTTCCCTCTCCTTCTGCCTTATTTTTTATGATTCTGTTTTATCTTTTCTAACTCTTTGGCTTGTTATATTAGTCTTTGCTTTACGGTTTGTAGCATACACCTTTATTTATTTATTTATTTTTAAAGATTTTATTCATTTATTTGACAGAGAGAGAGAGAGCATAAGCAGGGGGAGTGGCAGAGAGAGAGAGGGAGAAGCAAGTTCTCTGCTGAGCAGAGAGCCCCACACTGAGGTTGATCCCAGGACCCTGGGATCATGACCTGAGCTGAAGGCAGAGGCTTAACCCACTGAGCCACCCAGGGGCCCCTAGCCTACACCTTTAGCTTACTGCATTCAGGTGATAGTACACCACCAATACCATATTTCCACTTCACCTTTTCTGACCTTTATACTCCTGTGTAAGCGTGCTGAAATCTTCCTCCTCTCCAGTGAGCTCTTCGCGAGCCTTGAGGGCTTTCTGCGGGCTCTGTGGGCATTGAGTTATTTTTGTGCCTCTCCCACATAATCTCTTGAGAGAATCTGTGATGTGCAAAAGAAACGCTTCCATAATTAAAACTGCATGAATAAATATGGGTGTGTGAACATGAGTATTTTCAGTTAGTTTAATAATAGCGATCACTTTAACAGATATAGACAACCTTTTAAATTTAGGAGTGTCTGGAGGTAGGCCTTTAAAATTAAGTTGGAACTTTTTGCAATAAGGCAGTTACTAGGACACTTTGCAGCAAGAAGGAAGATGCCAGACTGCTGTAGGTCTTTCTTTTCTTGAAATACCAGATCGACATAAACGGCATTAAAAAAAAAAATTAATCCTCAAAGTGAAAGAGTGCGATTTTGAATATGCTTGCTGACTTTGGGGGAGAGTTTCCAACTCTCTTTTCCTTTTAAAAAAGGACAAAAGCGAAAAACATCTTTTGTATTAAAACGTACTCACATGAAAATTGGATGTACGTGAAATTTTCTTTTACTCATTCATAGGATTGCTCTTAATCGTATAGCAAATCATTTGTGGTTTCTTTAACAGGAAAGTAATTTTTTCTTGCTTTTATGTTATTTTTTGTTTTGTTTTGTAAAAATGCCAGAATAAATATTTAAAAACAGAAATGTAAAAATTTTTCATTAAAAGTGATAAGTGAGATCTTCTGGAAAGTCAAGGTGGAGTATTGCAATGGTTTCTTTTCTCATGCTTGGGGCTTGAGTCTACTTTTAAAAAAAATGGTATAAAATGTAAGGAAAGCACAACAAAGTTTAATTAATTCTTACATACCCCCCAAGGAATAAAATGCAGTGTGGTTATGAACAGAATGCGAAAGCCCTACTGATTTTTGCACGCCCGGTACAAATTAACATTTGTTTGGGGAACTGAAGTTTTCCATTTATTTGGTTCACCCACTGGTTCCTTGTCGTTCTCTTCAGGAGAACATTTGCAATATTTCTGAAGCTTGATTAAGGCCTTACTGAATCAGTAATTTGCAAGTTAAAACTGACCATTTTAGCCAGCCTTCACAATGCAAGGATGAACCAGGGATTAAAACCTTAATGCCTTTTCTTTAATTTGAGGGAGGATAGTGTTCCAGTTATCTTAGAAAAAGAGGAAGCGGGATTTGGCTTCAAAAGATGCTTTATATTTTGGATAGAGAGTCAATACAAAGGTGAGATACACCCGATTTGAATTGGTAAAATATGTAAATCCTTGCCTGCTGAACTGTCAGAGATTAATGTCTGAATAGGAGTAGGAAGCGCCAACTGTAAAATTATACAGGGCATGGCGGTTACCCCATTCGCATAATGGGGCTTGATTTAGAGGCTCTATTTTAGGGTTGCACATAAAGCACCCAATGCAGAAAGCCGGGCTTTGTTTAATTTGTCCGGGGCAGTGCCCTAATTTTCTACAACACTATTCACTTCCCTCCGTTAAGAATGAATAACACATTTTCTTTATGGAACTCTGTGCGTCTTTCATTTGGGAGCAATCGCTTTTCCAAACTCCTCTATTAGATTCCTCTTTTGTTGCCTTTTTGTAATGCTCCTAGATGATGGTAAATTGCATTGTCTTTGTTGCACTTGTCTACCCATGCAAAGGACAAGCAATACCCTTTTCGACATGGCATAACGTAGCCCTTTACACTTGACAGATGGGAAAGCTAAGACCTGGGAAGTACAAGCCTTGCAGTTCTGATAGAGCTGGTTGTCCCATCTCCATCTTTGCTACCCAGCAAGGGAATTTGTCACCTGAACGCATGTCATCGTATGTCCTTTGGCTATCTCTGGAGACTTGGAATTCATCTCTTTTCGGCAGGAGCTGAGGACTTTATTGCAAACATGGATAACCGAGGGACTGTAATACCTCGTTTCAGTGATTATTGGTGTTTTATCATTAAGGCTCAACCTCTTCAGGTAACAAAGTGCAAGATTCACTATCTTTTTTGTTTGTTTGTTTTTAAATACAATCTTGCTATTGGATTCTGCAGTTTAACATTTATGAAGTCCTTTTTAAGTTTTGTTAGTGGCTCCATTTTATTGTCTCAGATGATTTTTCTTTTCATCGAGAAGTAATTCGTGTTAGCGAGACTCTTAGTTGCCAGGGTCAGACTCCTAACCCCAGCTTGCTGAAGCATCACGGAAATGTATTGGTTCATATTCTCTGTAGATCCATGGATGGATCTGAGTCAGATGAGGCTGGATCCAGGGCTCAGCAATGTCAAGTCGGTGACCCTCCGTATCCCGGTCCTCTTTGTTTCTGTGTGATCTCATTCTCAGGCTGACCTTGGTGGGTGAGCAGGTCAGCAGCAGCTTTGTACTCACATCACCCTGGCCTGGGCAACTTGGTCGTTCAGGCTTCTGGAAGAGTCTGTTCAGCCAGTCTTGAGTTTCCTCTAAACCAGTGCCTTTAGCCGGGGACACACGGTACTCAGGTGGTCAGCCTGTGTCCCATATTCTTTCCCAGGGTCAGGGGACAGAGACAGCCCCAGTCCACAGAGCAGCTAGATAGCAGTGGAGGCATTTTTTCGGAGAGGGCACGGGAGTGTTCTTATCACAAATGGCTAAAGCCACCACTTGAAGATTTACATGAGCCACTCAGAGTTACATAAAAATGTTAATTTTCCATAAGAAGACATATTATTGTAGACTCAATGACTCATCAGATAATTCACAGCGTATTTCCCTCTTTACTTTCATTGTTGGCAAAAAGGACAAAGACATTAAAGAAAAAAAATTTAAAAAAACTTTTTAAAGGTTTATTCATTTGACACAGAGAGAGAGAGAGAGAGAGAGAGCACAAGTAGGCAGAGCAGCAAGCAGGGGGAGAGGCAGAAGCAGGCTTCCTGCTGAGGAGAGAGCCTGTGGGACTCAATCCCAGCATCCTGGGGTCATGACCTGAGCTGAAGGCAGATGCTTAACCTACTGAGCCTCCCAGGGGCCCAAACCCCCCCCCCTTTTTTAAAGGAGTCATTTCTCAATTTCACATTCAGATACTGCCTTAGCATCTCCATTCAGCTAGTCTGATAAACTCACACAATTTGCAGTTGTCATTTGATTTCCCAGTCTCTAGCTACCGGGAGAACCCCTTTCAGGCAGAGGCTAACATTTCATTTCCGTTCCAGCTGCGTCTGCCACGGTGTCTGGCTGAGTGCAGGTGTTTGGGGAAGGTGCACACGATGGCCCAGTGAGCTAATGTAGGGCACGCACCTTGCCTGGCGGGAGGTGCCAAGGCTCCGAAGAGTTAGCTAGCTCAAGTTATGCAGCCTGTGTGTTGAAGTTGGCACACTGTCCCCAGTTTTGGGTTTTTAAAATGTTTCTTTCATTCTTTTACTTGGCTGTCTGGCTGTGTGTGTGTTTGTGCCAGTCTGCAGCTTCCCGGCTCTCTCTGTGCTCAACGATGGGACTGAGAGCTGTGACATTGGTCCCACAATGGGGGCCGGAGGACAGTCTTAGAGCTTCTGGGCAGTGAGGTGGTCCAGCCTGCATGACAATAGAGTCACCTCTGGGGCCATCTTTAGGAACATTCTGTGTGGCAGGAGTCAGGCTGAGTTGAGCCATGTACTTCTCATCGAGCTCCAGCAAAATGGCAGACGAGGGACGGCGTTCCCACTTGCTCATAACCTCGTCTTCTGAGCCATTCTCCCCTTTACCCTCTTTATTGTATGACCTCAGTTGCTGTCCCGCCATGGCAACCAACTTTGCCTCTCACTCTTAGGTGTCTGTGGTGCTCCTCTCAGAAACCTTTGTTACCCCCAGTGTTGGACGAGAACCAATTAAGAACAAAGACAGAAACTTCCAGAGTCATATGAAAACTTGCCTCTCTGTTTTTAAAAATTACAAATCAGTACTCACAGGGAAATATTAGGGTAACTCTTTCTCCCATTTGAAGAAATACCGGCGTGGCAACTTTATCACCTAGAAGGCAGCAGTATTAGTCAGGGTTGGATCAGAGAGACAGAACTAGTAGGAGACATGCAGCAAGATTTATGCAGGGAACTGGCTTATGCAGTTGTGGATGCTGGCGAGGCAAGTCTGAGATCCCTGGGGCAGGCTGTCGGGAAGGGTGGGCTGGAACTCTCCGCACAGACTGAGCTGCTGTCCACAGGTAGAAGTTCTTCCTCCTCAGGGAAGCCTCACCTCACCTGGTAAAGTCTTTTCAGTGGACTGACTCCAGTCCACCCAGATTATCAAGGATATATCTGCACTCAAATGATTATGGACTTAAAATCATACCTACAAAGTACCTTCACAGCAACTCCTGGATTAGCGTTTAGTTGAGTGAAGGTGGCCCATAAAACGGATAATCAGTGTGGTCAGTTGGGAGTTCTAGTAGATTCTCTGTGAACCCATGAAACTGTTATAGGCCCTTGGGATCTTTCACTGACTGAAACAGTTTCTGCTCTGATGGCCTTTGTATTCTAACGGAAGATGACAGAAAATAAGATGAATAAAATACATTATTTTGTAGTGGTGATAAGTAGTGATGAGAATAACAAAGCAGAGGAAGGGACTACACAGTGAGGAGTATCCACATGGGCAGATCTGGCTCCATAATTTGTGAGGACCAGGGCACAGTGAAAATGCAGTATCTCTCCTCAAAAAGTTGAAAAAAGTGCCACCAAAGGTACTGAAACATAAAACTTTTTCCTTTCTTCCCTGAATTTCTCTCCGTGGCAGTCATGGTGGATTTTTTTTTTTTCCTGTTTGGCTTTTGCTATTTTATCTGTTGTAAGAAGAGAAAAATTCAGAATTTAGATTATTAACACAAATCTGCCATTCATCATTAGGTTGTGCAATGCCCATTTTCAATGCAAATTTAGAAGTGGAATCACTGAAGTCACACGATCTGCATTTCCTAGTTCATGGGCGTGTCTCAATGTTGTGCTTGCCAGAGCAGTGGAAACACACTACAAACCCAGCTAATCTGTTTTTCTTTCATCTCTAAGACATGCACATTCTCCCCACACTTTACCTTTGGTTTGCGGATTCCTGAGGAGGGATGGATGGGAGGAGGAGGAGCTGCAGTTGCCCTGCCTGTCCCTTTCCTTCCCTGTTGTCCTTTTCAGTGTAAGTGGTTGCCTACTACAGGAAACTCATACAGAGAAAAGGGATACGCTGGAGTTCCTTGATCACTCATGTTAGTTAGGATACAACCAACTTCTTTCTGTACTTGAAGCAAGTTCTTCTAAGCATGGACTCTTGGGGCTGCCACTGCTCTGCCTACTGAGCCATAGGCTTAACACTCTTACCTTGTACTCACTTGGCATCCCGCCGAATTCCTAGGCATCAGGGGATGCACATACTGTATATATTTCCTCTATTCATGTATGCACACTGCCATCTCATTGGACTTCGCTTATGAAATGCAAGCTCAAAGGTACAGTTATGAGGGATTTCAAGATTTTTACTTTAACCCAAGAGCATTAAAGCAAGCGTGGAGCTTCCTGAGCATGGGACACTGTTGTGACCGAACAGGTTGCATGCCCGTGAAGCCATCTGTGTGTGTCTGTGTGAATGTGTGCACACATATGCTATTTTACATGATGTCGATTAAAAAGGACTGCCCCATAAGGTGACGTTTGATCAAGGTCCTCAAGAAGATCAGGAAGCCAGGCAGGCAGATATTAGGGCAGGAGTAGCATGTTCAGAGATTCCAAGACACATGAGTCTTTGCCTTATTCTCAGAAGAATAAAGAGGCCATGGTGGCTGGATCCAAGTGAGAGAGTGAAGGGTAGGAGATGAGGTTAGAGAAGCAGAGGTCCCTGAATGGTGCATGAGCTCCAGGGCCAGGGAAGGGACTTGGAATTTTTCTGTGAGAAGAAGGGAATGCTTGGGAGGGTCTTAAACAAGGAGTGAAATGCATTGATTGAATCTCCCTTTGGCTGTGCTGTGATAATACTCTGCATTGGGACAAAGTTGGAAGTGATTGGACCAGATGCTATGGTAGACCAAACAAAGATGGCGCCTGGACTGTGTGTATACACAGCAGCGATTAAATTTAGTTGGATTCTGGGCATATTTTACAACCAGTGACAATGGGAGCTGGGTATAAAATCGATATTTACCTAGAGTCCAGCAGATGAAATGGTCTATTGAGAAGTAGTGAATTTCCTGAAGTTCTTCAGCCAATGCATGGCAGAACTGGGGAAGGAGAGCAGGAGTCTTGTGTTCTTTTTCACTGGGTTTTCTTTTCTATTAGCTCTAGACTGCATTCCACTCCACCGCCACCAGCCCCCAATAGCTCTGTTAACATCTTCCCTTATTTGGCGTGGTGGAATCTCCAGGATTCTATCTCTATAAATCACTTTGAAGAACTTCTCAGAGCAAGGTCCTAGGTGATTCTCCCGCTACCCTATATTTCCGTGGTCTCATAGTGGGGGTTGGCCGTCCTCCCATGGTGTCACCTTAGTGCTGTCCTGACAGTCTTTTTCCTGCATTTTCTGAAGTATCTCTTGACCTCCTCGTAAAACAGAGTTCATAAAACAAAGATTTTCCTCCTGGGTTTGATATACAATTGTGCCATGTATAATGCCAAAAACTTTAACTGTAGTTGGCTTGCTTATTTATGTATTTATCTTGCTTCTCAGCACTTTCAGACCATGCTGAAGTCCAAGCTGAATGTCCTGACACTGAAAAAGGAGCCCCTCCCAGCAGTCATCTTCCATGAGCCCGAGGCCATCGAGCTGTGCACCACCACGCCCCTGATGAAGACCAGGACTCACAGTGGCTGTAAGGTATGTGGCATGTGGCTAGTAGGGCCTCTCTTGGTGGGACAAACCAAAGGACATGTAGCCTTAGGACACTTGTTTCCCAGTGGTGACTTTTGAAAGGAATGAAAATGTAACATGACTAATGAGCTTCGTTGAGTGACGCTGGGATGAACCCATATCTGCTGTATTTTTAGCAATCAACCACTCTCCATTGTTTCCAGGTAAAGACAAAAGTTCTAGTATGTGTGAATAAAATAGTCTTCTCACTTATATTTGCTGTAGGCTTGTGGAACTTCGGGGCTCCACAAGAAAAGTTCTGTCCTTAGTGATATTTCCTCCCTTTGTATTTGCACTCCAAATAAAACACATCTTAAAGAATAAAAAACAAGTTTCTCAACTGTGTACTTCTCCGTTGGGGGTTATTTTGCATTTTTGTTTGGCTTCAGCTCTCAGAATTGATACTAATATCCATGCCTCAGAATCCATTAAAAAACATTTTTTTTCATCTATGTAAACTGTAATGCTGACATTAAAGAAAACCTAGAAGTGGAATGTATAATTTTGGTAGGCTTTTGGGTTCTTTCTTGCATGATATTCTTTTTTACATGAATAGATGACTATAGCAATCAGTTCAGGAGTAACAGAAAATATGTTTATGCATATTTTGTCATTAGTAATTTTTTTTGAGGAATAAAAAATTAAGGGGCAGAAATTTGTTTTGAGTAGTGAAAATAAAATAAAACAGAAATGTATGTTTGCATGTGGGTTTTTATTATAATCTTGTAGACAGACTCCTTACTGCATTTCTAGGTTAGGGAAGTCAAGGCCCATCAGTCTTTCTTGCCAGAATATTCCATCCCCTCTCCCATTCTTGCATCACTATGGTTAGATTGGAGCCTACAGAAATCTTGATGGCTGTGTACACAGAATTCCACACGTGTTCATCCATCCCACAAATACCCAGTGGGTGCTCAGTGTCTGCCCAGCACTGGGGACAGTGGGAGCAACACCCACTAGCATCTTTGTAGGGTTTAACTTCTAGTTGGGGAGGAGGGAGAGAGAGTACAGGAAAACAAGCATTGGCTGTTGAGAAAGCCAGTCAGGAATAACTTGTGGAAGAATCTTTCAGGCAGAAGAGACCGGGAGTGTTAATTCTCAGAGGCGGAGATAGTCTGTGTGTGCTTTGTAATGGAGAGGAATGGGCTATAGAAAGTTTGTGAACTCGCCATCCCTAGAAATCTTGAAGATGAGATTCCAGGTGTAGATAATCATGATCTGGAATCAGGGATCTGGGCCAACTCCAGCTTTATGATTCTCTTTGAAGGAAGAAAACACCCAATGTATCCTTCTTCAACTTGTATACAAAATGCCCTTTATACAGTTATGTTTTAACTTAAACGCACTGGAGTTACATTCTTTAATTCTCAATGACAATCTCATGTTTGTGTTCAGAGTCACATTCTTTTGATAAGAAACAACAAAAAAGTTCCATGTTTGAGCCTTGAAATTTCTGTTTAGAATGTCCTGACCTCCCCATTGGTCCCCCCACCATCCACAGAAACAAAATGCAATGCTTCCTCTCTGATTGTTAGGAGTAACTTGGTTCACAAAATGCCAGCTGCAGAAGGAGGAGCTCTCTCTCGGCTCACGCCTGCCAGGAATAATGAGCACAATGTAGCCCTGGCCCAGCTGCCGGCCAGCGGACAGGACCCTCCATCTGCACACACTGCTAGGTCTTTTTCCCTAAACAGTTCTCTAGTCCTGCCTGCATAACTATGGGTTTGGGGAGGGAGAGAAGCAGGAGGGAGCAGAGTAAAGGAAAAGGGAGTTGAAAGTGGATTATGGTTAGTACCATCGAGGCTCTGGTTCATGTCAGATTTCGCCTTTCCCTCTGATCTGTATTCTCTGTGGGTCCTGATGGGATTGCCCTGCCAGGCTATTCATGTTGTGGGCAGCTGGGTCTTTGTGTGTTTTCCTCTACTGCTGCCACGTTTTTTGTTTTTTGTTTTTTTTTTTTTCTGGAGTAGAGTTATTTCACTGCAAAACCCAGTGCATACCATTAGGATGCGCCTGCCCGTGCTCTTGTTGGAGATTTCCAGAGTATCTGATGCTGTTTCTGATTTTGCACAGCTACAACCATGGTTGATCATACCTGGCTTCTCCTGCCTTGCACCACAGAATCCTAGGTGACTTTGACTTGTTAGCAAACATTTATTTAATTCATAGTCATGGCAGACCTTCTGTGTACATGGAATTGTGGAGAAAGGCATCAAGGCAGACGTTGCAGGTAATGCAATTTGTAGTCAAATGAAAGGAGTAGACGAGCGCCTGAATCCATAAACCTTCAGGGCTGCTGAAACTCGTGTGTGTATCAGAAAACCCTAGAGGACAGGTTTCTGGACCTTCTTCCCAGAGATTTTGATGCAGGCGCTCAGCTTAGCAGGCAGAAAAGAACCTGCACTTAAAAATAGACTGCAATTTACACGACTGTGCGGCCCAGGCACTGCCTGGAGCTTGAGGACCTAAGCTGCAGAGTGATGTGTGAGAAGAGCCACGTAAGTGACCCAAGTGGAGTCACACCTGGGGAGGCGGGAGATCGGCCAGGGCCGTGGAGGATGGAACTAGAATGGGTTTGCCGCAGCTGACCAGGAGGCTGACATCCAAGAAAGACCTGGGCTGGGTAATTTGTGCATCTGATGTGCGCCCTACCTACAGTGCCTGTAGGTGCCGCCTTGTCCTATAGGGGGCGCTGTTCTTTGTTGGATTGACTCATTTCTGGACCTAATTGTCAAAGTTCTCAAAGCCTTTGTGAAATGGTGGTAATGTTGATGATAATAATAATTAGTGATAAAATACTAATAATACAGAAATGATGGTAATGGTAAAGAGCTGATGTTTAGGAATGCATTAAGCACTCTCCTGTGCCCTTTTCATGGTATAGAAGCATTGGGTCCTCATGACCATCCAGTGGTTCAAGGGCCATCTCTGGCCCCATTTCACAGGTGAGTTAGTTGAGGTATAGAGAAGTTCTTTCCTGTACCAGAGTATCCAGTGAGTAACTAGCAAAGCCTGCATTTGAACTTCATCAGTCTGTCTTCGTAGCCTCTGCTCCTTCCCACCAGATTCCAACCCTTCTTCATGACCTCGAGTGACTCCTGTGTGTGTCCTAAGATAGTTCTTAAAACTGGCTCTGTCATGTGATTGTAGCAAGTCATTTTGCTTCTGTGAGCCTCAGTTTCTTCATCTTTGTTCAGCTAGAACTAAGATCACTGTGTCTCAGGCATTCTGTCATCTAAAGGTCCAAGGCTCAAATTTACTTGATTTAATTGGACTCAGATTTTGTCTTGGTTCACAAAACCCAGAAATGATTGGGGATCATGTACTAAAAGTATCATAAACTAGGAATTTTGGAACACTGAAAAAATAAAAATAAAAAAATAAATAAAATCATCATATAATTTGAACCCTAATATACCTCTCAGGCTTTCCAATTTGATTTTTGAAAAACAAAGAGAGAGAGAGAGCCCACAATGAAAAGTCACATTCCTTATAAAACATGCATAGGAAATGAAACACGAATTGTCCGTTGAGCTCCTGGCTGCCCATGCTCTGTTCCACAGAGATAGACCCCAGCTTTATGGCATTTATAGTTTCAAACCAAAATAAATAGTAGCAATGCTGAAACAAAGATGCTGACACATGATTGGGGTCTGACACATGCTGTAACATTTATCTTTCATTTAAAACCTTCCACAAAGTTTGTGAATGGTGGTAGTTTGTGTGTAAGGACGCTGATGAGTTGAAGACGGAAGATGACATGGAGGACACACAAGAGGAGAAAGAAGCAAGAAGGAAAGGCAGGAAAGTTGGCAGTTGCTTATATAGGTCTCCTGTTTGGATCTGATCTGCTGCCTTGGCTCTGGTTTACCTGGCTGTCTTTGCTCTGCACCTGCTCAGCTGGGGACAGTTGGTGTCCTGAGATTGGTCTCCAGGTCTCCAGGTCTGGCTTTTCTTGACCACCAGACAGGCTTTGGGAGTTGGTGGTAAAGAGGGCTAACTGAGCATATAATATTTCTTTCCTCACCCCACCTTCTCCCCCCCCCCCCCCATCCCTGGTTCTCTCATCGCTCAGGATGAAAGTGCCCTTGTGTTCATTCTGCAGCTTGGTGGGCATCAAGCTGCCTCTGTCCCCTCATGTTTCATCGTGGGCCCCACCAGGGCCTCACCCGGGCCTCCTCTCCTACAGAACGCCCCATCTGCCAAATCTCTCCTTCCCCCAAGTGAGGCAACCTGGTTTTGCCTCATGTGAAGTCCCACCTAAGACGCTCACTGTCCTGTTCCCCTTTGTGAGGGCAGAAGCCATCAAACAATCTAATTCCCAAGAAGGGACTTGTGATTCATATAGCGGATGATTTTCCTATTACTCTTCTTGAGGTTCGTGTGTTCAGAAGTAAGTGTAGTAGTCACTAGCTCTCAGGAAGGACGGGGCTGAATCCCAGTTGCATGAGACCGAGAGGTTCCTGAGCTGAATGAAGGCTTTGCAGGCAGTCCTCATTTTACGCGCATGTAGGATGGCCAGTCTTAGAAGTGAATTCCAGCAGCCATACTTAGGATGAGGGCTCTTATTTGAATTTCAGTGTATTTAAAATTAGCATCACATGTACCTATTTCACACATATTTTTGTGCTTATTGGATCAGTTTTGTATTTAATTAGACATGTAGTCATGTTTTTATTTTTATTTTTTTCATTTTAGCCAAAGGCCCCTGCTTTTACCCACTCACATGAGGGAGAAATATTGATTATACCGCGTCGTCATCCTCACTGAATGCATTTTGCGGCTTTTCTTGGTGTAGGTGATTGGGCATGGCATGAGTCCAGTTCTGCTAACTGTGCAGACTCTCTCCTTGCAAAATACATTTCTGCTTTTGATATCGAGACAGAATACAAATAAAATAAAGACTAATAACATATGAAGTTAAGAGTCAAGCATGGAGCCCTCATCAACTCTTTAAACCTTTTGGTTCAAATCAAAGTGTAAATCTCCAGATTTGGAGTAAGTGGTGTCTAATTCTAATCCATTTTCTCTTTATTCTTTCTCAGACTTTCCTGTAAAGAAATCAAAGCACATTTACTCGAAAGGTAAAAGCTGGTGTGAGCTAACGTCTGTTGTTTAAGAGACAAGCTTTTATTTTTCTGTGGTTTTTACTCTTAGTCAATTTCCCCTTCCCTCCTCTTCTCCCTTCCCTCCCTTCCTCCTTAACTTTCTTCTCTCATTTCTTTCTTCATCTGCAGGAATACACTGCATGCTCTCAGGATTTCCCAGATGTTAATAGGGGCACAAAGATAAACAATGGTTTGGGGTCCTTTGGGTTGAAATAACAGAAAATCTAACTGGAATTGACTTAAGTCATTGAAGTGTATTTGCTTTGGAGTCTGCAAATTCCAACTGGAGGGAAGAGGGAAGGAGATGCTAGAGAGGCAACAAAGGTGTCCACTACCAAAAAAAAAAAAAAAGGCTTAATGGGCAGACAAATACATTCTGTTGAAGAGCAGTGGTAGTAGAAACAAATGCAAAGCCTCAGGTTGCAGAGTAGGTGGGGGCTGGGGAATCGGAGGAGGGGAGGTGTACTTTCCTTCTGTGTTACAGCCCAGCTCAGCTCCTTGAATATATATGGGAGATATTCTGGCACAGATGAGATAAGCCTCAGTTTGAGAATCGGCTACTTTCCAGGGCCCCGTGTAGACAGTCCTGAGTGACCATCAGCTAGCAGCGGTTTGGCCTTCTGCACCGAGGGGCTTCCGTCTTCCTGGTGGGTAAGGGTGGGGGGAATGTTCTTATTCATCGAAGAAATCTCGAGCCCCCCTTTTCAGGTTTTCATTCCGGGTTTCTAATTGGGCAACCCATTCCTCAAGGTAGAGAGAGAGAAGTGGGATTTCAGAAGTCATGAGTTCAAGCTTATGAAATTTGAAGTTTCTATGAGACCACTAGTGGGCAACACCCAGAGGGTACCTTGTTATATGGAGGTGGAATTTCATCGAGGTCTTGTCCCTCAAGGATACTGGAGCTGTGAGAAGAGGAAGGAGCGAGGTAGGCACACCCACTTACACATGGAAGTGTGTACCCACTTCTAATGTTTGAGGACCACAGAGAGAAAGGAGAATCACCAGAAAAGGAACATTATGAGAACCCGAGGAGGGTCCTCCCCACCAGGCACTGAAACGTCCTCCGTCTTATTCCTGTCATTTCATTCTACACATGGTGCCCACTCTCCTGGCCACCCTGTTCCAGCCTCAGAAGGGTCGAGGGGAGAAAATAGAAACCATTCTGGGATGGCTGAAGGCCTCGTATGTTGTTCTAGAATGGTCTTTGTGTATATGTTTGACATACACACTGCTTATGCCAAAGCTGTGGTACCTAGCATGGGAGGATACTTTGTGGTTGTAAACTTTTTGGCTGTGAGTCTCCACTTAGGACTTTGAATTCTGTCCTTTGGTCTTCCCTCTGACAGCTGTGGTGGCTTCAGCAAAGCTTTTCACCCTTCATGAGCTCACTTTTGTTATTTGATGACTAACATCTTTTCATATGAGGGATTATTTTCACTTCGGCCGATGGAAGTGTTTAGAGTATAGATTATCCTTTTGCCTGAGTGCTTGTTGAGTGGATGGTAGCCTTCTTTATGGGGTCGCTCTACCCTGCGGTGGGGGCAGTGGAGCTGTTGGCCCCGTTGAGGTATTCTCTGGGGCTCTTTGACACCTTCAAACTGTTTGTTTCCTGGTGCCCCACACTGGGAGGGCTATGCCTGGAAAATGGGCACTTTAGGGAACCAGTTATGGCTTTAAAGCTTAACCTTCAGACTCACGTCAAAGACTCTGTCTTCCTGCATCTCCAGATGTCACTTCTTGTCTTCAGAAACTCTTGGGACATCAGCAAAGATTCATTAGTGAAAAATGGGAAAATAATCTAAGTGCCTAGAAGAGATATTGTAATATTTTTGCTCCACAGCACTATGGAAAACATGCAGTCATTCAAAATTATGTTGTGGAAATTATACTGGTGTGGAAAATGTTCATCACGTATTAAATGAAATAAAAACCTGGTTGCAAAATGCTAGTAGGATTTTATTTTTGTGAAATACTGAAATATGAGCAGAAGTGATCCCTGAATAGCAGGATTATGGGTAAAACTTGTGATTTTCTTTTTCATTTTTTTTTTTTTTAAAGATTTTATTTATTTATTTGACAGCGAGAGAGAGATCACAAGTAGGCAGAGGGAGAGAGAGAGGGAAGCAGGCTCCCTGCTGAGCAGAGATCCCGATATGGGACTCGATCCAAGGACTCTGAGATCATGACCTGAGCTGAAGGCAGCGGCTTAACCCACTGAGCCACCCAGGCGCCCCTCTTTTTCATTTTTTTTTTCTTCTTTGCATTTTCTAAATTGTCAACAATGAACAAATACTACATTGGTAATTTGCTTTTAATAATACATTTTAAAGAGGAAATGTTTCTTTGGACGAAAGTTAACATGAAGAAACTCCATTCTAATTAGGTCCTTTTGGAAAACAGCTTCTTCTAAGTCACCCTGACTAGACATTTGTTTCTTCTCTTCACCCAAATCAGAATTTCCGTGGCTTCAGGGAAAGTGACATTTTCCTGTCTAGCTTGCGACATGGTCGGTGTCAGACGGGTCTGATGTGTTCAGCCTAATAATTGTGAACCCACCTAAATGTATTTGCAGGGATGATGTGGCAGGCTGCTTAGTGGCAACCTCAGTGGTTAAAATGGAAATTTATTCTCCACACATTTGGGGGCCAGAAGTCCAAGAGAGGTATCGCTAGACAGAAGTCAAGGTGTCCAGGAGCTTCTTTGGGAGGTGGTAGAAGAAAATTGGCTCCTTGCCTCTTGAAGTTTATGGTGCTGCAGGCAGCCCTTGGCTTGTGACAGTATCACTCCAGTGTCTGCCTGTGTAATCACAATACCCCCTCCTCTTCCACCCGTTTCTAACCCCCCTTTGCCTTTCTCTTGTAAGGAAACATGTGGTTGGATTTATTTGTTTGTTGGTTTATTTATTTAAGATTTTATTTATTTATTTGACGGACAGAGATCACAAGTAGAGAGGCAGGCGCGGGTGGGGGGTGGGGAGCAGGTTCCCTGCTGAGCGGAGAGCCCGTTGCAGGGCTCGATCCCAGGACCCTGGGATTATGACCTGGGCGGAAGGCAGAGGCTTAACCCACTGAGTCACCCAGGAGCCCCACTTGTGGTTGGATTTTGTGCCCCTGTGATAATCGAGGATGGTCTCCCCAGCTCAAGATTTTTAACTTCATCAAATCAGCAAAGACCCTTTTCCTTATAAGGTAATGTGTCAGGTTCCAGGGAAGAGGACCTGCTATTCTGGGGTGGTCTTACTCGGCCCATTACACATAGTTTCTTTATAAATGAGGGACTCTAGTGCTTGCTTCGGCAGCACATATACTAAAATTGGAGTGATACAGAGAAGATTAGCATGGCCCCAGCACAAGGATGACATGCAAATTCGTGAAGCTTTCCATATTAAAAAAAAAAAGAAATTAGGAATTCTAGAGATGCCAAAATTCCTAAGCAGAAAGAAATATAACGGTCCCATTTAATCAGTTGTTTAGGTTATGTTATTTCTTGAGCCCAAGAAGATGCTTTCATTGGAATTAAAAAAGCCACTTTAAAATACAGAAACATGAGGAGCATTGGTCTGTGGAAGTATCTTGATCTTATGTTGAACCAATTTTTTTTTGTTTTATTTTACTTTATCAAAATTTCTGAAGAGGAAAAGCTATTATAAAATTTTGAATGGAATCACAGGTTTAAGTCCTGACAGTTTATAGTTGACATGTTAGATGAGTATATTTGAAATTGAGGAGTGTTCCCTCTATCCCTATACTCTGAAGAGTTTTAATCAGGAAAGGATGCTGTATTTTGTCAAATGCTTTTTCTGCATCAGTTGAGAGGACCAGGGTTTTTCCTCTCTCCTCTTATTAATTTGTTCTATCACACTGATTGATTTGCGAATGTTGAACCACCCTTGTATCTCAGGGATGAATCCCACCTGGTCGTGGGACTCAACCTGCATATAAGGAGGGCATGTACTGCGTGGAGCACTGGGTGTTACATGCAAGCAATGAATCTTGGAACACTACATCAAAAACTACTGACATACTGCGTGGTGACTAACATAACATTAAAAAAAAAAAAAAGATGAACACGTTTGTACAAAATCCCGCAGTTCTACCACAGGGAAGGGGAATAATGTTTTGCCTCCCCTCCCTCAGTAAAGCTTTAAGGATAATTTTGAAAATGATATGGAAAATATCATGAGTATAATGTGTGTGTCTGAGCGAACTTTCTCATTATGAAGCTATTTTCCCTCATGACTTCCTGTTTAGATCGTTTGTCTTTGAAACAATTTGTTGGTTTAGTTCTGAAAATTTAGTTGAAACATTATCTGAATTTAGGGTTCATTTATTTGGGAAATATGTTAATTATTTTACAACTTTTCCTGGATTAATTCCTTGGATAAAATATAGTTCCTTTGTGGTAAACTTCATTTGTGGGGCAACCTATTGAAACACCACACAGAAAACCAATTAAGTTGGTAAAAACTCATTAATAATATACTTTATGGTTTCCAGCAGAGACTGTACAACTTGCTTGAGATGGTTACAAGGCTAAGGTAACTTAAAGCTAATATCTGGTACATAAATGTAAGAAGGTAACGTTTAAAAGACATTTTCAAGTTTATATTTTCTACATATTTTTGGTCAAGTAATTTTTTTTTCAGTGTTCGATTTACTTTTTACACTAAAGGAACTCACATATTACATCATGGGTGCATCTGCTACTGGACAGACTGGTTTAATTTATTATTTGTTAAATGGAAAATGTTCATTAAATACGGAAGCCTCAGGAGATATAGACTGAATATAACCTCATATAAGCCTAGACTTTCTTTGCAAGTGATTTTTTTTCTGACTTAAGTTTTAAAACTATATGAAAGGAATACCGCAGGGATTTACCAAAAAACAAAACAAAACAAAAAAACACCAAAAAAACTCTATCAAATAGTAATGAAAAATGAAACATAAACTATTTACGTGTCCCCTGCATCCCTCTCACACCCCAGTCCTGCTCCAACTGTAATTATTTTAGCTGTTTCTTCTCAAGCTTATCTTCCTATTTCAAATGCTGTACTATTACCATTTTAGGTACTCTCTTTTGGCTAGTTTGGTAGATAAAGATTTAGCTCCATAATAACTCTACCCACTTGCCTTCCTCCATATTCCTAACATAGTTACTTCTGAAATTTTAGTTACTATCTGTGTGATAACTGAAGAGTGGGTTGAAGCACCATGATTTTATTTCCTTTCTTGCACAATATTTTTTGAATCCATAGTCTTACTATTTTTAGATTTGACATTATTTTATATATACTTATACTTAATTTTCCTCAAATGCACTTTCAGATTTGGCATATACCCATCCATGTGTAGTTCAACCACTCACTTGCGGAGATAGCGTATTCTTTATCACGTTCTCCTGAGCTTCTTTCAGAGTCTGTTATGCTCCCACACCTGACAGATTACTGGCCATTAGGCCCTTCTCACCGCTGTGACTCGGGGACTTCTCTCCCTAGAGGTGGATATTCCTCTGTTTGCTTCCTCTCCTTTTGATTTCCTTCTTTGTTATGCTGGAGCATGCGTTCAAGAAGTAAAAATTGTGTGCCTTGTATGTCTGAAAATTTCTTTATTCTAGCCTCACCTTTTCGAATGTCTGGGTATAGAAATGAAGATTGGAAATAATTTCTACTTAAAGCTATGAAGGTGGTGTTCATTGATTTCTACTTTACCCTTTACTCTTGAGGGATCTGATCCCATTTGATCCAGATAGTGACGTTCCTTTACATGTGACTTTCTTCCCCCTCTACTCTCTGAAAAGTCTGGGGATTTTCTTTACATTCTTTGTGCTCTGAAATTTCATGACTAGGTGCCTTGATGTGAATTCTACCCCCCTCATTCCTATAGTTGGAAATTGTGTATCTTTTCAATTTGGACACTCTTATTTCTTGGTATTTTGTACCAAGTAAAATTTTAAGTAAAATTGAAGTAGAATTCCTTCTTTCCTTCCCAGTTGTGGAGCCATTTGAGAAGTAAGAAACATGATACATGAGTTTCATAGTTACATGATACATACATGATACATACATAGTTTCATAGTTTCATGGCACAGTAGTTTTATAATAGCTTGTTTGGAGCATGTGTCTGTGTGGACTCACTGGGTTTCCTAAAGTTTCCAGATCTCTGTTGGAAGCTCTAATAAGTTGTTTCTTTTTTGTCATTCATTTTGTCCTTTTGTGCTTCTGACTTAAAAATGTTCATTATGGGGGTGCCTGGGTGGCTCAGTGGGTTAAAGCCTCTGCCTTCGGCTCAGGTCATGATCCCATGGTCCTGGGATTGAGCCCCGCATCGGGCTCTCTGCTCAGCGGGGAGCCTGCTTCCTCCTCTCTCTCTCTGCCTGTCTCTCTGCCTACTTGTGATCTCTGTCTGTCAAATAAATAAATAAAATCTTTAAAAAAAAAGTTCATTATGACAGTTTAGCAGGATTTGGAGAAGATATGGATGTCTAAGGTCAACTTGCCATCTTTTTTTTTTTTTAATATTTTATTTATTTATTTGACAGAGAGAGAGGTCACAAGTAGGCAGAGAGGCAGGCAGAGAGAGAGGGAGAAACAGGCTTCCCACTGAGCAGAGAGCCCGATGCGGGGCTCAATCCCAGGACCCTGAGATCATGACCTGAGCTGAAGGCAGAGGCTTAAACCACTGAGCCACCCAGGCGCCCCTCAACTTGCCATCTTTATCCTCTCAGTTGTTCAGTCCTTTCATTGCTAATAGTGGTTTGAACTTCTCTTGTTTTATATCTTCGTCTAAGATGGAAACAGCGATCCTTAACTTACTTTCAAGTTGAAAGAAATATTTATAAAGTACTTCCAGCTTTTCACAAGAGTAGAGCTGTGTCAATAAAATACCATCGTTATTCAGATATAGCTCCCCTTGGTTTGAATGGAAAGGTCAATAAACTACAGACATCATGGTAGCAAAAGAGATAGATGCGAAAGTGGTAATAAATAAGCCAGATCATAAAAATGGTCATAAACTATGCTCTTAAATTTGTATAGATATTTCTTATTGTATCTCTATTTCAATCCCTGATTACCTAGCGAGTAAATGATAAAAACCACTGTGACAACAGGTGCAGATGTGTTCCTTGGTGTGCTGGCTGTTCATTTCTTTGTTTTTCCTGAAAATATGACACCTTCATTTCTTGGCAAGAGAAATGATGTCAGGGCTTCTGTGCATACTGAGATCTCTAAATGAGACATTAGTCACATGGGCGTTTATGAGTCACCGGGCATCTTCATAAACCAAATCCAGGAATTAAAAAATAATTTGCTCAGGAAGTAATGGGGATAAATGAAGTATATCATCCTGGGACACAGGAAAGCTACTTTGTGAGCTAAAGATCCAACCGAAATTAGTTTCTCCCCCACATTGATGGATTAATGCATTCTCTTTAAAACTTGTGTCTTGCCACTTATGAGCAGTGCTGGAATTTTTACATGTCACCATCTGTCTATCCCATAATACTCGTTAAGGCAGAAAAGATGTCCATCATCACAAAGACGTTACTGATAGTCTCTTCATGGGATGGTACAAAACATGTGTTTGCTTTTCTGCTCAGTTAACTCACTAGCTCATTCGGAGTCCATCTTGGTTATGTATAAAAACCTCTCTCCTCTATCCTCTCCTCCTTATTCTCATTCCAGAACTTTCCAAAAGCCCTTTTATTCTTTGTCCCTTCCTTGCAGCCCCATCTACACTCTCGCAAGGGTCCAGGCCCTTCAGGAACATTTGCTTGGGGGCAGGGAGCTCCAGAGGGCTTTAGGGCCCTGCACATAAATCTTCTGTAAGACAAACTTTATGACAAAAATGGACTCTTTTCTATAGCACAAACCTGCTGCATCTGTCATTCACATGCCAACAGAATCTTGATTTCATTTCTCCTTTTTAAGAGTCACGTCTGAGGAAAGAGAGAATGGGGAGGAAGATAACTCATTCTGTCATATGTATGCTGGAGTCATTGAGAAAAAGAGCCAAAGGAAAGGAATTTGGAGACCATTGCAACAAAGAAACAATTAGTTTATTCACTCATTAGTTTATTCACTCACTAAAATTCACTGCTACGGACTTCACACAGTTTTTCTTTTAAAAATCATATGTCTGTTTAAACAAAATAAATATTCATTAATGATCTCTATAAATTTATGAATATGCAGGTTAAATCTATGTACTTGTTACTCACACACGATGTGTATTTTTAAAAAGATACAGAATGGAAATCTTAGGAGAATGAGCTAAATCTGAAATACATGGTATTGTATATCTATCTTCATTGTGATGATTACTATTAATTTGGGCAAGGCTCTTCTTTAGTAATAGTGATGTCAAACCAAATCTCAGATGGCTTTGATGATGTCAGGGTTTTCAGCTAATCTTGTTGGACCCAATGAGATCATCAGTTTCACCCCAAAATGAGATGGAAAAGATGACGTACCAAGAGGAGAGGGCAGGGGAGTATATCAACTGTGTCATTTTCTTGTTGTCTGATTATGGTGCATTCTTTTTATTATCTAAAATCTGCCATTCATGTGCAGGAACCTCAGCTAGGTTTTTGTTAAAACCAGATAATATGACCCATAAATCCACTGAAATGGGCAAATGTGAGCTATAATGACTTGAGAGGTCATGTGAGTGAGGTGTCCGCATCAAGTTCTTCTCCTTTTTATTCTCTCTCTCTCTTTTTAAAAATATTTTATTTATCTATTTGGGAGAGAGACAGAGAGTGTGAGAGAGAGAGATTAGGAGCAGGGGCAGGGGGGAGGAGGGGCAGAGGGAGAGGGAGAGGGAGAGGCAGACTCCCCAGCTGGGCGGGAAGCCCAATGCTAGACTCAGTTCCAGGACTGGGATCACGACCTGAGCCAAAGGCAGATGCTAAACCAACTGAGCCACCCAGGCTCCCCTCCTTTTCACTACAGAATTCTCACCTGTAGGAGACTTCTAGCTCTACATCTGACATGTGGACCAGCTGGTGCTGGTGTCCGTGTCTATATTCGTGCTGAATTTATCTCATATTTTTGAAGATAAAAATAACCGTGCTTAGAAATTCTAGTGTATTGTATCCCCAGCCAATGCGATTCTATCGCATACCTCCTGGGGTGTAGATAGCTTACTTTGGAAACGGAGAACCTTGTCTACGGTGCCGCAGACATCAAGGCTGCCCCCTGGTATGTGGAAGAGCATGCCAAGATCATTCATTGACATCTGCCTCATTGTTCTGGGCAGAGGCAGTGATGGGCTGGTGTCAGATATCTAGATCCAGACCAGATTCCTCTCTTGGACCCCTGGTAGGTAAGAAAGCTGAGACCTGTCAGACTGGATGATCCTGTTGACAAGTGGATGGAAAAGCAGAATTCTCATGTATCTATCTTCATTTGCCGACCGGTCCTCTGGTGACTGTGCTCCTCTTTCCTGTATGGTGGAAGAGATAAGAAAAGAATTCGTAATCCCTTGTGTAGCTGCTAAAGACATCAAAATGAAGTGCAGCTCATCCAGCTTTGGCCAGACTCTGAGATTTATTGGCAACTAGCAGCCGTCCATGATCGCTGAGATGGTTCATTAGTGGCACAAACTCCACATTTATAAATCAAGGTTCCTTTGTAGCAAGTAGAAAAGAGTTTCCCAATGTTGGGGGTTCCCACTTAGACTTAGGAGTTTCATTTTCTTTTTTAAGATCTTGTTCAGTAATTCATAGCTCAGGTTCCTGGAAGGGAAAAATACGAAGATCAGCATTATATAAAATATGGAAAGTTCCAGATACTCTTAAAGGAGTAACATTTATTTCATTGTATTTGAAAGATAAACAGATTCTTTACTCAGCTTGTTAATCTGTAGTCATTTGTCTTCAGGCTCCATCACTTTCTAACTGATGATTACATCATCACTGTGAAGAAGGTGGCATTTGGGACACTATATCCTTTTCTTCTTTCTTCTCTCTCTCTCTCTCTAAGATTTATTTATTTATTTTGAGAGAGAAAGAGATGGGGGGACAGAGGGAGAGAATCTCAAGTGGCCCCCCAGCTGAGCATGGAGCCTGATGTGGGGCTCGATTTCACCACCCAGAGATCATGACCTGAGCTAAAATCAAGAGTCGGATGCTAAACCGACTGAGCCATCCAGGCTCCCCTTTCCTTCTTTGTTTTAAGTTTGACTAAAGATCGGCTAAGTGCTATGACGATGATGTTGAAGCAAGATTAAGAATGCATGTGTTGGAAGGCCAGGTTTGGTGTAAGGAAGCTGTATATTTCCTTCTTCCTTCTTTTCCCGGTCCTTGTCCTTCTCCTTTCTCTCAGTGCTCTTTCCTCCCATCCTTTTTCTTTCTGATCCTTTCCCATTGTCCCTGCTTACTCCCTTTCTCCCAACTTCCTGCTTCCATTCCTTTCCCCACACAAGTCCTCTCCATGGATAGGCTCAGGTCACCTGCACAGACCCAACACATCTCTGTGGCCCAGGGAGGAGTTTATTAGCCTGGACATGTCTCCTGTGAGGAGCTGCTCAGACCCACCCGGGCTCCCACAGGAAAATCAGATATGTTGTGACCGTTGTGGGGGAGAAATTGGCACTGCACAACAATAGAAACAATTGTCTTCCGTAAATAGTCCCCTTGTTTTTCTGAGAAGGAAATCAGTGTATACAGTTAGAGACTGTGAGATGGTGATGGAGAACCCTGGGATCCGAGGGTGTCATGTTTCCTCTTTTGTTTGGCTTCAGTGATCCCCCAGCAGTCAAATGGGTATTTTAGGGAAGGCTGAGAGGATGTGTCAGGGGGTGGGGGAGGTGGTCTCCTCAGGAGGCTCTTGGAACCCGTTTTGAAGTGGGGATTTCAATTGAGTTCTGGGGATGGCCAGATAGAGGAGAAAGACTGCCTGAGAAATCCTGAGAAGCTTGTGACAACGTGGATGGAGCCGGAGGACATTATGCGAACAAGGCAGTCACAAAAAGAGAGACCACATGAGCTCACTTATCTGTGGAATCTAAAATAGTCACACACTGACACAGAGAGCAGAATGGTGGCTGCCAGGGGCTGGGGATGGGTGGCGAAAGTGGGGAGATGTTGGTCAAAGGTACGAAGTTTCAGTTGTGCAGAACGAGTAAGTCCTGGGGATCTAACGTGTAGCATGGTGACAATGGTTAACAATATTGTACACTTGAAATTTGCTTGGAGGGCCGTTCTTTGGTGTTCTCACCACACACATGAGAGATAACCCACGGGAGATGATGCCTACGTTAATTAGTATCGTCGCGGTGAACATTTTATGATTCATACATGCACCAAAGTATCAAATTTGATGCCTTGAATATATACAATTTTCATTTGTCAATTATACCTGAAAAAAGCTAAAAAAATAGTTGATGAGCATGATGGTCTTTTAGAAGAAATCTTGCACACCAGTCGTGCGAGTCTTTGCATACCTGCGGTTGTGGTCATCATGTCTCCTCCCACCTTCCAAAGGCCCAGGAGAAGAGGGCAGAGGCTGCTTTCAGCTCCAATTTGATAATGGAGGCAACAGACCGTTTGCTGTCGGTTATCCTCCAGGGCCCTGAGAACTTGTGTGCCTTGCTCCAGGCACGTGGTTTCTCAAGTCTAGCTGAGGTCCCACATTCTCATTAGGGAGAACCTACGCTCTTTGTTTGCATTCGGTCCTCCAGACAGATGCACGAAGGAAAACTTTGTCTGCTTTACATGTAGAATAGCTGATACATTTCCTTGTGTTCCAGCAAAGTCTCTCCCTTGCTTTATTCTGGTTTCTCAAACAGAAAAATGGGGAGTCCAGCCAGTGCAGCTTGTAATGCCTCAATGTATCTATATTTATACGTGAGTTTAGCAAAGTGCTTTCTCAGTAGAAGGCATAACTCCGTTCGGGGTGTGAGCCTCAATTACCTGGGTTATTGCCGCAGGTGCATTGACCTAAGTGCGCCCATTCTATTCATCCCCACGGAGAAGTGTCTGCTTGTCTAGTTGTTACTTTGTTTATTTTTGCCTTTCAGCACTTGAAGATTGATTGAACTTACAGTATATTGAGTTCAAACCTTTGTTCAGTCCTCTGCCTTCATTCAGGAGCTATTGTATTTAAACCATTAACATCTAATTGGAAACCTCAGGCTGAATTTAGTGTCCTTGATTTAATTTAGACCTCTGGTAAGAGATGAATGTCATCTTTACTGTTAGAAATTAACTAAAATGTGTATTATGGTAAAGAATGATAAAAGAATGAATGGTGATGCTTTATTTTCTGCACTCAAGGCCCCCAGTTCTTTTCATTAAAACACATATGTCACAAGCTACTTCCGCATACGAATTTGCATAGCATATTTGACAGAAATCTTTCTATTCTCTCTGCTCTTTTGTTCCTGGGACTTCCGCAAATGTATTAAATAGAGCAGCTGCTTATGAGGAATCAGAAAAGGGCATTGCCTTGTGTAGTTTATTTTACTTGAAATCGGTGACATATGCAAAAGTCTGTGATTAAAGAAAGACCATGAACTTAATTTATTAAAGCCCTTAAAGGTTAAAAAAAAAATCCTTCATCTTCCTTTTGCATTTTCTCCCCACTGTTTTGAGCAAAGTAAAGCTTAGTAGTAGGAAATACCTTGCCTTAGGGAGTTAATTTTTCTGCTGCAGAGACTTTAGTATGGCTCATTTCTACAAGAGAAACATAAAGATGTGTGGTAAGTTCTGGAATAAGATCTATGAGCCTGCTACTTAATGTTTTCATCACTGCTCTTCTCCATGGCTGCAGGGGATAGTTTGGGTTAAGGTAGGGCTGAGAATTTTAAGGGAATATTTGTCTGGATTTTCTCAGGGGGTCAAATAGGGCTCAGAGTTTCTTTAGTCAATTTATGTCCCTGAAGGTCAGGATAGCCAGCCAATAGATTTAAATCAGAGAGAAAAAGTGCCAATTCCTTATTGATTTTTTAATGGAAGGTAAATAACCCATTAGGCTTTATTCACAAAAAGAGACAGAAAGAAGCTATTTTCATATAGGAATTTTGTTTCGGGGACATTAATATATGGCTAAGTCCAAGAGGAAGGAATATTAAATTTCTGAAACAATTCTCTTTATTGATCCGTGAAATATCAGAAAACTCTTTTAAGTTGAAAAAAGTGGGTTTTTTCCCTCAGAAAACTCTTTTATACTAGTTATCTATTCCTGAATAAAAATTACCCCAAAATTAGTGGCTATGGCCGCAGTCATTTATTATCTTACAGTCTCTGTGGATTGGTAATCTGAGTGCAGCTCAGCTGCGTCAGGGTCTCTCCTGGGGTTGCCATCGGGCCCTTGCCCAGGACTGCAGCCTCATTCAAAAGCTCAACTGAGAGAGTTTCCCGTGCAAGCTCACTCAGGTGGCGGCTGGCGGGATTCAGTTTTCTGCAGGTGGTTGGGCTGAGAGCAGCGGTTCCTCGCTGGCTGTCTTCCAAAGATCTCCTCAGTTCTTTGCCACAAGAGTCTCTTCATAGATCAGCTGAGCCCCATCAGGGCCAGCAAGCAAGAAAGCAAGACAGGATAAACGAGATAGAAGACAGAGTCTTTTTGTAACTTAAACTTGGAAGTGACATCTTAGAAGCCGCAGGACCAGCACACACTCAAGGGGAGAGGATTCTACAAGGGCCTGAACACTGGGAGGTGAGGTTTGCTGGGGGGCCACCTGAGAAACTGCCTACCCTGTCCGCTGACTGCTTTTTCCAACCTCTTTTCATTAATTAACTGACAAGCATGCATTGAACTTGGTGCTCAGAGTTGAATAATCTGAGTTTTGTATTTCACATGATTGTGTTTCTCCCTCTTGAAACCTACCCATCCTCAGCTTCAGATCTTGACCTGGGATGCTCTAATGTTATCAACTACTCCTGTCTGTTCACTATCTGGGCGAGAACATCATGAGAAAATTCTCTTTTTTTTTACCATCGTGAAGAGATATCGGCACCCCCGCGTTCACTGAAGCGTAATTCACCATAGCTAAGATGTAGAAACAACCTAAGTGTTCGTTGACAGACGAATGGATGAAGACATTGTGGTGTGTATATATTCAGTGGAAAATTATTCAGCCATGAAGAGGGAGGAAGTCCTGCCATTTGTGATGACACGGATGGACCTTGAGGGCATCACGTTAAGTGCAATGCGTTAGGCAGAAAAAGACAAGTACTGTAAGATCCTATTTATACGTGGAATCTAAAAACAAAAATGAACTCATAGAAACAGAAAGCTGGTATCATTCCCTGGGGCTGGGGGTGGGGGTGGAGGACATGGGGAGGAGTTCACCGAAGGGTACAAACTTTTAGTTGTATAAACTTATAAGGTGAATAAGTTCCAGGAACCTAAATGTACAGCGTGGTGATTACAGTTATCAATACCGTATTGTACTCTTGAAAGTTGTTATGATAGTAGATCTTAAATGTTCTCACCATGACAAAAACAAAAATGTTAATTATGTGAGGTGAAGGTTATGTTGATTAACCGTCTTGTGGTAAACACTTTTCAGTTCATACATGTATTAAATGACTACATTGTATACCTTAAATTTACACAGTGTATATGTCAATTAAATAAAGCTGGGGGAAATAAAAGAGAGAAAGGTGATTTCTGAAATTGGACTGATAAGCATAAAGCTTTCTGCTTTTTTCACAATGTTCCCTCCCAGCCTCAATGACCTAGCTAGTTAATTTGGTTGATTATGTGTCATTTGGCAAAAGTGGGAGATTAAGGCTTTACTAAGCTCATGAGATGGATGTGGATGAAGGATTTAGAGTCGTGTGCTACGTTTTTATCCTGTTTCCTTTCCTGCTGAACAATAGTGCCTCCTTTGAGCTGGAAAATTTCAATCAGGCAGCTGGTATGGGGACTTTTCTTCTTGCCTAAATAACTGTGTGGATGATCTGTGTCTAGTTAACTCATGAGGCTACCGCATATGTGAGACCACAGTGAAGGATTTTATTCACCTAGTTAGCCTGGTTTTATTCTGTGAGCAAGGTTTTCAATTAGAAGCCAATTCTAATTCTGCCTAGTACTTGCCTCCCCTTGAGTGACTTAACTTTTGGTCTCTCTTTTATGTTATCTGTAAAATGGAAATAATAGTCATTTGTCAAAGCTGTCACGAAGACGGGGCACCTGGGTGGCTCAGTGGGTTAAGCCTCTGCCTTCGGCTCAGGTCATGATCTCAGGGTCCTGGGATCAAGCCCCGCGTCGGGCTCTCTGCTCAGTGGGGAGCCTGCTTCTCTCTCTCTCTCTCTCTCTGCCTGCCTCTCTGCCTACTTGTGATCTCTGTCTGTTCTGTCTGTCAAATAAATAAATAGAATTAAAAAAAAAAGTTGTCATGAAGACGAGATGAGACAGGGCTAGGTAGTGGTGCTCAAGAGGATAGCTATTATTTCTCTCACTTTTATTTTTATTTATTTTTAAGTCCTTTATGCTCAACTCAAAGGCTTTTTATAAAGACATCCCTTTATAATTTGTTTGATCCATGAATTTTGAAAAGGACATCATGGAACTGACCACTGGAACCATTTTAATGTGTATCATCCAGTGGGTTCAGCACATGATGAGATGTGCAGCCGTCACTGTGCTCTGCTTCTAGAATGTCTTCGTTACTCCAAAAGGAAATCTCATACCAATTAAGCAGTCACTCTCCATTTCCTACCCCGGCCCCCAGCCCCTGGCAACTGCTAATCTACTTACTGTCTCAATGAATTTGCTTTTTATGGATATCTCATATAAATGAAATCATGCAATATGTGACCTTTCTTGTCTGGCTTCTTAGAGTTAGCATAATATTTTCAAGGTTTCTCACTTTTATTTCATGTACCATTTTACTGATGTCTGCTCGTTACAGGAAGAATTGAATGAGGAAGAATAATTCACAGTGTATGCTCTCTGAATGGAGGGCGGGGATGGTATCATTTTTGTAGGAGGATGAACCACACCAACCACCTAAAGACTGAGAATAAAAGTGGGAGGGAAGCCAGCCAAGTTCATTTCTAAATCAACTTCTACTGAAACTACTTCTCTTTTCTTCGACCTCCTCTCCTTCTCTCTATGGTTCCCTCCCTTGTACCGCCTCACCCCAGTCAACTTTCTCATTTACTACCTACTCTCCCTCTTCCTTCCATTCTTTATTCCTCTCTCTGCACTTTTTCCTTCTTTGTTTCATCATTCCCTCTTTTCTTCTCTCTGTGCAAAGGCAGAACTAAAATAGGTTAGTACTCAGAATTTCGATTGCTGGGGATTTATCCCAAGTGAACATAGTCAAAGTAATTGACATTAACCTTTGAGATCATATAAAAAGCCCAATATAAGAGCTTGGTTTAAAAAAATGATATATCTCTTGGAAAGACTCTGTAGCCACAAAAAAATCATGCTTAATTGAATATTTAATGACAGAGTATATCTTTAGAGATAAAAGACCTTTTTACAAAATAGTAGTGCAATAGGTTTTAATGGCCTAATAGGTTTAAAATAGATTTTAATGAATCAAATAATATTATGTGTACTCTATGCGCATCTTTATGCAGAGAAAAATAAAAGGATGCACTTAAAATTTTAACAGTCATTATCATAGTATGGGACAATTACCAGTGGCTTTTAGTTTTCCTGTTTGTGCTTCTTATAGCTTCAAAATTTTCAACACATGCATCAACCTTTGGAATCAGGGAAATAGGATAAAAATACACTGTTATTGAAAATACGCTAGTAGAAAAACTCAGTCCGTGGCCATGAAACCAGAGAGTGGTCCTCGTTGTAAAGGGTTGATTGATGTATCTCGAATGAGATGATTTTGTCCCCAGGAACATTTGACAATGTCTGGGGACATTTTGGGCTGTCACAAGTGGGAGGTGTGACTGGCATTTGGGGGTAGAGACCAGGGATGCTGCCGAACATCCTGCAACATACAGGATGTCCTCCCTGCCCGCCACATCCCTTCACCAACAAATTATCCAGCCCCAAAGTCAATGGCGCCCGAGGATGAGAAACATGTTCATTGGCTAGTTTAAATATTTTAAATTAGCTCATTGGAGAATATCAGTGGAAGAGGTCACATCACTTGGGTTGTTTTTAATAGGTATGAAGAATTAATTTACTTCAGATAACACTACACTGACTTCGTTATTTAAAGACTTCAGGTGAAATCATGCTCTTTTTCTACTGTTTCACCTGTTATCAGCTTTCTTTCTTTTTTTTTTTTTTTTTAATCTGGGCCGTGTATCTCAAAGAGAAGAAGCCAGGCGATATGTTTGAGGCTAGTGTGTTGATACTGACTTAGGACACAAAATTCCATGGATTAATGATGAATAGAGGTAATTGTCAGAGAGAGAGTACTCCAGTCCTGTGAAATGAAGAAAATTCTGGCTGAGGGAAGAGTGCCACCTACTGAATTGTGTTTGGGTTTTCCCCAGGTTCTAATTTGTGCAGGTTTATGCCTGAAAGTGTTACTTTCCATTATTGATCTCACACATTTTCTTAAGTAGTTACTGCCACAGTGTTAAACAATATTTAGTTATTACTGGATCAAGGTGTAATTAGAAACAGCTGTGAACAATTGCGTACCATCCAGCTCCTGAAGTAGCAAGCTAAATTGTACTTGAAGACCTCGGGTTGATTAACAGAGATTGTATCTGGCAGTTAAAACAAATCCATCTCCCGTTCGAGTGCTGCCAGCCAGTCCCATTTTGCTAAGATAACCAGAAAGATTAAAAATGCATTCAAGGGGCACCTGGGTGGATCAGTCGGTTAAGCGTCTGCCTTAGGCTCTGGTCATGATCTCAGGGTCCTGGGATTGAGCCCAAATTCTGTCTCCCTGCTCAGCAGAGAGCCCACTTCTCCCTTTCTATCTGACCTCCTGCCTACTTGCACGCTGTCTCTCTCTCTGTCTCAAATAAGATAAATAAATAAATGCATTCAGTATACCATTTTCAAATGTCACCAAGTTAAAAAAAAAAAAAAAGAAATTAAAGCACCTAGTGTTTGCCATGACAAAACTGTCAATATTTTATCCTTTCCTCAGAATTCCATCCCTGATCTTTCCTCTCTGTATATTTCTATTTTCTTCCTTCCTTCCTCCCTCCCTCCCTCCTTTCTTTCTTTCCTTTTTGTTTTTCCCTTTTTCTTTTTCTTTTCTTTCTCTTTTAAGTAGGTTTCAAACCCAGCATGGAGTGCAACACAAGACTTGAACTCATGACCCTGAGATCAAGACCTGAGCTGAGATCAAGCGTTGAGCTGATGTTCAACCGACTAAGCCATCCAGACTTCCCTCTCTTTATATTTTTAAATGCCCATTTAAAATGCCCTCATCTTTTTTGCAAGTATTTCTTTAAAAACTCTATAGGGCCGTGCATACATTTTGATATATCTACTTAATAACTACATTTTTGATAACTTGAAAAACCATTTTGAACTACATGTTGAATTGGATGGGTCAGATAATTACCATGGTGAATCTCTTTATTGGGATTAGTAATTTGTCTCATAAAATTATATGCTTCTATGTAATATGTTAATTCTTGCTCCTAATCAAACATTTAATTACATAATGAGCTCGGATAAATTTGTAACCTGAATCTAAAACCCATTTATACAAAATTCAAAACGGTGTGTATCACAGACAGAGGAACAGTTTCTAGCATTTTGGTCCAAAATTTTAGCAATATCTGCCAATAATAAACCTGAGGATTTGTGACAATTTCCAAGTCCAGGAAAACTTGCAGCACTAAGGGCTGGAAAAGCTGGATTTCATACGTTTATTTATTTATACTGACTTGTGGGTTCGAAAGATCTTTTATAACGTTGACTGTTTACTTGATTTCTCTGGAACGGTGACTGCCTCTCACACGAACATGGAGGAATCAGAACCTTATGAGACCTTCCTTTCTCCCAAGCCTTGTTGCCTCTTTCAGAAAAAGTGGAGGCTCTTTAAGAACTGAATTTTGCCCAGTTGACCTGTGTGATTTATTCAGAGGTCTGTTGACTTGTGAGACCCTGGCTTTTATATTTATTTATTTATTTATTTATTTATTTATTTATGACAGAGAGAGAGAGAGATCACAAGTAGGCAGAGAGGCAGGCAGAGAGAGAGCAGGGGGAAGCAGGCTCCCCACTGAGCAGAGAGCCCAGGACCCTGAGATCATGACCTGAGGAGAAGGCAGAATCTTAACCCACTGAGCTACCCAGGGGCCCTGCGACCCTGGCTTTTAATTGCTAAATAGGATTAATTAGTGAAAGACATGTCTGGCATGGGTATTTCGTGGTACCTTTTGGTAGAATGGACAATTTGCTTGAGCTTATTATTTTGTGGGAGATAAATCACTCTTAAAACCTGACTGGCATGGTAATTTTTCTGTGTGAATGGGGTTTCTTTACTCTTCACGGTATGTGTGTATGTGTGTGTGTGACTGTGTCTGTGTATGTGTAAAAGTGTCTAGTATTTACTTAAAGTTTACGTGTTATGGGTTGAATTATATCCCCACCCAAATGTGTATATTGAAGTCCTGTCCCTCAGAATGTGGCCTTATTTGGATACAGGGTTGTGTAAGTGTAATTAGTTTATGATGAGGTTGTCTTGGGAGTCCGGAGAGGCTTTAATCAAATAGAGCTGGTGTCCATAAAAACAGGGGACGTTTGAGCATAGACATAACAGAGTGAACATGCCTTGTGACCATAGGGGAGTTATGCCGCCTCAAGCCATGGAAATTCCCAGAGCTAGGAGAAAAGACCTGGAACAGATCCTTCCCCACCATGGCCCTTCAGACACCTTGACCGCAGACTTGCACCTCCTGAACCGTGGGACAAATATCCTTCTGTTGTTGAAGCCACTTAGTTCATGGTTCGTCATTACGGCTGCTCCAGGAAACCAGTATGTCAGACATTACCGACGTTGCTGTTTCCAATTGAGTTCCACTAACATTTACGAGCACTTACTTCATGCCGGAAGCAGAGCTGGATGCCAGTGACACAAGCTGAATTAAGTTTCCTAGGAACTCAGCCTTGTGGGAGAGGTGGACAGAAGTGATCCAGGAAGTTTGATGTCCCCCTACGTTCAGAGTTGCCAACTTGAGATAGACCCACGAAGTCACCTAAGAAACCTGCTAGCTCCCTAATTATCTTGCTCAAATTCATTCCACAGCGACTATGAAGATCACCACTGTCCTCATTTCCATCCAACCAATGACTTTCTGCTCCTGCTCATGGGATATTTCTTAAAGATGGTATTTTTTTTTAAAGACTTTATGCGTTTTTTTTTTCTTTAAAAAAAGAAAACAGGAACTTTCCAAAAGGGTGGTGTCCTTTCCTTGCCCTCAGCCTCACACAGGGCCAACTCCCCCCTTTCCAGGTGGCTCCACACTTCTCCCTGATCGGGGGCTTTGCTGGGACTCGCACCCTTAGTGGGGAAAGTTCTTCCTGTTGCAGAAACGTGAGGGCACGTGTGCGTCTGCAGGATTCCAGATGGGCCAAGGGCTATAAAGCCCTTGAAATAACTCCTAGCCTGCCCTTCATGACGTAGTTATTCAGAGCTTTGATTCACAGTTCCGTTATAATGAACGTTCAAGGGTGTTATGTTTAACAAATTTTAACACCAGTTGGTAAAACTGAACTGACATTTATTTGGGTGATAAAGCTGAACCGATGCAAGGTTGCCAGTGGCTACTTAACAGCGAAGTGTCCTTGAGAAATATTTCCTTCTTTGTGCGAAGGCTTCAGTCTCTGGGTGGAGCCCTTAGCAGCTTCTTTGCTGTAATTTGTGTGAGCGCTGTAGCTGGTAGGTTGCCATGGTTACTTGAGCCCACTGGGCAGACAGATTTTCATTGTAATTAGTGTGAACACCACAGCCCAGCCATGGGTGCCACTCTTCTGAGGAGCCACCTCCCCTGTTAAGCGTGGACGGTCAGTCACCACGTGGGGTGAGATGAGAAAGAGAGACATGGCCTTTTCTTCTGTTCCTTCTGCTCAGACTCGTGGAGCAGAGACCATGACCCACTTGGGGGATAAAGACAAATCAGATTGTTTTTAGAGGTATGCTTCTTCATAGTGCTGTTTACATAAGCTACTCTTCCAAAGTGGGAATGAATAAATACTTTCTGGATAGCTGGATTCGACTTAATACACTTACACAGAGCCCAATACGTGAGCCAGTTGAGGAGAACTGCCAGGCAATGAAATGAAAATTAAAATGCCTCCTACCATAATGACAGTTAGATTTTGGTATGTAGAAGTGCCTGAAATTGCCAATATGGAATTTTCAATAAATTAAGTTCTTTTGAAGCCATCATAGCTTGGTGGAAATAACCCAAATATGGCGGGCTTTGGAGTCCGGGGCATTTGGGATCAAGCCCCATCTCTGTAATTACTCAGTTTGCATTCCTAGGTAAATCAGATACCTTTTCTAAGCCTCCATTTTTTTCATCTTTTAAAAATATGATGTAAATATTTAGAGGGTATTTGTGAGCATTAGAAATAATGAACGTAAGTGACCTGGGAAATAGTAGATACTCAAAGCATGGTGGTAATTATTAGTAGTAGTAGCACTAGTTAGTTTTCAGTTTAGAAATAAATGGTAATGAGGAGAAGCTCACAGTTCTGAATGCAGTGTTGGTGTAGTATTCATTAAATAGCTTGGGTTATCCAAGTATTGTCATCATGAAGTCAGTCCACTGTATTCAAAAAGAAGGATTCTGTGGCTTTGAACAGCTTTTTTTTTCCCCTTATCAAAGATTCTCCTTTCAGCGATGGGAAGTAATAAATAAGTCTCTTTGCACATTTCAATTTGAAATACTTGGAACTTTGTACAGTTACACCAACATCAGAGAGCCTTTCCGTAATTGCTGAAATTCAACAGCTAGTTAGTGGGATAAAATGCAGCACTGCATTTTGGACCAAGATTTTGAAATATTTTTCTATTTGAGTTTTTAGAGGGAGTTTAAGAGGAATGAATTTTCCTAAGCTGGATTATGCTTTGAATAAGTGCCCTGGGATGAGCTCACAAATGTTAAGTGTCTTTACTGCTTCCTTGGAAACACCTTTGGTTGTTGAGAATATGTGAAGTCTGGGGGACTCTGGTGTTAATGTTTTAATCTATTTATCTTTTGTGGGGAACTTGCTTCGTGGTTTACTCCCTAATGAATGTGTGACATGGATGCCTAGGGAATGGGAGACACAGACAGAGCCCCTGACAGCTCTCACTGTACAGGAAGGACGGGTAGTCCCATCAACATCAACAATGCATCCGAAGGAAGCCTGAGTCCTCAGAGGAAGATGAGCCCCATGGAGGCCAGACAAAGAGGAGCCAAAGAGCAGGGACATGGCAGTGGTTTCCCAGGCTGTTCCAGAGACAGAAATAGATACAGAGAAACAGAAAGACAGACAGAGAGACATGCTCTGTGTCTGGCCTGTAAGAGTTTTCTGACCACATAGTAGATTGTGTTAGTTCATTATACCTTTTTATTATCTAGAACTGTGGTTCTCAAAGATGAGGGGTGCGATTTAGTCCTCTGGGGGACATTTGGCAACATCTGGACATGTTTTTGGTTTTCACTATTGGGGAGGTATTAATGGCATCTAGTGGTTGGAGGCCAGAGATGTTGCTAAACATCTTTTAGTTCATGGACTAGCTCTACAACAAAGAACCGTGTAGCCTGAGATGTCAATAGTGCCTAGGTTGATCACCCCTGGTCACCTGGTTGAGAAATAGACACATCTTCAGACTGGCCCATGTCCTTTTTTCTTACCCCCTGCTTAGAATGTCACCTTCTGATGGCTTATTTTGCATTTTAGATACCTTGACTTAAGAAAGGGGTTGTCTTTACAAATGGCTAACAGACACATGAAAAAATGTTCATCATCATTAGCCATCAGGGAGATTCAAATCAAAACCACTTTGAGATACCACCTTACACCAGTTGGAATGGCCAAAATTAACAAGACAATAAACAACATGTGTTGGAGAGGACATGGAGAAAGGGGAACCCTCTTAGACTGTTGGTGGGAATGCAAGTTGGTGCAGCCACTTTGGAAAACAGTGTGGAGATTCCTTAAGAAATTAAAAATAGTGCTTCCCTATGACCCTGCAATTGCACTACTGGGTATTTACTCCAAAGATGCTGATATAGTGAAAAGAAGGGCCATCTGTACACCAGTGTTCATAGCAGCAATGGCCACAGTTGCCAAACTGTGGAAAGAACCAAGATGTCCTTCAATGGAAAAATGGATAAAGAAGATGTGGTCCACATACACTATGGAGTATTATGCCTCCATCAGAAAGGATGAATACCCAACTTTTGTATCAACATGGATGGGACTGGAAGAGATTATGATGAGTGAAATAAGTCAGGCAGAGAGAGTCAATTATCATATGGTTGCACTTACTTGTGGAGTATAAGGAATAACACGGAGGACATTGGGAGATGGAGAGGAGAAGGGAGTTGGGGGAAGTTGGAGGGAGAGACAAACCATGAGAGACTGTGGACTCTGAGAAACAAACTGAGGGTTTTGGAGGGGAGGAGGGGGGCGGTTGGGTGAGCCTGATGGTGGGTATTATGGAGGGCACATATTGCATGGAGCACTGGGTGTGGTGCATAAAAAATGAATTCTGGAACATTGAAAAATAAAATAAAATAAAATAAAATAAAATAAAATAAAATAAAATTTAGCTTAGACTTCTGTGACAAAATACCACTAACTGGGTGGCTTATCCACAACATAAATGTTTTGTAGTTCTGGAGGCTGAGAAATCCAAGATCAAGGTGCTGGTCAATTTGGTATTTGATGAGAGCTCTCTTTCTGGTTGCAGATGGCTGTCTTCTTCCTATGTCCTCACTTGGTGGAAAAAACAAGCTAGCTCTCTGGCCTCTTCTTATAAGGGCACCAATCCCATTTATTAGGGCTCCAACTTCATGATCTAATTACTCTTCCATAGCCTCAGCTCAACATATATGTTGAGGGTTTCAACATACGAATTTTGAGGGACACATAACAAGTTTGTCTTGGTTGGTAAATAGTAAGTTCTAGTTTCCAACAGAGATAAACTGAAAATTCATTAGTCTCTTAAAATTCAAGTCAATTCTGAGTCTGATTAATTTGAATCCATGGGAAAAAATGGAGCAGGAATAATAATAAATAGGTACAGTTTCTGTGCAATAATAAATAGATACAATTCTGAGAGAAAACAGAGAGGTTGTGTCTCACCAAGCAAAGAAGTCACCAGGTCTTTTCTCCATCTCTTCTGGACTCATGGCTAGATTATATCTCCCAGTCCCCCTGGCAGGAAGGTGTCCCCCATAACTGAGTCCTGACCACTGAAATGTGGACAGATATAACATATTCCTTGTCTAAGCCTGGCCCATTAAATGTGCGGATGATCTTTGATTCTCCTTCTCCTCCTACCATTCATATGGAGAAGGTTCCAAGTTTCAAGGGGAGTGGGGAGCCACAGGTTGAGAGCCTTGGTTCTTGACCCGTTGCATTGAAGAAGCTTACCCTTGGATTGTTACATAAGCAAAAATAAGCCTTTATTTTGTTAAATCACTAAGATGTTGGTTATTAAGGAAGTTTTTAGCCCACTCTAATAAAAAAGTGAAACAGACATGTGCAAACTTGTTGGGGACACTTGACCTTGGCCATCCATCTGGGACTACATGGAAAATTTCACCTCCACCAACTATGCAAAGGTACTGAATTAATGAGTCTTCTGAATATGCCGGTGTTCACATTTACACATGTTCTCTTCTGAATCACGTTTTAAAATCAAAGTATTCATCAAACTTCCTTTATTGGTATTTTGCATGATAGGCAAAAGCTTATTTATGTCTCAGGCAGTCATTTTAGTAATGTCAGGTTCTTAAACTCTGCATGAAGATTCATAAATTCACATATTCATAAAATATCCCCTCAGTGCTAAGCATTGCATGTGAGTCTGGGATTTAGCTGAGAAATGTGGAATATGAGGTTTTTTGGCCAGACCATTCCCAGTTGGTTGTGCATCTCAGGAGCCAAAGCTTATTACTTTCCAAGTTGTAATTTAAACTTGTTAAATTGCCTCCAGACCCATCTTTTTCATGTAGCACAATGGGAAAAACTCAGTGCTTTGGCTCCAAATGTGTTTCTCTTTTATTCTTCTCTCTCCAAAATCCTACCTCCTTTGGGGCTGCATCATCATTATTTCATAGAAACTTCGGGCAGGAACATCTTTTTATGAAAACTTTTTGTTTTTCTGTGTTTCTTTCTTTCTTTCTTTTTTTTTTTTGAAAGACATTTGCCATCACATCTGGCAGGTGTGTGGCTCTTTTTGAGAGTCCTTGAAACTCATGATGTAGTCACATTTTAAGATCTTTATGGGATGGCTTTACGGAGAAATTAAGCTTTGTAACTATGTAGAAAATTGACCTGGTAAACACATTAGAAATGGATTATCCTCTATTGCTCTCTTAATAGCCCCCAAAGAATGTGCAGTCCATAACCATTTCAGGACCTCGCAGGGGCTTTGTTGCTGAGAAACAGAAGGTTCAAATTTTGTTCAGTATGCTCAATATACTTTGGCGGAGAAAGGCTTCAGTGGTATAACAGCTACTTGCATGGAGATCAGCCTCCCACAGACTACAATGCATGGGGGGGAATGTGCACGGAGTATACATGCCAAGTATAGTCAACACTCGATGTCCCATATTTAAATATTTAAGGAATGGGGTGATGTTCAGCAAAATTACCTTATTAAAATTATTTCATTTTCATGGATTAGATTTTTCCAGTGAATGTTTGTAGGGCTTGGGAGGGAAAGGAAAGCGAGGGCTGCTTATACACTTCAGTATTGTAGAGCCTATATTCTAAGCAGTTTTTGTTTGTTTTTTTGTTTTGTTTTGTTCTGGTTTTTGTTTGTTTGTTTGTTTGGGGGGTTTTTTTGTTGGTTTTTTTGTTTGTTTATTTCCCCTCATGTTCCAAGAGGCAGGTTCTGCAGTATGGTCAGATCAAGTGTGATGTGGGTTGTCAGTTGCCTGAATAATTAATAGAGAATTTTCAAATGTGTTGAGGAAGAATTGGACCAAAAATGAAGGCAGCAATTTTTATTTTCTTTTTTTGCTCCCTTTATTAGACAGGGTGGAATGTTATGCTGCTGTAACAAACATTCCCTAAGTGTCATTAAGTGAAAACAACGCAGAAAGGCAGGTGTATTTCTTTCTTACACCACCTACCCACTGGTGGGGGGCTCTGATTCATGTCATCTTTACTCTGAGACCCAGGCTGATGGAGGTGGTTGTAAGGATTTTACACAGAAACAGGAACAGAGCATGGAAAACCACAGATGGGCTCTGTAATGCTTCAGCAGAAAAGGGACACACATCACTGTTGCTTACTTTTATTGGCAAGAGCAAGTCTTAGAGCCAAAGCTAACTTCGGAAACACAGGGAAGTGTGATTGTTCTGAATACCAGAAATAGAAACTGGGTATCAGTAAAGAGTAGAAATATTGACTTCACTCTCCTACCCCAACAGACATACACACTCACACACATGAACATAGATATTTAACCCTAAGCCCAACCATAAAATTGGCCCCCAATGGAAAATGAAGATTCATTATGGGGAAGTTTAGAAATACAGCTCAGAGTAGAAGATACCCAAAGAGTCAGATCTTCTCTTGAGTGCAGGGATTTTTAGCCAACAGATACTGGAAAGGCATTTTGTTTTGGGGGCCACTCCTCCACCCTATGCTCAGACAGGAACTATTGCAACACAACCTCTGAATTGAGAGTGTTAATTTTGCCGTCTCATTTAAAAAAAAATAAATAGGGCTCAGACTAAATTTTGATTTTTCTTTTAACTTTGCCTTCTTTTTAAATAGCAGGTCAAATATCAGTGAGAATTATGGCCACAGATGTGAGGCATACTCACTGAATCTCATTTTCAAGGTCTGTTGAATAGATGAAAGGCAAATATGAAGCATGAGAAAAATACTTTTTACATTTTTTTAAGATTTTTTTTTTAAATTTTAAGTAATCTCTACACTCAGAGTGGGTCTTGAACCCATAGCCCCATGATCAAGAGTCAGATGCTCCACTGACTGAACCAGCACCCCGAGAAAAAATACTTTAACCATGTAATTATAGAGAATTAAAGGTGGTGATATCAGAATTTACTGCTGTTTGTAGCTGTTTATGACATTGAGATAATCTCATATCATATTTTTCTTTTCCTGTCTTTGATACCATTATATTTTTTAAATTTCCTTTGCTCAAAGTAAGTAAGATGCCAGTTGCCTGGGAGAAGCTGAAAGGAAGACCACAGCAATAAATCGAAACCATCCTCAGTTGTGGGGAGCCAGGACAGATGGATTCATTATGATAAGGCTAATATCCATCTAATGTAGCCACCAGCAAAACCAAAACTCCAGACTTTTGAAACTCCTCATTAACTCAAGAAGAAAATAATAAAATTCACTCAGCATGGCTATTGAAGAGCAAACGTTTCATTTTACTTCGTCTTTGCCCCAGGTTTTAATTTATCAAACCACATATGGAGAAAATCTCTCATGCTACCATCAAGTCTTGCTGTGTTTTATTTAACATGTAACAGAGCCGGACAGAAATCTGACCTACTGAGGCAGCTTCCCCTTAAGGGAAGTTCATTACCTGGTATTGGTCTACTTTGTCCACTTATCTTGAAGAAAATATTTGCGAATCATATAACTGATAAAAGATTTGTGTTCGGAATGTATAAAGAAATCGGAGGGGGAGATGAACCATGAGGGACTGTGGACTCTGAAAAACAAACTGAGGGTTTTGGAAGGGAAGTGGGTGGGGGGATGGGTGAGCCTGGTTGGGGGTATTAAGGAGGGCGCATATTGCATGGAGCACATGAACCTTGGAACACTGAAAAAATAAAATTAAATTAAAAAAAAAAGAAATATAACAACTCAGTAATAGACAAATACCCAATTTTAAAAATAGCAAGTAATTTAAGGAGACATTTCTCCCAAGAAAATATGCAAGTGGTCAACAGGTATGTGAAAAGACACTCAGAGTCTTTCAATACAAGGGAGATACAAATTACAACTACCGTAAGATACCACTTCACACCCACGAGGATGGCTGGAATAAAAAAGACAGATAATAACAGATGTTGGTGAGGATTAGGGAAGGTGAGAATGCTGCTGGTGGGAATGAATGTCAAATGGGACAGCCATTTTGGAAAATACTCTGGCAGTTCCTTAAAAAAGTTAAGCTACGTTATCGTATAACACAGAAATTCTACTTCTAGGCATATATACCCAAGAGAAAGTATCCCTAAGGAAGTGAAAACATATGTCCCTGCAAAAACTTGTGCACAAATATTGAGTAGCATTATTCATGACAGCAAAAAATTCAAAAAACCCAAATGTCCAGCTGATGAATGGATAAGTAAAATGTAATACATCCATAAAATGGAAAATTACTTGGCCACACAAAGAAATGAAGCAATGACACATGCTAGCTACAACATGGATGAACCTTGAAAACATGATGCTAAGGGAAAGAAGCCAGCTACAAAAGACTATGTCTGCCATGATTTTGCTTATATGAAATGTACTGAATGGTCAAATCTGTAGAGAGAGAGAGTAGATGAGTATTTGCCTAGGACTGGGCAGGGTAGGTGGGTAGTGGGTAGTGACTGCTAATGGCTACAGGCTTTCTTTATGGAGTGACCAAAATGTCCTAAAATTAGATTGTGGTGTTGGTTGCACAATTCTGTGACTACACTAAAAACCAATGAATTGTATACTTCAATAAGTGAATTATATGTTATGTGAATTATATCTTAATAAGGCCCTTCTTCTCCTCCTCCTCCTCTTTCTTCTTCCTCTTCCTCTCCTTCTCTTCCCTCTTTCTTCCCCTTCTTCTCTTCTCTTCCTCCTCCTCCGCTTCCTCCCCCTCCTCCTCACCCCTCCCTTTCTTTCTTTTTCTTTTTCTTTTTTTTTTTTTTTAATATCCAGCTCCAATACTGAAATGTAACCCTGCTTGGTAAGTTTTCTGGCTCAGTAGTTTATAATGCTGTACAGTGGGTTCCAATTTCTGGTTCCAAGTCACCTAAGGAATGAGTAATAACCCTTCACTCTTCCAATGATCCCAACCCCTCTGCCTGATTCCATCCCTCACCATCTATACTGAGATGTCTCATTTCCTCCTTCAGAATTGATATCCATTCATTATTATGATAGACTCGCTTTCCTTCAGGGTGCTCTGCAAATGCTGGCTGCCAGCTTGACCAGTGAACCTGCTGGGTGTGTGATGCTGGAGCTATCTAGAGCTTTATCTAATCTCAGTGCCCTTGGTCTGAGTCTTCGTTTACTATAGGGTCACTGCACACTTCCCTAATCAATCAGAATGCCCAGGTATGGTGGCCTTGGGGAAAGGAGTTGCAAAACTCTTTTAGAGAGAGGAGTGACTTCCTATTTGGGATTTCAATGGAAAACCATTCAGTCATCTCTGTGTGTCATTGTACCCTCTCTGTGGTGCCACTGGACTTACTGCTAGCTGAACCACAAGTGCATATGACTGTTAAAGCCGTTCAGCCTAATAGTGTATGAATTACATTTATTTAAATATTGTAGGCACAGAGTAAATTTTTTGCATTAATTAATAATTATGTAGAAATCATCTCTCTGCTATTTTATGCAAAGGAAAGCTGAATTGTTGTAAATTATGTAAATTTTTCCATTAACTTTTCAACTACTGAAACTCTTCATTATATCAATGAGGATTTACTGTAAACTATAAGGAAAGTAAATACTGATTTTCATAGAAATGTTTATGAAAATTGCATTTTATTAGGAATAACAGTCCAGCTGTTTGAATAGCCCATTCTCTATGTTCATGCAGGTATCTGCTCAGTTGGGACCTTTTTTAGAGTCCTACCCTGATCAACCCGTCACAAACCTTATTACTTCCTATCTCTTTGCCCTTCGTTGTTTTTTCCACTACAGTCATAATTGTCCCTGTTTTGTGTCATATTTATGTCTTTATTGTTTATCTCCTACATAGAATGTAATCCTCATTAGGCAGGACTCTGCTCATCTTGTTTGCTCTTCTGTCCTAGCATCTAGATAAGTGTCTGGATTCTTGTGGGTACTCAATAAATATTTATTGAATAAATAAATAAATAAATAAATACACCTCCCCCTCCTCCTCTCTCTAAAATACAGTTTGAGAGAAGAGAGAAGAGCCCCACAGAACATGTAGCTAGTGAGTGAGCTCATTTCTCTGTTGTAAGTACTCATGACCCATCTTCCAGACACCTAGTATCACAGACAAAAGGAGAGAGAATGTCAGAGTTTGAGAGGGTCTTCTCATTCAATTCCCTTTCCTGATGAGGAGACTGAGGGTCCAAGTGGCAAAGGGACTTTCCCTTGGTCACCACAAAAGTGAGTGACAGAATGAAGACTATCCCTCAGATGATGTCATTCCTAGGTGTGTGGTTCTCGAGTTAGAATGTGGAGAAAAACACTAAAGTTACATTGGAATGTTTAGCCCTTCTCATTTACTAACGATGACGGTTATACGGTATTACAATACAACCCAAATGTCAGCAGGGGAAACCTGCTCCTTGGAGATTTGAAAATAATTGGCTGTGACGCCCATCTCCCACACGGTACCCTCTTCATGGATTTGTGGGTGTAGGGAGAGGTGCTGTATTCCTACTTTAAGTAGTCCAGTTCATTACCTTTTTTCCTATATGCTGTCCCTTTGTTACTTTGTCTTATTCCCAAGTGGTCTTTCTAGGTATTTTGCTAAACCAAAAGAAAAGTTACATCATACTCTTTGGAGGCAAGAATGGCTTTCATTAAAAAAAAAACCCCAAAAACAGAAACCAAAAAAAAAAAAAAAAAAAAATAGGCGATTAAAAAAAAAGAAGAATGGCTCTCATCAGTAATGAGAGCTTTATTTTTATTTTTAAAGATTTTATTTATTTTTTTGACAAGCAGAGATTATAAGTAGGCAGAGAGGCAGGCAGAGGAAGGGTTGGGGGGGAAGGGGAAGCAGTCTCCCTGCTGAGCAGAGAGCCCGATGTGGGGCTCGATCCCAGGACCCTGGGATCATGACCCAAGCCGAAGGCAGAGGCTTTAACCCACTGGGCTACCCAGGCACCCCAGTGATGAGAGCTTTAAATAAGGAATACAAAACATGAAGGTAAACATTTGAAATATTTTCATCCACTAACCATTACTATTTTAGGTGCTATATTAGGGTGTTAAGCTCTCCAGGCATTGTCCTGATAAAGTAATACAATACTCTTACAGGGATGAATGGTACAATAAAAAGTACACAGACTTTGGTGGGCATCATGGCCTTCCCAAGTACTACCAGTCTAATTTTAGACAAAGTAATTGATTTCCTTAAGCCCTAGTTCCTTGATTGTAAAATGGAGAAAATACTTTATAGGCTACTGAAAATTAAATGAGGTCATATACATGAAAGTGTTTTGTTATAGAAGACAGCATGCAAATGATGTCACCACTGTCCCTGCATGCATTCTTAGGGTCATTTTATTTCTTTAGAAAGTGACTGCATGAGTTCCCCATGCTTCCTGTCCCAAGTCATACCTTCATAGCTGAAACTCTGCAAATAATATTCCCTCTGGTGTGGAAAGGGTGGTTGAGGTAAAGAAAACCAATTATGTGTAATAAGTTAGAAAGCAGCTTGAGAAGCAGTTTCCCCAGTTGGATTTTGTTAGTAGGTAAATGCAGTTTCATAAAATGTGACAGATACCTATGTTCAAGCCTTTTTTGCTGCTGGGATATACCAGATTTCTTGTCTTACTTACACTGGTCAAGATCTTGGTTTTTTACTGACTCAGAAAGGTAGAATTTCACAGGCAAAGACCCTGCCCTTCTCCACAGGATTAAGCTATTGTGCCTTCTGGATGTATTTTACTTTATTATTATTATTATTATTTTTACTTTTCATATTTTTCTCCAAAGAAATGTCATTTTAACCTTGTTTGAATTGACCAGCAAACACATATGTGGCTTCTCATTTGAGAATATGATTGCTTTCTCATTTGTGTGGGGTGGATAGTGGTTTCTCTTTCATCTTTTGCTATTATGGAACATTGCCATATAGCATCTCAAAATATGAGATCAGTAGACTTGCCTTACCCCTTCATAGAAGAAAGAGTGGGGTGTAGAGCTATTGAGTGATTTACCCCTAGTCTCAGAGCTGGCTAGTGACAGACCTAGATTTTTTTTTCTGTCCTCTTTTTTTTTTTTTTTTAAGATTTTATTTATTTATTTGACAGACAGAGATCACAAGTAGGCAGAGAGGCAGGCAGAGAGAGAGGGGGAGGCAGGCTCCCTGCTGAGCAGGGAGGTGATGTGGGGCTCCATCCCACGACCCTGGGATCATGACCTGAGCCAAAGGCAGAGGCTTTAACCCACTGAGCCACCCAGGCGCCCCTTTCTGCCCTCTTATAAGAGTAATAACATCCTCTTGCTATTCTTCTGACCCATAGGCATGTGATAAGTAGAAACAAGGAATCCTTTATGAAGCCTGGGGAAATGGAGAAAATATTCTAGTGCTCCTCTGAAATAATATGTTTTTTACCCCCAGTCCTGAGTGGGGGAGACTTTCCAGAGAAGCCACCACTTTCCTTTTTCTTTTGTTAATCTGTGCTTATATTGAGTAGACAAAAAGAGGTGGATGGTTTGAATGCCGAAAGAAGCAGAAAAGGAATTGAACAAATTGCATTCCTTCTAATGGGCTCATAAGTTTATTGACTTATTCATCAGGCATTTTTCAGTGCCAGGCTCTATTTTAGTTACTGAAGATACAGAGGTAAAGAAAATAACTACTGTAGTCTCCTGGAACTTCCAGTCTGTTGAGAGAGGTAGGCAGGCAGTGCCTCATTAACTGCTCTGTATTTGTGATGGCAGTGAGGGGAGATGCTTCAAAGAAAAGGACATGGTGCCCAAGCCCCTATAATAGGGCATCTGAACTGAGAATAAGAGTTCAGGAACTCTCCTGAAGGAGTGTCCATTAGCTAAGGCTAGAAATCTGAGTAGTAGTGTAACGGGTGGTGGCAGGGAGGGTGGAAAGAGTCCAGTTAAAGACAAGAGTACAAGCAAAGATCCTGAGGCAGCAAGAATCTTGTCATCTCCAAGATACAGAGGTTGAAGGCAGAAAGCAAGTGGGACGAGATTATGGAGATGAGCGGTTAAGAGCCACTGATGATCTTTGGTCTTAGTCTTGGAAGAGCATTGGTGATTTTGACCTCTGTGCAGTGAAGTGAGAAATTATTAAAATGCTCTGAGCAGGCAGGAGTGTCCACGCTCTGGCTACAGGGTAAGGAAGGGCAAAGAAAGGCAAGGCTGCCTAAGAGATCTGTTAGGAGATGTTTGCAGTAATCGAGGTGAGCAATAATGTTAGTTTTGACTGGGGAGGTGGTAGCGGAGGGAGTCATGATGGATCTGAACCCTTTTGAAAAGGACGACTTGAAAGGAGGTAGGGTCCCAGGGAGGGGAAACTTTTGGTGATAGATCCTTGCATTGTGGTGTGGGGAATTGATGGAATGCCATGACTCCATTTACTGGTGAATGGATGACTAGAAGAAGAACAAGTTTTTTGTTTTGGGGTTTTTTTTTTTTTAGGGGGCAGTGATAAAGAGTCATCTTTTGGACCTGCTAAGTTAGGCCATTATAATAGAGATGTCAATTCTGGCATTGATCCAGGGATCAGCATAGAGAAGTGGGTGGCCATTAGATGTATCTAAGTAGTCCACTTAGAGTTGGTGTATAAAACCATGTGGGAAGATGAGGTCATCAAAGAGAAAAAGCAGAAGAGAGAGGAAGGCCTAGGCCATGCCCCCAAGAAATAGCTGTTCTGTCTGTTAAAATGTACATTATAGGAAATCATCTCTGGAGGCCATATTTATGTATCAGGAGGAGAGAGTCTCAGAGGAAACTGAGAACAAGTAACTGGAATGGTGGGTGAAAACCCAGGAGAATGTGATGTTGGGGAAGGCGCAGGGAGATGTGTGTGATGCTGCTTGGGGCATGGGGGGGGATGTGGTACCAACAGGATAGCAGATAACCCAACTTACACTGGACCAAACCCCAAAATGGAAAGTCTTAGGATCTGATTTTTCTCTAAATAACTCAATGGCTCATTACTAAGACCTAGAGAATTTCTAATAATTAAGATTATTTATTTATTTATTTATGTTGAATTTCACTTAGGAACTAGTGGGAAAGTAGAACAAAAACATGAAGCAATGAGAAACTGCACACAGGTGACTCGCCTCTGGTTTGGGGGGCCAGTAGAAAACCCATGTAGAGACTTTTTATAAATGCTGTCTCTGGATTGTTACGTTGAAGACCTTGACAAAATAAAACATTGAAAATAGCCTTCCCGGTATTACTGGAGAATGTGGGGCTTGTCTGTGGTGTTGTTATTGTGAACCAATGCTCCCATGGTTTCCTGATAGACATTTGAGTCTGGATTCTGAATAGGGAAGAGTCTAAAGAACAAGATTTAGGGGAAAGATTTTTAAAATACAGATTAGGAAACTGTACTACTTGAAGGACTCCTGTATTTCCTCTCTTTAAATTCTGCATTGAAATGTGCAGTTCGCAGTAAATTTTTTGAACATGATCTAATTTTTCCTTGGGTTTATAGAACCTCCTTTAATTCTTAAGTAGTACACAGCTGAATAAAGAATGTACCTGCTTGTTTTGGTTGACTGGTTGAGTTTTTCATATAAAAGAGCAACACAAAATAAGACACCAGATTCTCAGTTGGATATAAATTCCAGAGAGTCTATTTAACTTGCAAACAATTCAGATGGTTGCAAATCTAAACTCATATCTTTTTACCTGTCAATAATATTATGTGAAAAATAAGACAGAAGGGCATAAACAACTTTACCTTTCAAGTTAAATTAGGTCTATCATTGGTTAAGAGCCAGGATACTTGGTTTTTATGGATCCAACAAAAATTTATAGAAAATCCATTGTGCCAGTTCCTAGAGATTCATGAGATGAAAGTCCTGATTTGAGAGAGCTTATAGTCCAATACAGGAAGATGACTGTGTGTAAATAATTATAAATTTCTATTACAAGATGTGTTTCAGAAATCAGGAAGAACATGAAATGGTATAAGGAAGTATTCAGAGGATGTAACTATGTGAACTGAGTCACACTGAGTCATCAAGGTAAAGAGTAAGGACCTGGAGGAAGGGGTCATTTGGCATGAGTAGCACGAAATTGCCTCTAGTAGAATGGAGGGGGTGTGTGAAGGGAAGGAGAGCCCAGATTCTCAAGGACATGCAAACCAAGTTAAGGACTGTTAAAGAATTTCAAGCAGTTGCTTGGTAGGTAATTTATTCATAACAGGAGGTCATCTGTGGCCAGGTTAGAGCAGATTTGGAAAGGGGGGATTGAAAAAGATACTATTATGGTGGTCCAGGTACGGGACAGAGGCAACTACAAGAAAATGAGCAGCGAAAAGATGGCAGGACCCCTCAGGAGCATCCCTAAAGAGTGAGAAAAAAAAAAAAAAGATCTGGCTCCTAATTTCAATGCCGGAAATGTATTAGGGTTCTCCAGAGAAGAGGTAGAAATTTATTTAAATGGATTGTGGATGTTGGGAAGTCCAAAATCTGCAGGGTTGGCTGGTAGACTGGAGACTCCGGGAAGAGGTAATGTTGCAGTTTGAGTCCACTGGCAGTCTCCCAGTGAAGTTCCTCCTGCTCAAAAGAGGTCAGTTCTTTCCTATGAAGGCCTTCAACTGATTGAACAAGGCCCACCGACATTATGGAAGGCAATTTGTTTTTTTTTCAGAGTCTACTGATTTAAATGTTGACCTCATCTTAAAAAATACCTTCACAATTAATCATGGAATGCTACATCAAAAACTAATGATGTACTGTGTGGTGACTAACCTAACATAATAAAAAAATTACATAAAAAAATACCTTCACAGAGACATCCAGAATAATATTTGGATAAACATCTGGCTACCATGGCCCAGCCAAGTTGGCCGGTAAAATTGACCATAGTAACTAAAGGTCTTAGGCAGGGGCGCCTGGGTGGCTCAGTGGATTAAGCCGCTGCCTTCCGCTCAGGTCATGATCTCAGGGTCCTGGGATCGAGCCCCGCATCGGGCTCTCTGCTCCGCGGGGAGCCTGCTTCCGCCTCTCTCTCTGCCTGCGTCTCTACCTACTTGTGATCTCTCTCTGTCAAATAAATAAATAAAAAATCTTTAAAAAAAAAAAAAAAAAAAAAAAATAAAGGTCTTAGGCAAATTACTTTCAATTTCTGGGTCTTCTTCCAGCTTCCTCATGCATAGAATTATGACATGGACTTGATACCATCTAAGATCCATTCTAGCCTTGAACAAAATACATTTATTCTTTCTTTGCTATGGAGTTAAGAATGGATGTTGTGTAAATTATTTTGAGATTCTAGAATTTTAGATCCATGTTGGCATTTACACCAACACATACATGTATGAATAAAGAAGTAGGGTGACCTGCTTAATTCATAGACATGGTGACCCCATTGCTGTCATTTTAGGATGCCGGAGTGTGCTAAATCAGATCCCTATAGCTTAAAACATGTTTGAAACTTGCTAGGAAGCTTTCCTATTTAAAAGGCCCTTATGTTCTGTTGGGAATTCAGGTATTAGCACACACTATTGGATTTTTGTGGTGTAGAGATCCTTGTTAAGGAGACAGAATCTTCCAAGACTACAGAAAAAGAGAAATACTGTTCATGTTACCAGGCAGAATCAACCGATACTGGGGAAGAGGGCTCTCTGACAGCAGTGGCATCTGTGAGCAAATATTAGGGTTCCATTGCTCCCCTGCAGGTATGAGACTTTCAGAGATAGAATGTCTCATGTTTCTGAAAAACATGTTAGAAATACCTCACCCTTTCCATTTCAGAGAAGCGTTTCTAGACGGCAAGTGCACTGATAAGCTGAGAATATTGATAAGGAGTCTTCGCGTTTTTAGCTGTGAGAGAAAAACTAATCATCAGGAGCATTTTCTTGTTATCAGAGAAGCTAGGAAAATTTCTAATAGGCTCAAATATTTTTGTTGTTGTTCCTTCCCACCTGTCTATGTTGAGATTTTGTTTGGCTTTGCTTTGTCAAAAGTGTATGTGGACTGAGAGCCTTGTATGGATGAAATGGTCTTAGCAGTGAAATCATAGATGAGGAGCTCTGAGCATTTTCAAATTAGTTACTCCATGCCCTCCAATAGTTGAAGTTATGTGCTATTTGCTGTTATCCAGCTCTAAAGATTTTAGGACCTTTAGACACTAATCTCTTTGCTCAATCACAGAAATTGGAACATGAAATTCATCTCTGAAGAGTTTGGCCACCTTTTTTCTTTTCTTGCAAAGCTCGCTAGGATTTTGTCTCTGACATTTCGAGACAATTTTTGAAAGATCATGTCCAACTATTTCAAATTACTTTCATTCTTATTTTGATGTCATTTAATTTGTCATATAATCAGGACTTGAGGCTCACTGCTGCCCCTTGGACAGGCTTTTTAAAATCTCTTTGCCTCTCAGTCAATATATTCTTTATTAAAAGTCTTAAAAAGATTTAAAAAGTCCATTAAAGTGTTTAAGCTTCTGTCTCATTTTGGAACAGTGTTTCTGTTGTTTGGTCCACATGGAGAATTCAGTCTGTGCAGAAAAAATAAGAAAAATAATTCATTTTCTATTGCTTAAATTGGGATGTGGGAGGTCAAAAGTGGCCCTGTTTGAGCTCCTTTGCCTTTTGTCCATCCTTTTTTGTTTTTTAAAAGGCACATTTCAAGAAATTATACAACTTTGAAGATTTCTGGGTCAGAAAGTACTACTCTATTATTATATCCTCTTATAATTTAATTTTTGAGACTAAAATTGCAGTGGTGTCTGCTGCTCACCCATCTTCCCTTGCTGTCTTGGGGTCCCTCTTGAATGTCCAGGTGAGTTGCTGGGGAGCTGGGTGGGAAGAAGGACAGAGGGGACCCATCCTTACTGCCCTACATATGACTTTTCTCATCCCAGCAAGGACGACACCATTCCTAAGGTGTGAGAGGCTACAGTGTATTTAAGGGTTTTCTTTTTTTTCTTTTAACTCCCAGGGAAAATAAACAAGATATAATAGTTATGACAGTTTTTGAAAAGTTTAACCCTTTTAGGAATGATCGATCTCAATATTAGGCCTTATGTTTAATGTTTTATTTATGTATTATATTATCATGTATTGTTTATAATAATTACATAATCATTTTCATTCAGAGATTTATGTTTCCTTATTTATCCTATACAGTTAATGGTGGGTTTTTTTTTTCCCCCCTCAGTTGTCATCTCTGGTTAAAAAAAAAAAAAGTTTGCCATTATATGATTTCAGGTCTTGGGAACTTTCTCTGTTTCTACATGGCTCTGCCCTGTGATAACACGCCTTCTGTTCTACCCCAGGAACTGCTCCTTGGCTTGACTTCCATCATGTCAGGGAACCTCTCCTGCCTCCTCTCTCACTGAATCTTGTGGTCCCTCAGTGCAGACCCTTCCTGTTAGACGGGGATCTCATCTTTGTCCTAAACTCTCCGGGGTTTGGTTCCTGGGAGCCCATCTTTCCCAGCAGTGGGTGAGCTGTGGCCACACACATACCCAGCTCTGGCTCCAGGATCTCCAGCCCAGCTGACTTCAGATCCTCTTCCAGGGCCAGGATCCCTTGCTGGGATGCAAGGTACTTGGACCTGAGGTTGTCTTGCAGCGTAAGAACCTAGGCATCTGCCCAGCAGATGAGGTAGACATTCCCACAGATCCTTCCAGGAAGCACAAGCAGGTGGAGAGACTCGTCTAGTTACAGGGCAGCCAACAGGAGTCATCGTCAATATGTCCCATGTCATGAGCTGGGGCACCTTGAGCAGCTTGGGGATTAAACGGAAAAAAAGTTGATTTATGACATAGGACAGCCATAGTGACAGAATCTGTGTCCCAGATGCCCGGCAGCCCTGGGGACCTGGCGTGTGCACCTGCTGTTGTTTGTTCACCAGAAACCCATCAATCGGTTTTGCTTTCTCATCCCTTAACCCACCCAGGACACCAAGACTTGCTGCACTCTATTAGACTCCAGGTTTTACATCCGTGTCCTTTGGACTCATGTGTGCTAATTAAAGGTATAAAATATGATTATGCCAGATAATTATAACAAGAACAGATCATACTTGAGTTTTCTGATCATAACGATTATTCTACTGGCCCATCTTCAGGAACTCACGCACAGTGGTGATTTTGGGAGACAATACTGACAAATGTCCTAAATCATCCATCACCTCTTGCCCGATGCCTTGTATGGTGGGGGGCATGCGTCTGCAAGGCAGCTGGTGGGAGGTAATGATGCAATTTGTGTCTGTGGACCAGCCCACGTGGGATTCAGTGCCACAGCCCTCCATACATTACCATGCCAACCAGTGTGTGGCTGACACACAGGCTTTTCTACTTCCCTAATTGCCTGGAAAATTCCATGTTGTTTTTCTGACTCTTTGCCATGAAAACACAAATACAGACTGTGTCAGAACTCTGGGTTTTCTATAGCCTGAAGAAACTGAGTTTGCGCAGCCTCCAAAGACTGCCATTGCCTTATCTTAAAGAAGATTCAAAAAATTTCCTTAGGTGACTCAGCTGCAGATTACCATGATGATTTTCATGATGACTTTTTTTCAGCAGAAAATGTTTTTCAAGATTGAAATCCACTATTTTATCCCTATAAAATCCCTACAAGTCTTGGTATTAGTGAGCTTTCTCTTGTAACATTTTATAACACTGAATTATTATTATTGCACTAAATTAACCATGTGATACGACCTAAACATTTCCTGTGATTCGTGCTTTGTCATCATAAAATCTAAATGATGGAAGTTTCCTTTTAGAAGTGTCCTAATTTTTGCTAATGTCCTATTAAGAATTTTTACAGTTTCATTACTCTGTTATTGAGCCTGATTTGTGGGATGCTCCAGAAAGGAAGACTTCAGGCTTTTTATTTCTGATCACCAGCAGCAGGAAGATGAAGTGCCTGTCACTCAGACAACAATGTCTGGACTCCTTGGCTGTCCCTATGGACTGGCCTCTACCTGCCTCTCTGGCTTCATTTCTGTCACTCTCTGACTCCTACTTTGTGCTCCACAGTTGCCAGAATCCCGTTTTTTTTCATGCCTCTGTGCCTTAGCTTATGCTGTTCCTTCCTGCTAGACTGCCTTTCTCTACCTTCTTTTCCAAGACTCTTCTAATTTATTCTTTAAGACTTTGCATAGACACCCTTTCCTCTGGGAAGTGTTCCCTGCCCCGCCCTCCTCCCCCCACCCCCACCATTTCAGCAGGCTTCCCTCTGTTAGAGCACTTGCCTTCCCATGCTGAAAGAGATGGTGTTCCTGTCTCCTTTCCTTGGGCAGGGTGGAAGTCACTGTGTGCTCACCATTGTATCTGTGTCACTTGTCACCCAGTGCAGTGTGCTCACCAAGGTGCTGCAAAGGATGATACCATGGGAGCATTCTTGGGCTCTTCTAATAAATTGAGGTAATTGTTGATCAAAGCCACAGCGATGATTTAAAAATTTAAAAACGTATGGCTTCTGATCCCTTAGATTTCTGGGTCTAACTCTTTCCTAGGAGTCTGTTAACCCAGTTAGAAAATACTGCATTCAGTAAATACAGTGAAACACATAAAATATTCCTTTTCATTTTTTCCTTTAAAAAAAAAATCAAGACTGTGTACAGTTCTTGCCAGAATCAAAAGAGCTAAGAGGGGTTTTAAAGCATGTGTGTGTGTGTGTGCATGCTTCATGAGTTCCTGGTCATTCATTCTTGGTTTGGGAGGACATACTTTTGTAGCCATTGAAAAAGTTGTCAAGTGAATGCTTTGGAGGAGAATGTGTCAGATTTTCACGTGCTAGCCAGACACCTGGGGCTCTCAGGAACGCAGATTCTGATTCAGTGCAGCTGGAGAGAGGCCCGTGACTGTGCATTTCTGAGAAGCTGCTGGGGATGTCTGTGCGCCCTGTCCACAGACCACATCTAGAGCAGGGAGGCAGGAGCGTTCAGATGGTGGGTCTGTATTTCTATCTGGTGAGACTTTTAAAGCAAAATTGTTTCCTTCTGTTTCAAAATGCCCAGATGAAAAAGCACCACAGATGACTTGATTATAAGAAACTTGAGCAAAACTCCTATTGTTTGTCTGTCTTAGGTAGGACTTTTTGAAGTCTGGGCAAGCTCATGTCCTATGAACAAGATGGGTGCTGTCCTGACTCCTTTGAGCTCTTGTTCCTGGAGGTCGGATTTAGAGTGAAAGGAGGCATGCGTCGCCATCTCTTGAGTAAAATTTCTCTCAGAGTAGCTGGTCAGTTCATGGCATTCTTCAAAATGATGCGTTGCTCCCATTTCCATTGAGTAGAATATTCTTGTGTTCAGGACTGAGGCAGCGTTTCTCACTGGTTCCAGAAAATGGATTAGATCCCAAGGTTCTGTGTTATAGAATTAGATTAGATCCCAAGGTTCTGTGTAACAACTCCCCAAATTGAGAGGCTTTCAATACTAGATTTATTCTCTCACGGTTCTGGAAGCTAGAAGTTGCGACTAAGTTGTGAGTAGCACCAGAGTCACATAGCCATGCTCCCTCTGAAGGCTTCAGGAGAGAATCCTTTGCTTCTTCCAGCTTCTGGCGGCTCCTGGAATTCCTTGGTTTATGGCTGAATCACCATGGTCTCTGCCTTCCTCCTCACAGGTCACATGACCCTCTTCCCCCCCACCCCCAGTGCCTCTCTGGGTTTCAGATTTCCCTCCCACATCTAAGGATGACAGTCCTTGGATTTACGATATACCCTAAATCCAGGATGACCTGTAATAACATCCAAAAGACCCTATTTCAGAGTAGATCACATTCACAGGTACCAGGAGGGGTTGGGCCTTGTACGTATTTGGGGGTGAGTGCTATTTGATGCACTGCATCTGGTTCCTTGATTCCATTGTGAATCCCGCGCATCCCACGGTTGATGCAAACACCCTAGTATGCACAGAACAGATGGGAGGTGCTTTGTACCTGGTTTGAAGGTGTCTACACCATCTTTCCAGCCCTCCAAGTAACCTTAATGAGAATTAGGGAAACAACAATGGACAAGTATTCGATTTTTATATAACGCAGAACCTGTGTAAAGACTTTTTAAAATTTTTTGTTTTATCTTTGCGACTATGACATATCCATTATTGAATGATATTACTGATTTGTCACTTATAAGAAGTTTTCTTGCAGATAGTTGGTCTTTATTTCTTCCTTTTTTCCTCTTTTTATCTATTTCTCTACTGCCGTACCAGCCCCTTTATTCTTTTTTCTCCTCCCTTTCTGACCACTGGTTGAACAACCTATCTAGGTGTCCATCCAGCTATCCACTGATCCGTTCAGCTGTTTTCACTCCAGCTCATTTCAGAAAATACTAAGGCATTTTTTCAAGAACACAGCTTGCTATTGTCTGTACATCTTGAACAACAGTTCATTAATTACTCAGATAAGAATTTAGAAGGCAATGCTGATTACTATGAAGGTAAGGTATTTCTAAGGCAGTTAGAAAAGACCATGAGTGGATTAAAAATTCAGTATATTCATAGCTTTTCAGTTTTCATCCGGCTGGACAAAGTATGATGTGTCCCCTTGTAGAGTGTAAGTTTCATATTTGACTACTTATCTGTTTGGCTAGCTAGTATCACAGCCGGGCAGGATAGTGGATATAAAGTTCATTCTTAATTGTATCATTTCTGTAAAGTCTCTGCAAGATGGAAGAAATTCTTTGGCTGTTTGCCATTAGGTAGGTGGGGAATTTGGTCTTACCTTTCAAAGAGATGGCTAGTTAACAAATGAGTTAAGAAGCAGCTACTGGAAGATTCATGGAGGGCAAAGTGCTTCAGGTCTTCTCAGATAGTTCACTGTATCTTCTTATATTGAGCCCTAGTTGGCCACGGCCATCCCACGGAATTGAGCTGTGTTATTGTGTTATTTTAGGCTTCATCTGAGGATCTGGAATCAGTTGAAACCAAATTTTCCAGAAATCAATATCTCTGCATAGATAGGTTTCCAAGACTCTAATTGTCCACAAAAAGGAATATACAATTTATTCATTGGTAGGGAATGAGGGCTGAACCAGAATAAAATGATTTTAAATGTCTGCCTTTAAAGATGAGAATATGTATCTTATGCCAGACTTACTGCTATGGAAATATCCCATCCCTGAAGAAAACATGCTACTTTGAGTTTCAAATTATTTGCTCTCAACCTATGAACTTGAATTTATGTGTAGGTAGTAGATCCTTTAGCGAAATACGGGACAGCCCTTTTATTTCTTTAGGTACTTCCCTATATGTCCAACCACACAAACTCCATTGCACAGAAAAAGAGACAGTGCCTTGTACACAGTGTTGTTTAAGAGGATATTGGGCTCTATCTGCCTAGGGCATATCCAGCCTCAGCTTCTCACCAACTCTGTGGCTTTGGGCAAAGTACTTCCACCTGCCGTGCTCAGTTATCTCATCTGTCAAATGGGACTATTGGAGTCTCCATGGTATAGGCTGCATGGGATGGTTAAATGAGAAAATAAAAGACTTGCCCTAAGCCAGCTCTATTCAATAGAAATATAATATGAACCACACTGGCAATTTTAGATTCTTGAGTAGCCTTGCTAAAAAGTGAAAAGAAACAGGTGCAAATAATTTTAGTAATATATTTTATTGAACCCAACATATTCCAAATATTTTTGTTTCAACATGTGATCAAAATGATTAATGTGGTATATTTCTTTATCAATCTCTGGCCACCAACCATGGTGATTCAGTTTCACTTGGTCTGGGGTCCAGCCCAGTCTGGGCATGCTTGCTGAGCTCCCATCTGGTTCCCATGGAGAGACTGTGAATCAGACCAGTGTCCTAAGCAAATCACCTTACCACACCTTACTATGCAAAGTTTGAGGCTACTGGCTAGAACAACTTTGCAATGTTGCTGATAAGAACAAAATATGATATATGTAATGAAATGTACCGTAAGATACAAATGCCAAAAGAAAGGAAGAGCTTTCAGGTTTCGATAATTTCATCAAAATATGTAGGGAAGGCAATCCTCTCCTCTCAGAAGGCATGCCAAGGACCTGTGTAGTCTTGGCTTTGATTCTAAGTACTCCTGTCTTTTTCTTGAGGAGGTGCATTTTTTCCCCCATGACACTGATGTTTACTGAGCACTACCTTTGTGCCAGGCTGGATGGATAATGGACAGAGGGTGTTTTTGGAAGTAATCCTTACTAGAAGCAAGAGCCAGCCCCATCTGCTTATTAGCATTCTCTGGGGCTCTGTTTCCTTGTCTGCGACTGGATGCCATGCACATGGCCGGGCTTCTGTGAGGCCTGATGTAAATGATGGACACATGCACGTAGCTCTGGTCTGCTCTCGCCCCCGCGCCCCGGGCATTCTGCGTGTGGCTGCCAGTGACTCAGGCAACGGGCCACGCTTGTGGAAGTTGAAGTCACTAGTGCCATTTGAACAATTACAATCGCTGGGGAGGACACACATCCCCAGAGCCCACACTCCTTGGCCCTTTTCTCTCTCACGTGGACAGAGGGACTCTTTTTTTTTCTTTTCCCCCTTTCTACATAAGAGATCCCAAGAGATTTGGCCTAATCCATGTTCAAATGGACTATTTCCTCTATCCTGAGGGGAGAGTTTGGGTTTAGTGTGGCTGAATTGGTTATTCAGCTTTTAACTGCCTGCAGCTGGAAGGAAACCCTCGCTGATTGAATCTACCCTCAGGAGGGCGGGCAGCTGCCTCTCCACCTGGTGCTTCTGGAGGGAAATGGGCCCCCCATCAGATGATCAGATAGGAGCCCTGGCTAAAGGAAGTGCCGCCATCTCCCTGGTTTATGGAAATTCTTTCCTATTATTCTCAAACGGAGATAAATTAATCAGTAACACGCTACCCAAAGATATTTCAAAAGTCCACTTGCCAAAAACCAAAACCAAAAGAAAAAAAAAAAAGAAAAAGAAAAAGAAAAAAGAAACTAAACCAAAACCAAAAAAACCCCAAACCCCCAAAACTTTATTTTACAAATGCACCCAGGACATAACCACATCATGGGGTGTTCGTGGTCACCTGTCTGGCTTGGCACAAATTCTGTTTACTGCTTGGGTACTTTGTCAGAGCAGGGCCCTTGGTTCTGTGGTGTCTGGGCCTCCGTTTTTCTAGTGAAGCAGTTAAGCTCAGAGAGGTGCGGATCTGCCCCAAACCATGTACCAGTCATATGGACAGTCAGCTTTGTGGATGACTTCCCCAGCCAGGGGCTAAGAAATGCTTCATGTGGGGGGTCCCATTCAATATTCTATGCCACTGGATGGGTCAACTCAGAGAATAAGTCACTTCTCCAAGGTTCCATCTCCAGGAAGGAAGAGAGACAAGATGAGACCCTGGGCATCTCAGCAGGGCATTTCCAAGTGAGCACCTCCTGTACCAGGTTTATGTAAGCTGGAAGCTCACTGTTATAATTAACAATTTACTATGGGTTCAAAGCAACAGGGGAGATGCCATAAGATAATCTATAATTAATTCCTGATGAGTGACACAGTCAATAATTGCCATACGCATTCAGACTAATTTGAGTCTAATGCATTTTTAAAAATAAGATAAAACATATAGTTGGCTAATCACAGCTTCACAGCCCCCTCCATTTTCTGCCAGGAAGTCAATTCGTAGTCTATTTTTAGTTGTATTGTTGCACAGGCTGCTCACATTAAACATTTCTTGAAAACATTTACATTTACAGTGTTGCTTTGTCAGGCTAATTAGTAGCTGTCCCACAGCAGCTAGTGCGGGAACCATGCAGAGGCTGGTTCAGTTGAACCAGTGTCTAAGAAGGCTGAACCAAGTCACCAAGTGGCGGGCAGGAGGAGCACATTCATTCGTTCACTCATCATTCATTGAGTCCACCTCATTTGCTAGTGTTGCTTCAGAGGAGGAAGACAGGGCGAAGTAGAGAGCTGCTTCCCAGAACTCAAAGAGTCTTACAAAAGATCAGTAAGCCAGTTGAGGTAAAGTTGCCTTAGCTAATAAGAAATAGCAGCCTGATACAGCAGAGCACCCTGCTTCTTTGATGATCCAAGGGCAGACCGTGGCTTCTGCAACTGCTGAATCATCAAACTTGGACATGTTCTTGGTGTGTAAAATCCAGCGTGTTCATCCAGGCCATTTCTGTAACTGGTGGCCTTGAAACCCCAGTAGCTTAACAGAATGAGTCTTTATTTCTTACACCCAGCAAAGTCCGATTTGCTCTTCTCTAGGGTCTAGGGTCTCAGCTCTGACCCTCTGGTCACTCCAGGCCCGAACACCTGGATCCTCTGTGTTCAGCTGACAAAGAGAGAAAGAGTATGTACCATATGCCTCTTCCTAAAGGCAACCTACACCAGCTCTGCCCCCAGCCCTTTGGAAGTGCCGGTCCCACAACCCCCCCTTGCTACAGGGGGCTGGCAACTGTCACCTAGCAGAGTGCATCAGTCCAACAGGGGACCCTGATGTTGGTGGGCACTGCAAGTCTCTCCCACGTCTAGCATGGTTTTAAAAATAGAAATCTATCATCTCTGGGACACGCACTACGGCACCATTTAATGGTTCAAGTGAGAAATCTTAGCCCTAAAGAGGTTATGCTCTGTTGACATTTGATGTCTGATGAACTGACTTTATTCTACCTGCCTGTCAGCTCTCAGGTGTGAACTGGGGTAACCCCTCTTCATCCAGGTCCTTGGTTCTGAGAGACTGGACAAAATGTCTACTAAAATCCTGAGGAACTCAGAGGCTCCAGTCCCCTGAGAGATGACATTTTCTGTGGTCCTTTATGGAAGGCCGTACGGTAACTGTCCTGTGTTATAGACTGTGTGGCAAGTCGAAATCGGTTTTACTGGCGTGAACATGTCCAGAATGTTCTGGGCCTGGTTTTGCCCACTCTGCGTGGCAGTTTTGACTCTAAAGTCAAAGACTTTAGCTGGAGGCCTCCCAGGACGGACTCTCTATATAATAATATCTAGAGGATTCTTTTCCTGTTGATTCCGTTGAGACGCAGAGATGTTTGATGAGCATGACTGAGCCCGCAGTCTGTAAAGGGAACACTGGCCTCTCCCTGCCTAATTATAGTCAGCACCAGAAACAATGCACAGTCGCTCCTCACATCCGCCTTTGGTTTCTCTTCCCTGAGGAACAGGAACAGACTTTGAACTAGTTTGGGGAGGAATTGTCTCTACTCCATCTTACCCTTCTCCTTACCTGTAGGCCTATGTCATTCTTCCATCCTCTTTTTGCTTCAAGACTCTAATTACCGAGTCTCTGGCTCGGTGCTAGTATTCCCATTGCCTTTATAACAAAGTGCCACAGATTTGATGGCTTAAAATGACCCATATATTATAGTACAGTCCTGTAGGTCAGAGATCTGGAACAGTCCTTGCCGACGTAAAATCAAGGTGTTGGCATGGCTGTGTTCCTTCTGGAAGATGTGGGGGCCAGGGAGGGGGCACCCATTTCCTTGTCTCTTCTGGCTTCTTGAGGCTATCTGTGTTCCTTGGTGTGTGTCCCCTTCCTCTGTCTTCAGAGCCAGCCATGGCCGACCAAGTCTCTCACTGGGCATTGCTCTGATACCCACTCCCTCTTCTGCCCTCCTTGTCCACCTGCAAGGAGCCCGATGATCATGGCAGGCCCATGTGAATAATGCAGGGTCATCTTCCTATTTTAAGGGTGATCAACTAGCAGCCTATGAATCCAGAATCTGTGAATCTGTTACATTACATGATAGAGAGGAATTAACCAATGGAAGTAAAGTTTCCAGAGGGCGAGGTGTGGACATCTTTGGGAGGTGGTTATTCTGCTTCCCACAGGCTCTGCAACCCGCTCTGCTCATGGTCTTAGAGCACCAGTTTCAGCTGAGACTAAGAGGGGGGCATTTGAAGCAAGGGATGGAGAGCACAGTCTCTCCCAGTAGAGGGTCTGGGATTTCTTGCCTTTGTAAATTACTATCTTCACAACTTTGGGCAAACTCTTAGCTTCTGTGTGCCTCTGTTCCTTGAACCATAAAATGAACATGATAATAGGATTGCCCTCATAGAGTCATGGTACTTTTAAATAAAATAATGCCTGCAAACACAGTGCCCATCATTTGGGCCACAGTTTGAGCTAATATACTAGCTGCCAGTACCTACTGAATTATTGTCATTGATCACCCAGGGCATGGCTCTGTCCTTTGTGGCTCAGTTTCTGCACACGCCTGAGCTGGTACAGTGGGTCTGCTTGTCTGTACAGCTCCAGACCTTGTTCTGTGATGTCAGATTTCACGGAGCGTCTGGTTTGCCAAGGAGCCGGGGGCTGTAGGGAAGGGCTTCTGACTTAAAACCTTTTGCTGCTGATCATCCCTCATGGAGGGGCCCCAACTCTGCATTTGATTCTAACAGTTGTTCATCACTGCAGCAGGCTTGGGGGACTTTATCTGAGCACCAGGGCGTTGAGAGGATGAAACCACCTTGGAGAGTCGAAGGGTCATAGATCTACTTCTGTATGAGTAGGCTTAGAGGATGACTTCTTTAGATTCTCTAGTCGTTACTGGAAAAGGAGGAAATCTGGTGTGTGTCTGTATGTCTGTAAATATTAGAAACTTGTTGCCTATGCCAGAAGCAAAAAGAAAGCGCTCTCTCTCTCTCTCTCTCTCTCTCTCTCTATATATATATATATATATTCCCACACACACACCTGAGTAGCACTGTTGTATGTAGGTGAGAAGCCCTGTTTTTACCTTCTGGAAAAAAAAATACACTGGATCATTAGGGAGTCATCATTTCCTTTGTGGTCTTCTAATTCCCTTTACTCGAAATGTTGTTTGATGTGATTAAAAGAACGTATTTCAAATTGTAAACTAGCACATGTAAGCATTTCATGAAACTGTTAGCATATATGACCTTCGTGTAGACTATCACAATTCTGCTGAAATGAAGTTTGGAGACTAAAATAATTATCAGGGTGTGATGTTCTAGTTTTATAATGTAGGAAGAGAAACTTCTGTGAAGAACAGAGGGGATGATTATACACTTTCAGAAGGAAGGAGATCAATGGAGAGTTTTTCACAGAATCATTTTACACTTTCAGTCTCATCCTTTGAGGCAATGAGAGGATTTCTTAACTAAGAGACAGGTCTTCCAGAAAGGAATTCCAAATTTCAAGCTCTGGTGGAATGGTGTGGCCCTCAGTGTCATCTTCTCTTGGGATGAATTTTGTTTTTTTAAAGATTTTATTTATTTATTTGAGAAAGAGAGAGAGAGAGAGCACGAGCAGAGGAGGGGCAGAGGGAGAGGGAGAAGCAGACTCCCCACTGAGCAAGGAGCCTGATGCAGAGCTCCATGCCAGGACCCTGAGATTATGACTTGAGCCAAAGGCAAGCACTTAACTAACTGAGCCATCCAGGTGCCCCTCTCAAGAGGAATTTTAACTCACAGTTGGATAGTCATGTTTAGTCAGGATATCATTTGAAAATGGATTTAAATTTTACCTTAATGTGCTAACTCCAAATTTCTAGCTAAGTACAGTCTTCCATTACTCTGAAAAAAATTTTTTTAACACACACACAAGCAGAGGGAGGAACAGAGGGAGGGGGAGAAGGAGAGAGAGAATCTCAGGCAGACCCCTGGCTGAGTGGGGAGCCCGATGCAGGGCTCGGTCTCACGACCCTGAGACCATGACCTGAGCTGAAATCAAGAGTTGGATGCTTAGCCAACTGGGCCAGCCAGGTGCCCCTCACTTCTCTGAAGTCCTTATGTATCTTTTTTTATACATGTTCAGTTCAGTATTCATGGAATCCTGCAATAAGTTAAGCTATTGGTGCCTGCCTTTGATATTGAATTTCCTACCTCAAAATGATCCATGTTAAAGCCAGTGGGTGCACAGCTGCCCATGTGAAGTGATTAATGAAACCCAGATCTGCTGCCTGGTATGAGTAACGAGGAGAGTAAAGTAGGATATTTCTACCCCGCTCCCCCATGTTTCTACCTCCCCACCCAACCTAGTCCTTGACTTCCCTTTGAATTAAAATTAGTTTTTTTCCCCTTCTCTTGTAGACTCCTATTCTAAGAATTTTTCAACTGGTTTTTGACTTACTGATTCTATACTGCAAGATTTGGGGAGCCGGTGGGGTGGGAAGGAGATTGATCTTTTAAAACATGTCCATGGTTGAATGATGCAAACATTGTTGAGAAAGAGTTCTGGTTCCTGAAAGTTCCCAGGCGTCGGCCAACTTCCCCACTGTGGCCACGGTGCACCAGGCAGGACCTGATCCTCTGGCTGTTTGCTCTGGCAGAGGGAAAGAAAGTCCTCAGCATCGCTTTAGCATCGGAGAAATGCAGTGGAGCAGAAAGCCAAAAAATGATGAAGGAGACTGAGCCAGGAAAAGGGAATAAAGAAAACTGGAAAAAAGCATGAACACGGTGAGAGCAAATTGCCCCAGGCTGCCAAAGAAAATAGTCTATTAACTCCTAACTCACTTTGAATAGGAAAACCTGTGGTGCACATCGCTGGAGAGACCGAATGAGGGGTAGAGTTTTGGAAAGGTTGAGTGAGCCTGATCTCAGAAAGGGGAAGAATTCTGAGATCAGCGTGGGCTGTAGACTGAAGACAGGAACTTCATCCTTGCATACTAAATATTACGTGGGGTATATTATTATCCTGGTTTCTTCTCCACCAATCTCAGGAAAGAGCATTCTCTATATGTTTTAACCAAAAGGAAGAAATTTTTCTGAGAGACGTAGAAAATCAGGGACACATAGTGGGGTACTTACAACTTTAACAAGTGGAAACTACTTAAGAATGTTTTAATGTTGTTTAGGTATGAGTGCATTGAACAAATGACAAACTTGGCTTAAAGGCTCTGAAAGTCCTGTCATAAAAAAAATTATCCTCCTTTACAACATTTTCCAAATTTGCTTAACCATGATATCCCTTTCTCCTCCTTTTCTCTTTCCCTTTTTTCAGAGGCAGTGGTTGGTGAAACAAATTTAGAAGGAATACTTGTCTGTCTCTCTCATTTTACAAATGAGGAAACGGACCACAATTCTCGTGTTTTGTACAGAACACAGCCATTGCTAGCTGTTGGCCTCTGAGACTGATAACGAGTCTTGGCCCCCAATAGGACCCCTCTTTGGATATCCTATAGCATAGGCTTATGCTTCAGTGGGCCCCTGAAGGACGATTTTATACTTAGCAAGACTTGTTGGACCTAAAGCTCATGCCTGTGGTAAGAAACTCAAGAAATCCTGGCAATAGAACAAGAGCCTGACCTCACAGAATTCCTGGCTTACATTCCAGAATGATCCAGATAAATCTTCTGTTCCACGTAACTTGCAGCAGCGTTTCTGCATCTTGCAAGCCGTTCTTCTGAGGACTTCCACTGCTTCTCTTTTCAGTAGAATCAGACCATTACGGTTTCAATGCAAGATCCGTTTGTTAACTCTTCAAAAAGGATAAAGAGGAAAGCTTTAGGCTTGTTACGTTAAGAAAAGAAAGAAGCATTTATAAATGTTACTTCCGGGGGAAAATGGTGGTAAGAATGCGCTTCTGAAGAACAACTTGATATTATCTAAGTACCTATAATGATTAGTTGGAAACCCCTCCTTTTCGTGCCTCCCTCTTTAAGACACCATCCTGTTTTTCCTAAGAACGGTCTTTGACATTGTCAACTAAATGAATTCTTTGCAGCAGAATAGCTGCAGTGTTCAAATAATATTGGATTCTCATGCTTTAGGTGGAGGTGACTGGGAAAGAATGAAACTCAGTGACTTCTAATTAAAGGCATATATTTTCTCTCATAACTGCAAAGGCCACTTGAGACAGCTACATTAGCAATGATGTCCCAGGAATGTTCAAGTTTTCAGTCAGAATGTTCTAGAACCTGATTTCTATCTAGTTGGACTTTCTTCAGTGCCTTCAAAGCTTAGCATTCCCATTGTGGTGGAGAACACTGGGCAAAGTATAAGACCGGGTCACGGGGCAGCATCTGTTCCTTCCGTGGTGTTCTCCCACCAAATTAAACTTCCTCGACTCAAGGTTTTCAGCAAGGCACTGTGTACCTGTGTAAAGTGAGACTTCACATACAAGGACAACAGAACTTTGTTTTCATAAACACTTCACATATTTCTATCTCGAAAGTTCCTTGAAGACTTCATTTTATCTTATAGCACTGGTGGACTTCAAACGTGGGTGTTTTTGTAGAAATGTCTTATTTTTTAATCAAACACAGGGTGATTTTAACAAGCTATTTTCACAGCTGAGTTCCCAGTGCTGGAGATTTACGGTGTGTTTCATATGTTCTTACTTTGCTCTCCACTCCTGACTTGTTTGTTTTTCATGACACATCTGAATGCCTTTTTGTAAGCAAGACTCTCTTCTTGAGATTCAACTGTAGGGTTATTAGTCTAAGGGTACATTACAGGGATCCTTAGTGAGGAGTTAAGAGACACGGTTCTGAAATTATTTTCTTTTCTGACCAAACATATGCATGGTGTTTTCCTCCCGTGGAGATATAACCCAGACTTCAATTTCTGAAAGCTTTGAGCACTTAGGACTCTGGTGCTTTTGGTATTACCCTTCTGATTCCCTCGAGATAGCCTCACATCACTATCTTCCAGCTGAACCCCTAGGTGAGAAAGATAAGAATTCTAAAGCTGAAGTCAAGAACTATAATGCCATCATGAGTCAGAATGTGTTATCGTAGGGCTGTCTTCTTTATGTCATGTGGTCGACTTTTAGTGAAATTACCCCATGGCAGGGACCTTAAGTGGGTGAAACGGAGATGTCTTTATTGATGATATGTTAAGGCAAAATTGCTGTGTAAAGAGTCTTTTGAGTGAAGATTACAAATTATCTTCACTCCATTTAGCAGAGAAAATGCCTCCAAAACAAATTATTTAGACTAATGCTGACACTGTCCAAAAAATGCCATGCTCCTTACTCAATAAAATGAGAATATATAGGAATATGTTAGCAATTGCTGGCATTGTGATTTCCTTTCTTAATTCAAAGTCATCGTAGTTTTTCTAAAGTAAAGGAAAAAGCATGGTACTTCCCTAGATCCCGCCTCTAAATAAAAGTCTTAAAATTTTAAGAGTAATGCTAATACAAACATGGGTTATAGATAGTTTTGCCTATTGATAAAATGATAAAATTGCTTTTAGACATTTCTGTATTTCTAGATGAGTACTCTCCAACACCATTTGACATGCTTATAAAATCCCATGTATTAAAATTCACATATGAAATGAAGCTGTTATACCTTACTTTCCCTTTCACTAGACTGATGCAAAGATGTCTTATTCTTTTCAACCTCAGAACTGGGAAATCAAACAAAGTAGAACCAAATAGATTTTTTTAAAAATCCCGTAATAATCACGCATATACGGGTGAGTGGTAACTTTAAGGCTGTAAGTCAAAGACTTTTTCTGAGGCTGCCTACATCCAGAAGAAACATTTTTCATTCCATAGCCATCAGTAAAGGTCTGATGATTCTATTTGGAGTTGGGCAAATGTCAGGTGTGGCATGGGTATGCAATATACGATGTACTGAGATTCTAATGTCTATAACGAGCATCTTTGTATGAACAGTTTCTGATAGGAAAAGAAATTTGCTTATCACTGCAAAGAAATCCACTGATACGTTCACTCCCCCCAATAATGGAATTGTAATTGGATTTCTGAAGGAACATGCAGAGAGAGCAATTTAAAAGTAATTCATTAATCAGAGATGACTCCAAATTCATGGAATAAAAAAATGAAGACATGTAGCCTTTGTCCAAAAATACAAAAAAAAAGTCCCCTAAATATCATAAATTGAGGGGGGTTTATCTACTACAACAGGTGATTCTTAGTGATGCCTCGCATTCCGCCATCACAGAATTGAAAGTTTTCTCTCTTTGTGTCAAGCATTTTTCTCTCCCCCTGGCCTTGAGTTGCAAAACCTTAAGGAATATACCAAATCTCAACAACTTAATCTTTACGTTTTCTATTTTTGTGTCTCTGAGAGAAGAAACCAGGGTCTCCCTGTGTTTGTATGGTTTAGGGGTTAGGGAAGGACACAGGAAACATAGCTTCCCTGTCCTTTGAGGTGGGAAAGGGAAGGGAATCGTAATTCTGTGACTCACTGGCCACACTGTGGCTTTGGCTGATTACTTAATCATTTAATCATTATTGATTTCACGTATAGGATGCTATCATCAGAGTGCCCTGGGATTTGATCAGATAATGCCTGTAACATCAGGATCCCAGCCGGGTTTGGAGATAAATTCGGCTGAGGTCAGTTTTCCTGATAGACTTGAGGATCCCTCATATGGGATCAGATAGATGGCAGCTGGATCAGCTCTGAGAGATGTGGATTTCGGGACCATTCCCAGACCAGTGATCCTAATGGTTGAAGCAGTAGCTTCATGGCGAGATTTGGGAGTTTCTCACTCTCTGTCTTTCTTTGTGTATGTGAGTTGTGTGCATACACATTTCAGGGTTTCTCAACCACCCTACTAGGGACATCCCGGCCTGGAACATTCTTTGTTAGGAAGGCTGTCCTGTGATTGTAGGTTATTTAGCAGCATCCTAAATAGGCTCCTAATGGGGAAATAAAACACATTGGGTCCCACTACTGATGTCATATCATGACAACCGAAAGTATCCCCCAGTGGAGGAGGGCAGATTTGCCCTGGGCACATTTGCCTTTGTGTGCGTGTAGGGGTGTGTGTGTGTTGGGGGGGATGTGTATGTATGCATATGTATATACATTCATGGATGTGTTTGTGTATGTGGGCATGTACATATACATATACATAAATACACACACACTCATAAATTACTGGGTGGGAAGTGGGTAGATTGCATTAACAGCCTTGATCTCCAATTCCTCTTCCCTGCTCTCTACCGTGTAACTTGACAGTTTCTCCCACGAGAGAGACAGTCTGCTCTCTTGCCCTCTGACTCTGGCTCCTCTGTGTGACTTGCTCAGGCCACCACTATGAGGAGGGGTTGATGGTTGCCAGTTTAGCTCCTCAGCTAATGAGGATATGCATGTTTTCCCTTCCCCACACACACCACTGTGATCTCCAAGAGAAGGAAAGGATTGAACTAGCCCACTGGTCCCACAAGCAGAAAGAGAAACAAGACAAATCCATCTAGCTTAGGTGCCTGAGTCAAGCCCAGCCTAGAACACAGTCCCCAGCCAATGCACCAGAGACTTAAACAAGCTCAACTGAGATTCATGGATCCCCTGCTAAACCTCAATGAGCAGATGGGTGACAAATAAGTATTTCCTATTGCAGCTCACTGGAGCTTCTGACGTTTTTGTTACACAGCAAAATGGACTGATACATGAAGGGAGGAGAAAAAAAGACCAAAGAAGCAGAGGGAGAAACAGTATTTTGAAAGGAGAACCAGGAAGAGAGAATATCACAAACCAAGAGAAGGGGCTTGATAATGGAAAAAGGACTTACAGGGTGTTACTTGGGCATCGCTTTAACCTTGATAGAAAACATTTCGGTGGAGTTGAGCACTGGAATTGGAGCAAAAGTGAGGTTCTAAGAGAGGGAACAAACGATGAGTCAGCTTAAAGGGGATTTGTAAGCTGTTCTTACCTAGAGGTTGGTTAAGGAAGAAGAGGTTTCAGAAAGATATGTAGACAAAGAGCTCTTACTAAGAAATGAAATGGTGTCATGAGCAGTGTGTTTGATTTTTATTTACCCAAGGATATGTTTAGGCAGGGGCCTAAGTGATTTGGTTTTCCAGGTGTCTCCAAAAGCATATAGGGACCATGATAGCCCCAAACACATGGGCCGAAAGTGGTTGTGACTTCAGGATCTTCCAATCAGCACTGGGAGGAGAGAGAAAAGGTTGAACTATTACTTCACTGACAGAATACATGGTCTTACCCATAGCAAGTGACTTCTGATAGTTTAGTTGAGTGGAAATTTGGCTGCACCACCTCTCAGCTTGGCCTGTGGCGAGGTTGCCACTCTTCCCCAGCACCTGGAGAGAGGGGCATGTGGGACTCCTCAAGGAAGGTCATCTGACCCAGTGGTGCTCTCTTTTCCCTTTAACTCATTTCACCCCATCTCTGATTTCTGTTTTCTCTTTTACAGGATGAACATGTGAGGGTTAGAGAGTTTGTTGAATCACCTAAGTCCCTCTCATCCTTGTTTTTCATTTGTTTTGGTCAGCTTCTCTCTGTGCTGGGCTGTCTGACTCCCTTTACTAGACTGTACCCTTCTGAAGTCATGGTACTCTGTCTTTCCATTCTTGAACCATCAGCTTATAGGGGAGACTTTTAGAGGACTAGGCAGTAAATAAAAGGTTAACTATTAAAGCATGAGTTTGAGGAGATTGTAAACCTATCCTTTCCACAAGTAGAAAATAACTTGTCGGTAAACTCATTGGATCTATCTAGGAATGCAGTAGGCATTGAAATTGACAAAAGATCAGTGTCACCCTAGACAGTTGGCCATGGCTGGATGTGCGTGGGGCTTTCAAGCTAGCTGCTAGTTGGGCAGTGGGGCATTATACATCTTCAGTATTTGTTTATATCAGGAGTAATAGGTTCACAAAGGACAGAACACTTCATCAAGATAAGGATCATTTATGGGCAACAGACACTTGTTACTCACAGGTTCCAATGGAAAACCCAAGTGGATTCCAGCCAGAGTGTTACCATCACCACTCACTGTGAATATCAAGGCTCATGTTTAAGACTGATTAATTTTAACCATCTGATAAATTTTGGTGAGTGTATTGATATTTCCTGAAAATTCAATAACTCATCAGCTTTTTTTTTTTTTTTACCAGAGGGAGTTTTTATGATTCTTACTTTGAATAGATTCTCTTTTACTTATTTCATGTCAACCTAAACACCTTGCTGTTTTTAAAGGGAATTGCATGCCCCTTATGTTCATAATCATTTATGTGGATTTTAGTGCACATATTTCCAGAGAATGAGTTAACTCATATTTCTAGAATAAAAGAGATCTTATCCCTAATGGGAAATAATATCACATTAACTGTGTCTGAACAGGACTGTGTTTGTTTTTGTATTTTGAGATATACAGTATATATAATTATTTATAGATACTCATTGTAGAAGACAAATATCTCTTTGCAAAGTCCTACATGGGGCTTTAAGTGAACAACAAAGAAACTTAGTAGATAAGAGTGAGAAGGATAAAAGATACAGAGATGAAGGCATACCAGCTCATTCTCAGGGCTTTCAAATGGTGCATACAACAGAGGGTTTGCTATCCACTGTGGATGCTCCCACCCCTCTCTCTTTTTATGACCATCATCACCCTGGTTCCTTAAAAGGTCAAAGCTGTTGACACAGTGCCAGGCACATAGTTCAGACCCAGCAAGTGTCTGCATGGAGGAATCAGGGAATGAACACGTGCGTGAGTGAATGAATCACGGCAGCTCATCCCCAACTCTTCCCTTGTTTCTTGCCTGACTTCCCTCTCAACCCTAAGTCACTGCAGTAGGACCCTTGTGCCTCAGCTGGGATTTATTGTAGGAAAAGCAACAAGTATTTCAAGTAGAAAGGGATTTAATCCCAATACCAACTGGTATTGGTACCAACTGGTACCAGCTGCTGTAAGGGCTAGAGGGGTAGGACTCAGCAGGCCACTTGTACTATTGAGTTTGGGAACTCTCCGAGCTGGGATGGGGATGCTGAAAGCTACCAGCCCCTTGCACTGCCATGGCTGCTCCTTGTTAACCACCTGCTTCTTGTGACCTGGCAAGGAGACCCAGCCAAAGCAGCAGGACAAGGATCTCCACCTCCCTTCCATGTGTCATGAGAGGGTAGTGAGTTGTAGGATGTAATTCTCATCAGTGCCTGCCTCAGTGCCTTGTATGCATGCAAATCTTCAATGGAAGTTGGTGAAAATGAATTTGTCTGATATTCTGCAGATTCCGGGTTTGTCTTGCTGGAATGTTTATTGTAGATCTCATTATTTCTTTTCTAAGTTGATTAACTTATTTGATTAGACCTAAAATAACAACAAGGAATTCATTACTCATAGGGTAACATTCAGGTGTTCTGACTAAGGACCATGTGGGAAAATTGTTTGGAGGTCATTGTCTTTATTTTAGGGAGGTTTGAACTGAAGTGTCTGGATTGAGTTTGCATGGCAATTATAGTTGAGATCAGATTTAACTGGGATAAATTAAATAATAACCTCTTACCAGGAAATAGCGGTAGGAACTGCTCACGGTGTTACATATTCGGGCCACAAAACTGTTTTGGCCCAATGGGTCTTTTAGTTACTTAGAGAACCACAGGCCGCAATCAAACTCAATTTCAGTTTCCCTCTCTCATTTATTTCTCTTTTTCTCATCCCTGTGCCCCCATTTATCCACGGTAGAGTGTTTTACTGCGATCTGCAGAGAAATATACCTGTTAGTTACTGATAACTGACATTTTCAGCCAGCAAAACCAAATTCACCACTGCAGTCTCAAATCTATATCGCCTTTCTTTAGGAATAAAAACTCTTTTCCTAGACAAATTACTGAAAATTGGCTCTTTAGTATTTTCAGGTATTAAGGATATCGTATTTGCTAAGAAATTATGTATTCCATGTATGTCTAGCTATTAATTAATATGCCTCCTAGCATTTTACAGATTTCATAAAATAAAATCTGCGAGAAGTGTTCCCTTGTGAAAAGCATTGGGAAAGCCTTTATGTTTTTACTTAATTAGTGTGACGATAAGAATTGCTCACTCACGGGAAAAACGCCAGAGTCTAAGGAGGAAGGTTATTCCGATGGCTTGATCATTACCTTTTCTTTCTAAAGGAGTCCGGTCTATTGAAGTTGACACAGCTAAAATCTTCATAGAAGACTAAACCCACTCTTGAGGAAAGGGAGATACCAAATGCATTTTAACAAGTGCCTTTCAAAGTTTACAAATAGGCCGGTGCTTTCAGCCATTATTAAATTCGTAAAGCTGCACTGGTATGAGTCAAGTTATAGCTAAAAGCAAGCAGCAAGAGGGAGTCACAGATGGCCAGCAATGGCTACTGATGGAATAAAAAAGAATGAGCCTCTAAGAAATCTCTTCTCACTCCCATTCCTTTGTTTTCCTTCTGAATATCTAATAGTATAAAAATCAGAGCTCTTTTTACTACCTGATATGCCAATCTGAAGTTGGAATTGAGCTATCGGACAGACTTCTTTTTTTTTTTAAAGATTTTATTTATTTATTTGACAGAGATCACAAGTAGGCAGAGAGGCAGGCAGAGAGAGAGGGGGAAGCAGGCTCCCCGCTGAACAGAGAGTCCTGTGCGGGGCTCTATCCCAGGACATGACCTGAGCCGAAGGCAGAGGCTTTAACCCACTGAGCCACCCAGGTGCCTCTCAGACAGACTTTCGAGAGTCAAGATGAAGAATCTCCTGATTCTTTCCAGAAAAATCCGGAAGTCCACACTGCCAGCAGTACTTTGAGTACAGAAAGGCAAAGGGATGTATTCTGGTGCCTCTAATATTATAAGCTGGGCCAAGTTTATAAAGATAAATAGAAGAGGACTGGGACAAAGATTAATTCCTGTAAAGACAAGGAAACGATCAATTTCAGGCAGGGTTCCCTGGAAAGGGTGACCCGGCTTTCGGCAGTTACCCAGGAGGGTGGGTGCATGAGGCTCCCTCAATTTTTACTTCCGTTTGTGACAACAGGATGCAATTAGAGTGAAGGGCTTGGTGTGATTTCGAAAAACTACAATAAAATTCTTACGTATTCAGACACTGACGCTACGTATTTAGGCTCATTTCTGTGGTACCAACTTCCTTTCTCTGATGATGGGAAGCTGTTTTTTTTTTTTTTTTTTTAATTTTATTTATTTATTTAGACAGGGAGAGAGAGAGAAGAGAACAGAAGCAGGTGGAGTAGCAGGCAGAGGGAGAGGGAGAAGCAGGCCCCCTGCAGAGTAAGGAGCGTAACATGGGGCTTGATCCCAGGATGCTGGGATCATGACCTAAGCTGAAGGCAGTTGCTTAACCAACTGAGCCACCCAGGCACCCCTAATGATGGGAAGTTTTGAGAACAAGAGACTGTTTCTTATTGTTCAGGGGCTCCTGCGTCTACGAGTGGGACATATTCTGTCCACACTTTTATTTCATCACAAGGGCCCCCATTGTCTTATTTCTTTACCTTCCTCTCCCTCATTGCTGGGAGTGTTGTCTTCTTCATCACGGTGCCCTCTGGGCCTGGTACATGAGAAGTGCTCAAGACATGTTTTCAAAATGAAGACATGAACAGGAGAAAAAAGAAAACCTTACCAACCTGGCCCAGATACCTTGGCTTTCCTAGGTACCCACCTGTTCCATGAAGAATCTTTGTAACCTGCAGAAAAGATAGGCAGTTTAGAGGCTCCCAAGTTTGTTTGCAAGAAGCTGTTAGTGAGAGGAGTTCAGCTCTGCTCTGGGGGGGTTAGTTTTTATACTTGGCCATGGTCAGAGACCTCATGGATGGAGAGGACCGCAGCTTCTTCTCTGGGATTTGGGCCCAGGGCAGGACCGTGTGTGCATGCCTGACTGTCGCTCTCTGTTGCCAGTGGGCTGTCAAGAAAAATGCTATAAAGCAGACAGCTTTGAGTCAGAAACATCTGAGATCCAAATCCTCCTCGTCTTCTTGGCAATGAGGCTGTGGCAATTTTTTTAGCTTCACAGAGTCTATCTTCTGTGGCCGCACGACTATTGTTAATGACGTTTTAAAAATTTAAGTAAGGACTTTTGAATGTATCTCCGTTGTGAATGTTTCAGGTCATGACAGACTGAGAATCAGGGTGTAAAGGACAAAACCCTTTTGCATTCACTTTCTTTAGTTTTTGCTCAGGGAATATACAGATGTGTGTGTGTGTGTGTGTGTGTGTGTGTGTGTGTTTAAGGAGAAAGAGAAACTCGAGAGACAACAGAGTTGGTTACTCTGTTAACTCTGGTCTCTGAGTAAATTTTTATTGATGGAAGACATTCACACTGAAAAGCATAGAAATCACAAGTGTCCAGCCCCATGGATTTCCACAAAACCAACCCACTCGTGCAACCGGCACTGGGATCAAGAAATAGAACCTTATGACCTTTGAAAGAGCCCTTCCATGCCCCCTGTCACTATCAGTCACTCCCTCCTGAGAATGTGGGCACTGTTTTGATTTTTAACAGCTTAGATTGGTTTTGCTCGTTTCAAACTATACAGAAATGGAATCTCACAGCAAATAGTCTTTTCTGCCTGGTTTCTTTTATTTAGCATCATGTCCTTAACAGTGACTTCAAATTATGCAGGGCCCGCTGCACCCCGTGTGAAGAATGCGTCCATTCTCTAGATCATGATTGATTTTTGTTTTTGTTTTGTTTTGGTTTTGGTAACAGATATCTGGTGTGATAATCATGTCACAATCTCGGACTGTTCCCACAGGGAGAAAACACCTACTGTAATCTGATAGGCCCGTCATCTAGCGGATTTGATCAATGTTAAGGGCGACGTGTGTGTCTCAGAGTGTGAAACCTTAAATACTCCAGCTATCTTCCTGACTTCCCTGCTATTCCTACTAGTTATTTGAAAAGCTAAAATGTCGTATTCATTCTGACAGAAGTTTGTAGTTGGAAATTGCATGGTGGTCGTTGGCTGCTGTCTCGGTGTGCGTGCGTGTGTGCATGTGTGTGTGTGTGTGAGAGAGAGAGAGAGAGAGCTCACTCGTACATGTGTGCGTCATTGTGCTGGGATGGAAAGAATGTCATGTACATGCAGATGGTCTGTGGATTCAAAGCTCACAACCCTGAAAGATGGTACTTCTGTTTAGAAGAGTAATCCTTTCAAACGCTATGTATAAATCACGGTCTCTGTCTTGCTACCCACACCAGGAGGCATTAATTGGCCTCTTTAGCTAGTTTATCATTTGTGCTTATTACCTACACTTTTGTTTCAGTCAGTAAGGCCTCAGCTAAGTTTTTTGCAGAGGTGAAGTATGTTTCCTCTGCGTTAGCAATTTTGTCATTTAAATTCTCTCTGTTGTACTTTTATGGAACCTTTAAAAACAGTACAAACTTAAGCTTGTAGAAAGTGCGAAGAAGAAATCATCGAAAACAGCTTATCTTTTAAAAATAAAACAGGTTATTTTTTTCCCTCGTCCACTGTATTTTTGAATCGGTTCCGAATTTAAATGTAAATAAACAGCCCAAAAAGTATGTGGATTATAGTCTATAAAATATTGGCTCTTACTTTTAATGTCATTGATCTGAATGTAATTGTCTGTTTTTGAAATAAAAGACAATTTCGCCTGAATTGATTTTTTGGAAGCTACAATCAGGTCTTTTGTGAAGGCCCCCTCATGTTCTCACTAATTTCAAGTTTGCCTAATTTACACTAACATAAGGATTAATATGGTTTTGTATAAGACAGATCCAGTAGAATTGAATTGTGTGGTGTGATGAGCCACGTATCTCATGACTAACTAAAGGACAGAGGAGTATGCTTGACTGGTAAAATATGCTTTTCCATGTACATCACATGTTATGAGTGCTATTGAGATGTTACAAATATGTGTTTTTAAGCAATGTTTCTTTATGGGTATCTTCTAACTGCCCTTGGGCTGACGTTTCCACCAGAGCCAGTCAAATGACACTAAACCTTCTAAAATGTTTCAGAATCTGAGTGCCGTGATTGGTTGGCCATCCAGCCCTCTGTTCAATCCAATCCCAAACATCTTGCGAACACCTCTTAAAAGTACAAGGCAGGGACTGCAAGAGTGAATTCCGTTGCTTTCTTGGCTTTAAAGAATCATGCTCTCAGGGCGCCTCGGCGGTTCCTTCGTTTAAGCATCTGCCTTTGGCTCAGGTCATGATCCTGGGGTCCTGGGATGGACCTCATTTCTGGCTCCCTGCTCAGTGGGGAGTCTGCTGCTCCCTCTCCCTCTGCCCCTCCCCTGCTCACACTCTCTCTCAAATAAATAAAAATCTTAAAAAAAAAATAAAGACATGTTCTCACCGAGGTCAGAGAAATCTAGAATCAATCTTTTCAAACATCTTTTCATGAACTTCCTGAAAGACTGGGGAAGTCACATCAAAATCGTGTGATTGTTTCCCCCTTTTGCATGAAGACAATGCCTGCTCTTTGTTTTTCGTGAGGATATGTAGTGTGAGGATGGGAGAGATGTGTACGCAATAGGCTTATTATTTTTTTTAAGTTATCTGTATCAGGAAAATAATCACATTAAACCAGATGCAATTATCATGATTTATTTGCAGAAAAACATGGTACAATTTTAAATTTAATTTTATTTGCTAGGGAGCTTTGTCTGAAGTTGTTTAAAGAGAGAGAGAGAGAGAGAGAGGATATTCAAAGCCCAGAAACAAGTGGAAGAAGAAAACATCTTTTTAAAAAGAAGTGACTTGATTTCCTACTGGCATGAACCATCTCCTTTGAACTACTAAGGAAAATAAAGCAATATTTTTCTTGGGCCATATCCGACGAGAGAAATGAGCTGCTCACTAGCTCTGAATTATGCAGCTTTAATGCACTAGGGAATGTGAATGTGTGCTTGTCTGAAATGACTCTAGAGTTAATGTTCTGCATTCATCTGACATGCCATGTCATGTTGGAGTCGGCCACCGGGTCCCCATCTTGCTCTTTGTTCTCTCTCTTTTTTTTTTTTAAAGATTTTATTTATTTATTTGACAGAGAGAGATCACAAGTAGACAGAGAGGCAGGCAGAGAAGAGAGGGAAGCAGGCTCGCTGCTGAGCAGAGAGCCCGATGCGGGACTCGATCCCAGGACCCTGGAATCATGACCTGAGCCGAAGGCAGCAGCTTAACCCACTGAGCCACCCAGGCGCCCCTGCTCTTTGTTCTCAAAAGGTTTGCCATCTCTGCTCTGAGTTCAGTGAATCCTTTTTTCTTTTCTTTCTTTCTTTTTTCTTTTTTTAACGGATATGAAACAAATGTGCTGGTGGTTGAGAATGGGTTGCCTGAGCTTTGCTTCAGGGCCTGAGTCTCCTCTACATTTGTTATTAATCAGGAACATAATTATATTTGGAGCAAGGAAAAGAAATCATTTATCATGGCAGGCCAGGATGAGAGAGTCCCGAATCATAGGGCTGTCAACCTTCCAGCTGAATCAAATCATTACTGCCAGCTCAATCATTTTAGGTTAACATGGAGGCAAAATGGAGACTTGTCAACACCATTACCAGTTAAAAAGGAAAGATATTTCCCCCCGCTCACTGGCATGATGAACAAGTAAAAATGCCCCCATATGGATATGCCAAGAGAGTAGTTTTACTTCCTTTGCAATGATGGCCATGTGGGTGTGGAATAAAGAGTAAGGAGAGCAAATAACACAGAAGGTGGTTGGTAGCAGGAAGGCAAGTATTCAGGTCTGACCTTGTACCCTCTTATCCCCGAGATAGCCAGTGGCATGACCAGGGAAGCCACACACATTTGTCGTGTGGAGATCTAGTTTGGAGCTTGTGTAGTAAGCTATTACTGTAGTAATAAACACTGGGGCTGTGTCAGCCAGCAGAATGTAAATATTTAAAGGATGTGATTGGCAGTGAGTGGTTTCAAGAGCCTTCTGTTTATAATCATTCACTGATGTAAATGTTTCCTATTATATAGACCGCATGTGGTAGGTTACTGAACTTCACTGGCTGGGCTAAAGTAACATGAAGAATGTAGAAATCTGGAAGCCAGGGAATGCCTTGGCTACTTTTTCAGTATTCCGCCAAGCTTTCACAACTTGCTGTCATGAGGGTTGCCCCCTGGCAGGTCCCATGTGGTGCTGGCGTTTTTGAGTTAACGCACATGATGGAGGGTTGTAGCAACCTGAATTTCCTTAGATTGCTTGCTTGGCTTCATAGGCAGAGATCATACATTTGCTCTGAACAGATAACCTTTTGGTCTCAACAGCTTCTGTAGGTCAAGTTCACTTTCATTGGACTAGAGATCTTCTCATAGCAGAATCACTTCTGATAATCACCAAGGGATAATAAAATACCCACATATTTTGACTGCTTCACCAAAGAGATGGTTCTGGATCAAGTACTGGTATCATGCTTCTCACTTATATTTTATTTTATTTTTTTCAAAAACTTTATTTATTTGAGAGAGAGAGAGAGGGAGAGAGAAAGCGGGGGAGGGGCAGAGGGAGAAACAGACTCCCCGCTGAGCAGGGAGCCCGATGTGGGGCTCTATCCTAGGACCCTGGGATCATGACCTGAGCAGAAGGCAGACACTTAAGGTACTGAGCCACCGAGGCCCTCTCTCTTATTATTTTAAATGATGACCCTTTGTCCTTCATTTCAATTTTGATTGCATCAAGTTGTCCCCTTCATGCTCGTGTTGATGCCAACCTTGATTCAGCTTTTGGGCAGAGACTCCAAGACCCCCTTTCCTTATCTTATTTAACATACTATTTGCTGGTAACCTCGGATCTCATTTTTCTTCACCCAGTCTGGGCAGCGATGGATTGTCATGTAGCTGAGGAATGTTTCCTGAACTTGCACTCTCTGTGTGGGTGAGGTGGGCACTCTACCATTTGTTAGTGGATGAATAATTGATTATTGGATGAATATTGAATATTGGATGAATAAATGATTAACTGGCTGGGACCCATGTTATCAGAGAATAAGATTCAATGGGACCACAGAAAGGAATGGGTTTTCAGAACAGCAGGGCAGAGATTGTGCGATGGGGCCCCATTTCCTCCAAAGAGCCTGTCCCAAATATGTCATCCTCAGTGCTCTTTCCTTATCTTACTTCGTGGTTTTTATTGGTTGTACCATTTCCCTGTTTTATGAAATTGCATTTGCAGTGTTCAGTTTCAAGACCTCCATGTCTATCAACGTATAGGTGTCAATTTCATAAAGAATTTTTGGAGCGCCTGCTCGTTTTCTGTTGCTGCTCTAATAAATTACTGCAAACTCTGTGGCTTAAAACCGCACCCATTAATTATCGCACAGTCTTAGAGGTCAGAAGCTCTGGTGGGCATGGGTGGACCCTTGGCTTAGGGTTTGATAAGCTTGCGATCAAGCTTGCTGGCTGAGCTGCAATCTCATATGGAAGAGCTTGGAAAAGAATCCACTTCAGGTGCTCGCTTCGGCAGCACATATACTAAGAATCCACTTCAGCGTCGTTCAAGTTGTTGGCAAAGTTCAGTCCCTTGCAGTGGGAGGGCTGAGGTCCTTGTTCCTCTCTGGCTATCAGCCAGAGGTCCCTCTCTGCCCCAGAGGCCACCTGTATGCCTTCTCACAGAACCTTGCCCATCTTCAGACTGGGGTGGTGCTGGAATCCTTCTCATGCTGCAAATTTCTCTGACTTTCCCCTTTGCCACTGTGAGAGAACCTTTTCTGTCAAAGGGCTCATGTGATTAAATCCACCTGGATGATTTCCCTTTCTTCAGGTCACCTCGTAAGTAACCTTAATAATGCTGATAAAATCCCCTTTGCCCTGCAAAGTAACATAATGGCTGGGCCCAGCACTGGGGAGTGAAGTTAGGGGTCCCTCTGAGAATTAGCCTTCTGCTTGCGGCGCGGGGTGGGGGGGAATTCATACCAGATTAACTGCAGGGAAGGTTGTTCCTTTGGAACATTTAACACTGTACTTTCCTCTGCACCATGTCGTGCCTCCTTGTCAGCATCCCAGTCCACATTTCAGCCACTTCCTTCCAGAGTCTAAAAGGCCCCGAATCACGTGCTGACTCGAGCAGTTCTGCCTCCTCATGGTGACATTCCAGGAACCCCTGGTCTTGACTCTGTAGCAGCTCTGGACTTGGAAATATCCTTGTGGGATCTCTCAGAGAATACCAAGGCTGCATGCCCCCATGTTCATGTAGGTTACGCTAACAATTTTGAGTTTTCCTCATTTGATTAATTACCGTTGAGATTCCCTCTAGATGAATCCGAGTGGGAAAGTGTGTCCATGTGTCCATGTGCGTTGCCGTCTCCCTAAACGCTCCTGGCCTTGAGAATTCTGTGGCATTTCTCCTGAGCTAGTTGCAAGCCCTTCTGCTTTTGGCTGCACTGCCCGGTCGGTCCTGACAGGCGTCATCCTCTGCATACACCATCCCGCCACCTGTCGTCTGTCCAGCATTTAACTTGACGCAGCGTGCACTCCTTGCCTTCCCTGGAGGAAGGAAACACCTTTCAGGGCAGGAACTGAAGAGGCTTTATAAACTAGAAGTCTTATTTTGTAATTCAGGGCCAGGAAGTTTAGGGGACCCCATATGGTACCTTCTCCCTGCTGCCGTGATTTCATCCTGCTGCTGCCAAGAGGTCCTTCCTAAAATACCATGTGCATCAATACGCTGTTGCTCTCCTCAGCTTGTCAGTGGCTCTTGGTTGTCTGCTAAATTATCCCAAGACTCCTGGCCAGCTCTAGTTCTCGCTGTTTCCTAGATTAAAACCTCAACTACAACCAGCTTATCTCTCAGTGTCTTCTCTGGTACTGCCTCTGAATCTATTCTCTGTCTTAGCAGCGTACATCGTATGTTGCATTGTAATCGTTTGCTCTTCACGGTGAGATTCCAAGCTTCTGAAACACAGTCATTGTGCCTTACCTCCCTTTGTCACCTGGGGTTTGTATCAGCCCGCCATGCCTAAGTACTCAGAAAGCATTGGCTAAACTGATTTGAACACGCCTATTAAGAGATCATTTAATAAATATGCATTGAGTCCCTCCTGTGGTCCCGCACTCTGCCAATGGCTGAAATATGAGAGGTGAACAGGATGTGACATCTGGCCTTGAGAAGATCCTGAGTTCCTGGAGAAAGACGTGGGCTCACTTGTTCCATGACGAGAGCTCTAAGCGAGGTGTGCGTGAGATGTGAGCACAGAGGTCAAAGCACCCTATTCCACCTGGTGGGCTCGGGGAAGACTGGGTAGGCAACTTGGAGGAGGTGACATTTGGACAGTATCTTGGGGCGAGGGGGCATTAGCAGAGTGAGTCATTGCAACAGAATGGTGAATGGGAGAGCCATTCTGGGCCAAGAACACAGATGTATGCAAGCATAGATGTATGTAAGGGGATGTGACATCAAGGCAATGGGCTCAATTTATTAGAACCTGCGAGCCTGTTGTAAAAATAAGGCTGCAAGGGTAGGCTGAAGCCAGATTACAGGAAGCTTCAAATGCCTTGAGTTTTGCCCAGTAGACCCTGAGTGGCCATGAAAGGCTTTTTGGGAAGTAACGTGTGATGAGATGAATAATTTATCCTTCTTCCTTGATTCTTTCACGTGAGCATGGGATGATGACAATTTGCCTGAATGTTGGCCCGGCAGCTGGCTGCCTGCATCTGTGCTCTTTGGTGACCCTGTAGTGTGGCTCTGGAGGAGGGCGGGAGGGAGTGCAGGGAAGATTGGTCATGGCCGGTGGAAACTGGTCCTGCCTCACCACTCCCCCTCACCCTTGTTTCTGGCTGCCCAACTGCCCGGGGCTGAGCTCCCTCACTCCCTCTGGAGAGGGAGAATCCTGCTGGACCCTGACTCACAGCTTCCACACCCACTGCTCCTTATCCATCTCCTTCCTCTCTGCCTCCTGTAGCTTCAGCCACGTTGCCCTGCTCTGGAATATCTGATGCAGTATCTGCTTCAAAATCCTCTTTTCTTCCTCCACAGTCCCCTGGGGAAACAATAAATACCTGATCGATTTCAGTCCCTTGGTCTAGGGTCTGTTCTTTCAACTTCCAGATTTACTAATTCTTGAAAGAACACAGAGAGGAAAAATTTGTCTTCTCTTCTTTCTTTCCATGCCACTATTTATCTCGTAAGTGGAACAAACTGAGAAGCTGAAAATCCCTAAGAAACCCTCTACTACCCCATTGTCTGTCACATGACTTGAGTATCATGGGCACTTGCGTGGAGGAAGTTGGGGAACCAGTGATAAAAACTAAGCAGGACGCAGAGTGGAGAAAATGACCGATACTCTCGAAGCAGGAGGAAAGGGCTTCAAAGGAGGTACTCTTGCGAAACCTCTTTAGAGCTCTTGTATCTTTTGCTCCTCAGAGGATGTATTCTTGGCAAGTTGAAAAACCGTTTTATGTATATGTAGTAAAATACATATAGTAAAACACATGCTCCATCCTTGGAAAATCTTGTGAAATCAGGAAAATAGAGATAATTAATAACTATTTTGAGTGAAACAAGCCTTATAGCAGTCATGACAAATAAGAAATGTCCCCAAGAGACTTTTCTGAAGCTAAAGTAGAATTCCAGACCCCGTCCTCCATGGCTCCTCACTTGGGCGCACGCTCACCATTGGGCTTGGACTTACGAACGTGCTTTGACTTCTGATTTACGAGAACTTGGAAAACACAACAACAACAATGACCAGAAGTAGGTCCTTTACATAAACTCCTTTTCATAATTTTCAATTTATTTTGACTCTTTATATTTTAAACTGCTGCTCCCACAAGCACTTGGTATTATAAACAGTTCTGCGTTGGAAACTTAACACGGCTTGTTCTGTTTAGTGATGGTATAAAAGCATTTTTATTTAAACTACTCTCACTCACCTCGGCATTTCCCCAAATTTTCCTCATTATTTTCAGCAAAGTGGTATTCTTCTCTTTGGAAAAATAAAAAAGAAAGAAAGAAAGAAAGAAAGAAAGAAAGAAAGAAAGAAAGAAAGAAAGAAAAAGAAAGAAAGAGAAAAAGAAAGAAAGAAAGAAAGAAAGAAGAATGGGGGAACAAGAATAAAAAAGTCATTTTGACATGATGCGAATGTGCATGTAACCTGGTAATTAGCCAATAAGATGGGTTTTTCTAGTTTTACCTCCCTGGAAAAACAGACTCCGTATCAGCACATTTCATATTATGTCACAGAAATAAGGAGTGTTGGACTGCGTCCCTATCTGTTTTGCCTCTGCAGCTCCTAGCATGCTGTCTGGATTGGTCCTAGACCTTCAAGGGCAAGGTCTAAACTCTTTGGGTAACTGGTGGCACTCAGCACAGTGTGTGTAGCACGGTAGACTGTGTCGAGTTATTCAGGACTAACACCTTGAGGAATTCGTGGATGTATTTTCCTAGAGTTGTGTATGTACATTTCTCAACACACATGGCTATCTTGGTTACACATGTGATTCAAGTCACTTTTTAGGGTTTCATTATGGTTATACTTCAGAGTTCATTTAAAAATTAATGAATATCTTTTCCCTTAAAAGCAATCCTTCAAGGGGCACCTGTCTGGCTCAGTGGTTTAAGCCGCTGCCTTCGGCTCAGGTCATGATCTCAGGGTCCTGGGATCGAGTCCCACATCGGGCTCTCTGCTCAGCAGGGAGCCTGCTTCCCTCTCACTCTCTCTGCCTGCCTCTCTGCCTACTTAGGATCTCTCTCTGTCAAATAAATAAATTAATTAATTAATTAATTTAAAAAAAAGCAATCCTTCTATGTTCATGGACACATGGTAGGCGTGACAGACGGGCCAGGCCTTTGTGAAAAACAGGAAAGAGACTACATGTTATGTAGTCTGTTTACTAGAATACTAAAGATAAAATCTCCTATTGTGTGTGTATTACATAACTACAAATTCTGCACTTTTAGTGCATGGATGGAAAAAATTAAAAAATAACACATAGTCATTGAACAAAGTTTAGTGCCTGTTTTTTTCTTAGATTTCCCCCACAGCAAGCTCAGATCACCTTGAAATCTCTGTGTGTATGTTGCCATCCGTTTACAGACTGTTGGTCATTTATAGAAAACAGAGTTGTTCATTGTTTTTTGTTTCATAATTCATTTACATAGTTTATCATCACAGTTGTATTTCCAAAAGCTATTTGATATCCTTGACATGTTTTAGACTGGGGTAATCAAGTCACTTCTATCCTAATTAGTTGAAAATAGGTAAATGCCTTCTGATCCTTGGGTTCTTTCCAGGCCCTCTTCATTGGAGAATTATGAAGAATCATGAGATTGTATTTATTTTTATTTCTTAAAAATTTTATTTAAATAATTTTTAAGTTAATTAATTTTTTGAGAGAGAGATTGAGCAGGGGGAGGGACAGAGGGACAGGGATGAGAGAATCTCAAGCAGACTCCCTGCTGAGCACAGAACCCAGTGTGGGGGCTCCATCTCAGGACCCGAGGTCATGACCTGAGATGAAATCAAGAGTGAGACGCTTAACTGACTGAGCCACCTAGGCGTCCTCTGAGATTGTATTTAATGCAGGAAATTATTATCTCCTAAATTCACTAGTTCTCTGTACAAACGTGCAGTTTTTCTACAAAACAATACTGTTGCAAAGATAGCGTAAAAAGCCCTCATGCTTGGTCCTGTTGTCTTGCTTGCTTCTCATCCTCTCTCCCTCCCCTCCTTCCTCTCTTTTCCCCATTTTCCACTTGTCTCCAATTTAAATTCCCTCTGTTGCTGCTCTCCCACCCTTTTTTTGTTACTGTTTTTCTTCCATATTATCTTCTGAGCTGTGATTTGCTCCGATTTTCAGGGATGGGTCCATGTCCCAGAAAACCTAGACGAGTGAGAAGCTGTTGATAGAAATCAAATATCTTCCACATCATTAACTGAGCAGGCTGTAGCATTGATGAAACTTCTTGTACTGTTTCCATAAACAGGTTTCACTATCAGATTTACCATTTATAAGCCCCAGAAGACCTAAATGTAAATTTTAGTTTATCTGTTCGTAACGATTGACTTATGCTTTAATGATTTCTATTTCGGAGACATTGTAACAACAGCACATTTAATTTGGATGCTGCAGGGAGATGATAGAGCCCCATGAAAGAGAATGCGTATTTTCTTAATGGTGTGCAAATGATACTGTTTATATGGACTTACATGCTCTGATTTCCCTGGATCATTTTTCTAGCCTCTAAAGTAAGAAATTAAGGTTTGATATACACTTATTTTCTTTCAGCTTTATTTCTAATAGCCAAAGTGTTTACGAACCCAAACATTCTGGCTTCCTGCAAAATTGCCTTAAATGATAAACATGTATTCACCAACTTAGGGCAAGTTATGTTGACTTCAATTTTGCTGAAGTCTAGTAGATAGAGGCTCGTTTGGATCTGCTGTAGTGTTTCTTGATTTCTCTAAGAGGTGATTTCAGTTCTCTTGCACTCTGTGATGTCTAGACTTCCTAGTGAATATTTATAAGGTAGTCCAGGGCAAGGTCTCTGCCTAACATAAGGGGATAGCATTGGCTCCATTAAAGACAGGAATTGGTCTTGTCAGAAGACATGTTTATTTTAACCTCCAGCAATACAAACAGGACAAGGCATGAAACCACAACCTAATCCTCCCATTTTCAGATAAAGCTTACTTTTTTGCAATAAATTGTCTTTTAAGCTGCCTATAGTTATTTGGTCAAATGCCAGCTTAAAGATGGCAGCAATTACCCAATTTGTGAAGATAACCCCACTTTAGGTCCTGCAATTCAGTGTAAGCCCCTTGCAGAGTAGTGCTGTCCGTATTACAGCATTGAGGTGATAGGGAGGTCTTTGAAGCTTAGATTCCAATTTTGCAAGCTCTCTGATAGCTTTTAGAAGCTCCTTATTTTCCCCAGAGATCTTTTTGCACCCAGTTAGGATCCTTCTCACCTGAAGAAAGTCCTGTCTCTGTGTTAGCTGCAGAGCCAACATCAAGTTTGGGGAGTCCATTGGCTTGAAAGTAGAAGAAACAAAACTGCCAAATCCATAAAAGTTTTTAATGTGGCAACTTTAAAAGAAAACCACAGCTAAAATGCCCATGAACTTGAAAGTCTATTATTAGATTTGAGGAAACATTTATAGTTCCGTATAAAGTAAGTAGACATCTGGACAATTAAAATTATAATAGTTAGGGGTGCCTGGGTGACTCAGTGGGTTAAAGTCTCTGCCTCTGGCTCAGGTCCCAGGGTCCTGGGATCGAGCCCGCATCGGGCTCTCTGCTCAGCGGGGAGCCTGCTTCCCTTTCTCTCTCTCTGCCTGCATCTCTGCCTACTTGTGATCTCTGTTTGTCAAATAAATAAATAAAATCTTTAAAAAAAATTATAATAGTTAAACTTGTAAGATTTTTCAGATATTCCATTTCCAATTATATATTATCATCTCTTAGCCTATTACTGTTTGTGAACTTTTATTTTTTTTAAATTTTTAAAAAAGATTTTATTTATTCATTTGACAGATAGAGATCACAAGCAGGCTCATATGCCTGGCTCATAATGAAACAGGGAGTTGCTGTATTTGATTTTTTGACATGCTTAGTGCTAGACGGATGCATTCAGTCATATTATGCCTTAGAAAATGACAAGAGAACATAATCATTATTTGTGTTGATTTGTATATGATCCCATGGGTGTTCAGGACTGGTAAAGAATGATCCAAGATTGAGAATATCAAACGAAAAATTTCAATATTATGGCCATTGTAGAAATTAAATTACTTTTTACTGGACTGTGTGAAAAATGTTTTCATCCATCGAAAAATAGTGTTTAGAAATGAAATGGGGAATTCTTATCATGGGGCCATAATTTACTCACCATAAACATCTTTCAGCCCATAGATGGCCATAGTTTCAAAAAGTTGTCTATGCTTATAAACTAGGAGATGCTGAAGAGTTTTCTCTTATTGTGGCTCTTCCTCAATAGCCTCTTCTTTCCTAGCTAAATTATTTCTGAGTCAGAATTATAATTTCCTCCTGGGGGATTTAATCATATCAGTAGTTTGGCATGTCTATAGTTCCATGCACGGCAGAAAGCTGTTTGAAAAAAAACAAGACAAAACATCACTGTATATATGAGGGAATGGCCATGGCCAGCTGGACTCCATCTGTTCTCCATTTTTCCCCATCTGCAAAATGGGATAATAATAGTATCTACCTCATAGAGTTGTTATTAAATGGCATAGTGAATGTGAAATCCTCAGCAGAGGGTCTGATGCTTATCTAGAACTCAGAAAATATTCAACAGTAACTGCAAAAAAGCAATGTCAACAACTACACCGGAACCTCAGTGAGAACCAGCCTCACTTGGGGCCAGTGTGTTACACTCGCTAACATGGTGTGTAGCTTCGGGGATTCTAAAGTGCTAGAACAGACGGTTGCAGGTGGGAATTATAACTTCTCTCCTGGGGTCCCTTTAGAAATAGTCCATCTGGTAGCCCATGGATGAAACACTTCAACTCAGAGGTGCCTCTTGTTTCAAGGTTTTTCACTGTTTTTGTTTTCTTTTTTTGCTTTAAAAAAAAATTACAGTGAAAATACATTGAAAGAACATAATTTTCTATTCTTCTTTAGTTTTGGTAATATTTATTTATTTCTTTTTTCAAAGAACCAAAGGAAATTAAACATGAATACATGTGTTGACTTCCCTTTGTGGAACGGATGTCTAAATGTAGGTGTGGATTTCTGAGCATTTCAACATACGAAACACATACCAGCCTGCCAAAATCCTCTCCCTGAGCCATATATAAATTGTTTGAGAAGGTTTGTACACACTTGTAATGAAGAGTCTGACTCCAATTTTTGAAGTTTGACCGCTGACAGTGTTTGAGTCTCCTGCCTGCATCTGGGGAAGCTGATAAGGAAGTCCAGATGCTCCCTCCTCTGGTGCCACGGGCACCCACGTTCGGGGTCCTCACCCCATCCCAGCCCCTAACTATTACGAAAACCTCAAGCCAGTTGCCTTTCCCTCCTCTCTCAAGTTGTCGTTTTGATGGCTGCCTTCCCCTCCCCACAAACATTTTATACCTTCTTCGTCTATGTGTGTGTGTGGGGGTGGGGGTGTCACCAGTCTCAATATTCAAAACGAATTTGGGGTGGAGGTCTAGCCTCATGCCATGGAGTGGCCACAGTAATACTGGATATAAAGTTTACTATCAGAGCTTCTTATCTGCATTTTAGATGTTATTTGCATGTTCTAAATATTGTCAGAAGGAAATAACAGTGATAACAATAAAGTCCTTACTTTCTGATAAGTATTATATTAAGCCTTTATGTGGGTTATTTCCTGTGGTTCCACAACTGCCATTTGATCCATAGTGGCCTATTTTCAGGGACAAACAGAGAGCCAGAAAGATTAAATTACAGTTTCAATGCCACATAAGTAGTAAGTGGCCAAGGTTTGATTTGAATCCAGGCGATGTGGGTTCAGTACCTCTCTGCTCCGTTGCCTTTCCATTCGTATAAACCTACCATACAATCTTTGTAAAGCATTTAATTGAGGAAATCATCTTTGTCTTCCTCTTTTCAGCCCTCACATATTAAAAAAAGAGGTTATAGCACACATCCGAGGCTGTATACATATGGTGGTCTCGAGCCAATTCTCATGCACGAGAACAGGGCTCCTTTCTCCCAAGCAGACACTGGTCCTGTGCCTAGCAGGCAACCGACAAATGTTTCTTAAAGTGAAATAATATGCCAGTATTTAGATATGAGTGCTTTCTGTCTTCTGGGTTTCTTTTCCTCTTGACTTCTCTTGTCAAATTATTGATTTGTGCTTGTGGGTGAAATGCTCTCAGAAAAATCAGTTGGAATAATGGAGGAGAATTTTTAAAAAAATTACATACTTAAAGGAATATGTCATTTTACTGATAAAACAGTAATGATATTTTAAGGCTTGGCACTTCCGTGGTAGTTTGTATTATAGGCGCTGGAATTACACCTGATTATATGTATATATGATTGACCATCTGGATGATGAGCCCTGAGAATACAAAGCTAACATCTTACAGAATTCTGCATCATTTACTGCACTTACAGACCTTCACACATGGGAATTTCTCAGTAAATGTTGATTAAGTTGTTAAATAACTATGAAACTATGTCTAAAATGCATAGATTATACCTTGGAGACATGGCCACCAGATACCATGCTGTTCCGTCTGCTTTATGCATATCAACTCCGGTCCCTACAGTAAGGCAGGACTATTTTCTCCACTGCCTAGAGCTTCATAGAGAGTAAATTCTAGAACTGTGACTCATTCACTGTCATCAACATCTCATCAACCATGACTTCTGCCACTCTGTCTTTCTATCTGGAGTTGAGATCTTAAAACCCTAAGCTTACTGTCCCTAGAGAGGAAGATCTTTGAAACGTATGCAGCTGCTTATTTATTTATTTATTTATTTATTTTCTAATAAACCTATCTGGAAACCTTTGTTTTCAAAAAGACAGAATATGGGAGAAGATTATGTAGTTTTCCTACCTGACCCTGCTTTCCACCTCATCTCATCTAAAGTCTTCTCATTAAAGAAAGGGAAAACATTTTGATTATGGTTATTTAGGGACTAAAATTTAAAAGACATTTTAAGATTGGAGCTGGGGATGGTTAGTGTGAGAAAGATGTTCTGCCTCGAAGAAGAAAAGGGCAGAAGGCAGGAGGGGAGTTCCATGCAGAGTTTCTAGGCATTCCAAGAGGGAGGTGCTGGTATGGGCTGTGTAGACTTTGGAACCAGACAGTCTGTCCTCGGTTGAAATCCTAGACTTTACTTTAGTGAAAGCAGCAGGCCCTTCTGTAGGCAAGTTACTTAACCTCTGTTGAGGGGAGGGTCTCTTTCTCTTCATCTACAGAATGGAGACACTGATTTTCACCTGCAGGGTTGTTGTGAGGAAGAAATGGACCCCAGTGGTCACAGCTGGCCCTCTGCCCATAATCCCTCCATTAGAACAGGTCCCCATGTCCATGAAACACAACTGCCCTCACCCCTCCAGCACCAGATGTCATGGAGGCTAGCTCATGTTCAGACCCAGACACACTTTTTATCTCAACGAAGTCACAAAACTCTTGTTACTCAGTTCCTCCATGTAGGAAAGAGAAACAATAAATTTGCTCTAAATACCTATAGTTGACAGAATAACATAGTAGAAAGGAAGTTCCACATCATCCTGATTTAATTACTTACCAATTTTTATAAAGGATGCTTGCCTTCCAGAGGATGTCATCTTGAGTCAAAGACAAGTGGCTGCATTCAGTACAGGTGAACAGTATAATTTTGTGGAATATGTTGGGGTTTGCTGCAAGCGATGCTGATGAATAAAGGCGGCGATGGAGACAAATCTCACACGGAAAGCATTAGAGACCAGCCCTGCAGCCATCTAGATCCCGACCCCATGAAGATGGTGTTCTTTTTTTTTTTTTAATTTTATTTATTTATTTGACAGAGAGAGAGAGATCACAAGCAGACAGAGAGGCAGAGCAGAGAGAGAGGGGAAGCAGGCCCCCTGCTGAGCAGAGAGCCCGATGTGGGACTCGATCCCAGGATCCCGGGATCATGACCTGAGCCGAAGGCAGAGGCTTAACCCACTGAGCCACCCAGGCGCCCCTGAATGTGGTGTTCTGACACACTGTACCTCCCTAGGTCACGCTCGTGTCTTCCCTGGTAGTCCTCCCCAGTGTTACCCCCCTTCTCAAGGTCAGGGAAGCCCTTGGCTGGGCTCTACAAATACACATGACAATGTGACCATCACAGCAAAAGACTTTACAGTTGAAGAGGCCCAGACCTTGACATACAAATGCTCCACACAGTGCATGTGTGGAGTTGGAGGTGAGAGGTGAGGAGCATCACAGAGCTCAGCGTGAGGCCACAGCTTGGAGAGGAATGACGAAAGTTATGGATGGGTCAGGGAAGGTCCTCTCTGCCAGGCCATGGAGATTAGACTTCATCCTGTGGGCAGGAGGCATTTCATGGGTGACTTCGTGGAAGATGGATTTGGGAAGGGGGTTGGGTTGGAAGGAGGCAGGGTGACCCATGATGGCTAGGAAACGACTGCTATCCTCCACATGAGGGACACTGAGGATCGGGAGCAGGACAATGGGAGCAGACAGGAGTGCACATGCTCCCATGGCAGGAAGTCAGTAGCCTCAGTGTCACAAGTGAAGAACACCCAAGTCTGAACCAAATCTGAAATTGACTTTCCTCCCCTCCTCACCTGTGACCTGACACATCTTATTAAATCTCTTGAAGGTCTTGTATAAGCCCATCATCCCTATAATGACTTTAAACTAAAGAAAGAGAAAAAAGAAAGAGTTATTTAAAGATAACTATGGTACATATTTAAAAATTCAGTTTTAATCAGTTCCTATGGAGTTAGAAGAAAACTTGTAGACAGGTGCGGTGTGGGCGTCCATGGGCTGAATGTGGGTGGGTCAGGCAAGGCACACGAGGATGAGGACAGTAATTTTCCCACTGGCTTGCCGTGATGAAACTGGAGCCATTGGATGACTTCATGGAGAAGGGATTAGAGTTTAATATTCAAAAAGGAGGCTTGAGTTCGCATGTCATGTAGCCCCAAAATAGAAACTTACTCTTTTTCAAATGTCTGTCTCTAAAGGGCCAGAGGATCAGGGGTGGAACATTCTGAACATGTTCAAATTGAGCCCATGTGGCATCATGCTTTGTGGAAAGGACTCGGCCTCATGAAGCAGCCACGGTGCCTCACACATCAGCCAGGATACAGGCCACTGCTGTTTTACCAGTGGTTTAGACCTCTATTTTTATATATAAAAACAAGAATGGCTCTCAAGACGTGACTGTTCTAAGTCCTTGGCTAGTTTCTGTGTACATCTCAGGTTTCAGCCCAGGTTTCTGTGTACATCTCAGGTTTCCGTCTTTGAGGGAGGTTCTTTGACCTCTCTGGTCCCACTGAAACATTTCCCTTCTGTCACATAACACTTGGCAAATCGAATTGGAATTGGCCTGTCTGTCTGATAGACCATGAGGTCTTTGAAAGTAGGTACTGTTTGATTTGTGGGTTTTCAACACCTAAACAGTGCCTGGCATGCATGAGGCATTCGGTAAATGAATGAATGCAGAGTATCTTGGATTCTACTCTATACCAGCTCCTTTTGTGCTCATTTTGATAGTCTAGTTCTGGTTTTCTTTTCTTTTTTTTCCTCCTTTTGGGGTGTGTGTGTGGGGGGGGTGTGGGTGTGTATGTGTGTGTGTGTGTTTGTCTTAAAACATAGTTCTGTAATGCCTGGTTTCCTTCTGCGGCAGTGGAGTGAGTTAGTAAGGCTGTTTGTAAATCCTTAGGTCACATGAAAAAGTACAAATTATATTGTTTTTGTATTCATAAAATATTTTAGTTGGAGCCTGTGCTTATATTCATAGTTTACTGTCAAGCAGACCAATTACTTACATTAGCCACTGGTGAATCCACATGACCGCTGGAGCGGAGCCCTCTGAAACGGGGTGGGAGAAGGTAGGAGGTGGTCAACATGGTAACACAGTCTGCTGAATTTATCAGCCAGGTGAATGCCTTCCACAGTGCTCTCTGATTTTTCCCACTTTTGCTGTTTCTTTTTTTTAAATCCCAAAAGTCCCATTGGTAACTCTATAAAAAGACAAACAATGAAAAAAAATCTTCTCTCAAGAGGAAACTGTGACCTCAGTAAACCTTGGGAAAGACTCCATATGGTTTTAATCCTTTTGATTTAAAAATTGCCGCGCACGTATGTGTCTGTGTGTGCATTGCATGTGTGTGTATGTTGGTGCTTTACTTGGATGCGGGTGTAAAATGGGGAGGGATTTAAGACATTGTAACACAAAAGGCATTAATAGTCCTTCTGACAACAGAGACTTCCAAAACACAACAAAGCCAAATATTTCTACTTTCTCCAGAATCTTTTTGCAAGAATTGATCATAAAAGTGAGAAAAACAGTTGCCAACATTGCTTATCATGGATGTTCTATCAACTCTGTTTTGGAGAAAGGATTTTTTTTTTTCCTTTTCCTAAGGACTAGACTAGAACTTACTTTTTGTCAATGGAAGGCAACTCAAGAATCTTGGAATCTTTTTTTTTTTTTTAATTTATTTATTTGACAGAAAGAGATCACAAGTAGGCAGAGAGGCAGGCAGAGAGAAAGAGGGAGAAGCAGGCTTCCCACTGAGCAGAGAGCCCGATGTGGGACTCAATCCCAGGACCCTGAGACCATGACCTGAGCGGAAGGCAGAGGCTTTAACCCACTGAGCCACCCAGGTGCCCCAAGAATCTTGGAATCTTGCTAGCAGTCAAAAGAAGTATTCCCTTCACAGTACTCAGATGAACAGATTATTGTATTTATTTATTTAAAGATTTTATTTATTTATTTATTTGACAGACAGCAGGAGAGAGAGCACAAGCAGTGGGAACAGCAGAGGGAGAAGGAGAAGCAGTCTCCCCACTGAGCGGGGAGCCTGATGAGGGGTTCCATCCCAGGACCCTGGGATCGTGATCTGAGCTGAAGGCAGACGCTTAACTGACTGAACCACCCAGGCGGCCCTTGGATGAGTAGTTTAAATTAAAAGCAAAGTTTCTGAGAGTCCAGAAACTTACTGCTCAGCCAAGGTCTTTCTTTGCAAACACCTTGAGAATGTACTGTTCATCTGTGCAAGCTGTTAAGGTAAAAAGCAAACTATCAGTTTGGGGCCAGTGATTGGCATCTGGTTGTGCTCTCTGGAGCCTGGCTCACTTAAAAGGCTACTCCAGACTCATTACATTTCACAGTTTTCAAGGCCACCATCTGTTCACTGCATGGAATTGCCACACCTTTCCATGAGTCCTGCACATTTTCCATTATGCTGGCTTTATAAAGGCTTCGTTATTATATGGGCTCTTTTTGGAATCAGCATCCAAGTAAAGTACAATTTTGTTTCTCTTTAATTACGTTTCTACTCCAAGAAGTAAAAGGTTAGTGTAGAAGATTTTAGTATGATCACCATGTCCCGCAGCTTTTCAAAAGGTCTCTTCAGAGAATGACTACAGTTTAAATAATTTTAAGCCATTCATGGTCGTAGGCAGTTACGGTGTGGTTTTTCAAAAATACCAAACAAGCAAGCCTTTTTTTTTTTTTTTTTTTAAGCAAACCTTTTTTTAATCCCCTCCTCTGACGTCGCAACTTTTCTTTGTCAAAAATTAGAGGATTTACAGATTTAAAGATTTAATCCTGAGGCGGTTGCACATGTTTTGAGGAAGTTGAAAGAAAGTTCAATGCTTACTGCCATTCAAAAAGGTTTCTTGAAAAGCATAATTAATATGCAGCTCAGAGCATCCCCCATCCTCCAGATTACCTGATAGATACACAAAGTCAGCTAATCCAAAATTTAATTCGTCATTTCCTTTTCCAGATTGTTCTTTTTTTCTGTGAGTGGCAATAGCCCTCGCCCAACTCAGTAAATGCCCTAGAGAATTACCTCATCCAATGCCCACCTATGACCACCAAACTATATCCAGTCAGTCATGAATCAGCTTTGATTTTCCTTCCCGCTACCTTCTCATCTCCTGCCTTGGCCACTCATACCACTTCTCTATTCTACTCCAACTGCTCTGGTTGCTTCTTCCCTTGCCTGCCTGCTGCGAATCCCCAGCTCACTCACCCCCCATGGCAGTCAGAGGGATCCTTTTCAAATAAGAAGATCAATGAATACTATTTGCCTGTTTGAAACTCATAAATGACTGCCCCATTGAGTTCAGAGGATGCAGATTTCTTTTGCAGACTCAGCATGACCCCTCCCTCCGTGCCTTTCATTTCTTGATACCTCTCTGCTTTGAATCTCTTTCTGGGGGATGCCTCCCCATTTTCCTGACTTTGGGCATGGGACTCTCCTCTGAGCCCCATGGCACTCAGTGTTTCCTCCAACACAGCACTTAACACACTGACTATAATGGTATGTTCAGATCTCTGTATCATCATCTGGACTGGAAACTCCATGAAACTAGGGACTCTGCTCCCTGTTACCTCCCTAGTGCCTAGGAAAAATGCCAGGCACATAATACCCACTCAGTAAATGTCTGTTAAATGAAGGGAATTTCACTCTGGGAGAATTTTACAAGGTGAGACAAAATGTCATTCAGTAGATTTTGCAGTTGCTTTATCCAATTATAGTTGCTAGAATCCCCATGTGAAGTGAAGGCATCATGGCCCTCATGTAGTATATTTCTTAGCTGAGACCATTTACTTTGATTTCTTGTTCGGTTCCTCAGTGCTTTAGCATGATTGGCAAGCACACTATAACTGGTTTCAGAAAATGCTTCGGGTCAAGCCCTGGCAATATCCCTTAATCTGCGGGACTGGGCACATCAACTGATTTTTCTGAGACTCCGTTTCCTCCTCTTTAAATAATGATCCTGAAATTTACACCTGTGATCACATGTACAAATGCCTGACCTGATGCCTAGCACATAGTAGGTACTCAGTAAATGATAGTTTCATGTATTGTCATGTGGAGAGCCAAGAAATACTGCTATTTCATGTCGGTCAAGATGTTTTGGTGTTAATTACATGAAATCAAGCCACTGTGTGTGACATAATTTACCAATCCTGTCTCAGTGGCTTCATTTTACTTTAAAAACTACTAATACAACTCTAACCAGTCTATCCAAACACACACACCCAGCATTTTTATCAATTCTATCTTGTTTGTGATCTATTTTTCATTTCTCTCTTTGTATCTTATTCTATAGAAAATTCATGGTTTAGCTTCAAGAAGAGGAATGGCCCTGTTTCTAAGTTAGCTTTGTTTTGTTGGTTTTGAGCTAAAAGTTTCTGAAATAATGTCAAATTTATATTTAAAAAATTATATTGACACTAAAGAAAGACACTAGTGTCATTACCCTTCCAGGTAATTTCACACGTGTCTCCTTTTGAAGCATTATCACACGTCTTGTTTTGTTTTTTTTTTTAGCTACAACACTTTCCATGGATTTTTGAAGCAGTGGCCATGGAACTTTTTCCTCTGTAGGCAGAGTTCATGGTTGACAAATGTGTCTTTTTTTTTTTTTTTTTTTTTTAATTTATTTGACAGAGAGAAATCACAACTAGGCAGGCAGAGAGAGAGGAGGAAGCAGGCTCCCTGCTGAGCAAAGAGCCTGATGAGGGGCTCCATCCCAGGACCCTGGGATCATGACCTAAGCCAAAGGCAGAGGCTTTAACCCACTGAGCCACCCAGGCGCCCCGACAAATGTGTCTTTAGGACATGATACGATCAATGGTAGGAAAAAAAACAAATTCAGTCTCTGCCTTCAAGGAGCTCTTTTTGGTTTTTGTTTTTTTAAACTGACTCTGTTTAATTAATTTAACGAACGTGATTAAAAGCACATCTATTGACTTGCATGCTTACCAAGTCTTTGAAAGTACGTGGCACTAAGGTCGAATGAAGAGGAGTAGCTGGTTTAGTTCTAAGCTATGCCCTTGGAAGAACGACCAAAAGAGGTCCAGAGTATGTGTCAGAAGGAGCATCTGTCCTACGGGCATCTTCACTGTATAACCAGGTCATAAATTTGAACATTCATTTAACCAGAAGAGAACCTTTTTCTCCACACTAGCACTCACTGGGTTATAATCAGTGGCTATCCGCTGGGGGTATTCTCTGCTCCGAACACAAACAGATACCACCAGACACCAAAACAAACAAAGAAACAAGACCCTTGGAGAGTTTCTGCTGTGAACTCATCTCTTTTTCTCCTTTTCAGAATGTGGTATTTTCCATTAAAGAAATAGAACACTTCAAATGTAAAGAAGCTGGATGTGTTTTTATTGATTTCCTAAGGAGACTTTTAACAATCGTCTATTGTGCATTCATCCTGTGATGATGTAATGAGGAGTAGGATTGGGAAATAGTTTTCTAGTGTTCAGGTGTTCATGCCTAGAAGCGGCCCTTACAAGCCCCATGGGACTTGTATTTACTCTGGTTACTCTTTACCAAGGGGACACATAGCCATTCATGGAGGCATAATTGACCTTGCTAATTGCATCCTGCCTCAGAGGAAGAAAGGCTTTGCATATCTAATTGTCTTTTAATTCTTTTGTAAACATTTAGGTCAGCAAAATATCATTGTCCCATTTCTGAGGCATACTGAATACTGATTTTAAGTATCTTCTACTCCTGTCCAGCCTTCAGTGAGTGTGGGTGGAAAAAGCTGTGACCACTTTCTATGCAATGTAATTTTGAAAAGAGCATTACTCTATGTGTGAATTTCCAAATGTCTTCTCAACCTCTCTCTGGAAAATTGAAACAAAGGCCCAGACAAAGGATTTAAGGCTAACCAGTTCTACCAACTAACAGAATCTGTAGTATCATTTTAATCAGGTTCATTCATTGGTGATTCTAATACAATATTTAGGTAATCTACTTACTAAATTCTGATTTTTTTTTTCATAGATAGCCTTAGCTATCTTGGTGTAAAACATTTTCTTGCTCAGATTTTATTTTGTTTTTAGTATTTACCTTTATTTATATAAAGCAAAAATAAATAAATAAATAAATAAAAGGGCTTGTTTTGCAGGAGGAAGGAGCACTAGACAGAACCAAAGATGAAAAAAGTGCGTGTTTTTATTAACTTTTGTGTTTTCCTGGTTTGTTTTTGTTTGTCTGTTTCTATGTTGCCACAGAGGCATTCCGCACATCTTGAGGTCAGCAAAAGTAGTAATTTCTGTCTGTTACTTTAAAGTTGTGGATATTACTTTCCATGTGAAAAAAAAAAAAAAAAGTCTTGGAAAAACACCCTGTGGAATGAAGCCAGCAATCCTTTGACTCAATAGATGACTTCGTATTTTCTTCCTGCAAAGGAAGGAAAAGCTCTTCTGCTATAGGGAGCAGACAATTCTACTCCTCTTTCTTCAATTCAGCTCATGAACATTCGGGAAATATAGGTCTTTAATATTAGAGTATATTTGAGGATGGGCCGCTAAGGACACTGATGTGAATTTATTTTAATCATGCTGGCGGTGCAATTTATTACTTTGGAAACTGATTTTAACAAGAAGTGTGTGAATATCTTTTGACTATCAGATTGCTTGTTGGTTGTATAAGGAAGGAAGAAAAAACAAGCAAATCAGATGAAAATAATTAATTTGATTCTGGGCCGTGGTTAAATTTTTATTTTTTAAGGGATTTGCTTGTATTTTATCATGCTGAGGCCTTGTTAATGTGCTCCATTTAGCATATCAGAGTCCAATTTCCTAAAGAGAAATCAAGTAATCATCCAAATTATTCCTTCCCAGAGAGATCTGTTCAGAGATCAAAGACAGGTAGGTAGTTGCCTAACAAAAGGGAGTGTGTATCTGATTTCTGTGGCCGCCATATTGTTGCATAACAAGTCATCCTGAAACTCAGTGACTGGTTGTGTGGCAATTCTGGGGACATATGTGGCAGAGAGTTTGGCCCTTGGTTGGGGCCATGAATCCATCAGCCTCCCACAGGGAGTCTTTCCCTGTGGCTTTCATACCTCCATAACATTCGGTAGCTGATCTGGATCCAGGAGCTTTGAAAAGAATTTCTAACAGCAGCCATGGAGATTTTGTCTGAGAATAAGGAACTGTATGAGGTTTGCCACTCAAAATAACCAGACTGTGTATGGTACAAAAATAACCTGCCCTGTCTGGTTAATTAGAAGTTCACTGGAACTTGAAATTCTACAGGATCTGAATCCAATTCTTTTCCTTCTCCCTGTTCTTCTTCTTCTTCTTTTTTGAAGGCCATTTATTTGTTAGAGAGAGAGAGAGAGAAAGAGAGAGATCGAGATCGAGCACACGAGCAGGGGGAGCAACAGGCAGAAGCAGACAGAGGGAGAAGTAGGCTCCCCACTGAGCAAGGAGCCCAATGGGGGTTTGGACCCAGGACCCTGGGATTGTGACCTGGGCCAAAGTCAGCCACTTAACTGACTGAGCCACCCAGGCATCCCTTGAATCTAGTTCTTCACAACCACTGTCCACTTGGGCAAGCTATCCAACCTCTCAGCCTCAGCTTGCTTATGGGTGTAATGGGAGTCTTACTCATAAGGTTAGAGTTGAGAATAGTGCCCTCTGTGGAGATGCATTGCAAACTTAACATGCTACAAATGACTTGTCATTATTGAAAACAGGCTGTGTGCCTGTAAATGTTCAAATCCAGGATATAGCTGTGCCTATATCCTCAGGCCCTATTCTCGTTTTTAGAACAAAATTGGTAGATATATTGGTAAGTTTGTTTAGATATGAGCATAATGTTGTCTTCAGCTTTTCACATGATATATTTTTGTATTGAACCAAAAAATGCCTTATGAATACAGATAACTTAAAAGACACCAATGTTTGGATTTCTTTTAGTTTGATTCTATGATTAGGAGCAACCATAGTCATTGTCAATTTCTTTTCTTCTTACAGACTTATTTATTTTAGAAAAAGAGAGAGAGCACAAGCAGGGAGAGGGGCAGCGAGAGGGGGAGAGACGGGAAGTCGACTGCCTACTGAGAATGGAGCCTAAGGTGGGAAGCCTCGATCTCGTGACCCTGAGATTATGACCTGAGCCAAAAGCAAGAGTCAGATGTTCAACTGACTGAACCACTCAGGCTCTGCAGTTACTGTCAATTTCTAATTATTATCTGCATATGGATTAATCCAATAGGGATATATCTGAGACAACTCTACATTTTTATCTTTTTCCTGACAAGATTTTCTTCTTGTTTTTCTTTTTTCTTTTATTTATTTTTTTGTTTTTGTTTTTTTAAAGAGAGGGTAGGAGAGCAGGGGCAGGGCCAGAGCCGGAGAGAGAGAGAATCTTAAACAGGCTCCACAGTGAGCACAGAATCTGTCATGGGGCTTCATCTCACAACCCTGAGATTGTGACCTGAGAGCTGGACACTCAACTGACTGAGCCATCCAGGTTCCCCCTCCTCTGCTTATTTTTAAATTCCCTCTCTTAAGCCGTGGCTAGTGGGACACAAGGAAAGCCTTTTAAACATGTTAAATTACTCTTGTCTTTGTTATCCTCTTCCTTCTTAGGAAAGGTTGAACCCGAGAGATGTCACAGGTAGAGACTGGTATTTGGCATTATTCTTAGGAGGTCAGCTGTGCCTGAGGAGCAGGAAAGGGTTCCAAAAGGAACACACGTCAGGAAGCTAAGTTGCTTGAACTTCTCTGCCTCTCTCCTCCAGCCGGGCATCTTTCTCTGAGTTGACTGAAGATTTGTAAATTTTGCAAATTTGAGCACCGGTCATGACCAAGATGCATAAAAGACCACGATGGCGACTTTGGAATTATTCAGGGGACTCATTCAGTCACCATGTCTTGCCCAACATTATCTTTATAAAGACTCTGGTTTCTTCCCTTCTCCCCATTTCTACCAGCACCGACATCTCTGCCAAGGCACGCAGGCCTGCATTATGACTTTACCCTTCAGAAGAAATTTCTGCATAAGGCAAAATCCTGACTTTCAGGCAGACATAAAACAAACGTGTGTTTGGATTTTATTTTACTCACCAATCAATGAGGGAAGCAGGCAGATGTTAGAGCCCATTCAAAAGAGAATTTGAAGGATAGACTCGATAAGATCGGGAATACTGAAATGACTGTACACGTGGAAGCAACATTGTTATTTCCCGTTTGGGGGTAGGGGAGGTTTGGGGGGATGGGAAGTCACTCTAATTGCTTCTGGAAAGACAGATTTGCACATCCATACATAAGAATTATTTTGCATTGCTATCACTTACTTGTACCGGGCTCCCATAGAGCCAGGATCTGATAATTCAGAGGGCTGCTCCCTGGAGTCTAGACAATGAATGCATAGTTTTCCATCGAGGTACAATTTCCTTTGTGAGTGGCAAGTCAAATTGTTGCTGACTTTGGCCACCTCCACCAGCTTAAACTTTCATAAATACTGCTCTTACTGGCCACTTGGCTGGCTCAGTGAGTAGGGTATATGACTCTTGATCTTGGAGTTGACCCTTGATTTCAGGGTTGACTCTTGATCTCAGGGTCATGAATTCAAGCCCCATGTTGGGAATAGGAATTACTTAAAAGAAATACTACTTTTATCATCTGACTCACCCCACCAGATCATCCTTCCTGTTATTGATTCTGTCTAATCGGAACTCTTACAAGTCATCAGGTTCTTTCATAATCTCTTATGTCGCCAACATCACATGCTACCTCTCTCCAAACACAACCTAACTTCAATCAGATGATCTTCTTCCTTCCACATGTGTGGATGATTAATTCCTCAGCCAACCCTTATGAGCAATCTGTCCTTTTTTTTTTTTTTTTTTTTTTTTTTTTTTTTTTTTATTTTACTTATTTGACAGAGAGAGATCACAAGTAGGCAGAGAGGCAGGCAGAGAGAGAGGGAAGCAGGCTTGCTGCTGAGCAGAGAGCCCGATGCGGGACTCGATCCCAGGACCCTGAGATCATGACCTGAGCCGAAGGCAGCGGCTTTAACCACTGAGCCACCCAGGCGCCCCCAATCTGTCCTTTTTAACCTAGTTCACCCCCTTGTTCAATGCAAGTTCATCTCAATCTTGTTAAACCTTGCCTCTTAAGACATCGTGTTGGGTTTATGGATTATACTATACTACCCATCACTTTATTATCTGCTGTTTATTATTGTTGGGGGATCACTTCCTGTTTACTGATTCCAACCTGATTGCAAACTCTTCTTTTTTTGAAGAAGTGCCCATCACCACTGTGACATATAAAACCACCCATTCTATAGTTATTGATCTGTAATTATCCTGTTCTTGGTTACTATCCATTCATATGATTAAAAAAAAATTGAATGAATGGGGCGGAATGGAGAAACTTCTCATTTCTTGAAATTGTTCCAAGATTTAATAAACTTCTTCTGAATCTTAATCCTGTAACATTTACCAGGATACTCCAAAAACATGGATCATGGGTCTGCCTCAACCAATTGCTTGGGTGGCCACTACTGGTTTAACTTTAGAAAGAAAGTATTTCTTGGGAGCAGATGGTCACTCGATATGTCATTGTTAAGCCCCTTCAGAGTAATTGTTCCAGGTAATGATAAACCACAAAATTCCATTTTGTATTATGTCCACAAGCAACCATCCAATTTAGAAGGTGAAAAGTTAGACTTGGTTGGTATAAAATGAAGTGAATTTGAACTCTGCATGATGAGAGGGTGTACCTGAGGCTTTACTGTCCAGTTCTGTAGGAGACCTGCCTTCAAGGTTGATGGAGCCTTGAGAATGGCAGGTATCACCAGCTCTAATTTGGATGACAGCAGCTAAGAAGATATGATTTTCTCTTCCTTCATGAAGGCAGGATTTTTGTCTGTTTTATTCACTTCTGTCTCCACATGCCTACAGCAGTGTCTGGCATATTTTAAATATGCCAGAAAATATTTGTTTTGGATGAACAAATTCTTGTTTTTCATTCTCTAATCACTGTAAGGTATTTATAGTTTCAGTTTACAGTTTTTTTAAAATCCTATTTTGGTGGTGTTCAATTAAACTATTTCCCATAATACGTTTCAAAACTCAGACAAGAATCCTAGTTTTATGAGAAATGTCCAGTCAAGAAAAAGAGAGGTTAATACAATTTGAACCAAAATATGGCCCATGTGTATTACATATTGATACACATTTCTATGCCTCACAGATGTTTTAATTGATAGAAATGTGTCTTCTACCTAGAAGTGGTTCTGTTACATTGATGTTTACTAATGCTCTATTAGATTTTTGGAGTAGAGACTTACCTTGCTCTTTATCATAGCTGACTAAAATATCACTTAAAATCATTTATTCATTGAAATATAGTTTTCACAAAAATTACATTTGGCACACATTAAGGAATAAAAATTGTTTGAGACAAAGATGTGTTTTAATGTTAGAACCCTTTATTAAATACAGTTCCTGCTTATAAAGAAGACTCACAATTACCATAAAGTAAAATTCTGCTGATTTTTTATTCTTTGTCTGCCATCAATGTTCACATGGAACTGCCTGGAATTACTGTCGAATGCTTTATCCCTCATCTCAATGAAATGCCAGGTAGCCTTCAGGTAGTTTGCAGTTCCATTTTTTTCCTCTTGTTTGAAAGGAACATTTCCCTCAGGCCAAATTAGACAATGGATAACCAAGGAAATTTATTTCATGTGTAACAGCTTCTGGAGGAGAGAATGGCCGGACACATAAATCTGTCTTCAAAGCAGCAAGTGCTTTATCGATCCCCAGTTGTTGAAAAAAGGCGGCCTCTGAGGCAAATCCCAGCAGTTAGATAAGAAGGCCCTTGGTAGCAGGTAGAAATGGTCCATCAGCTCTGCAGAGGAGTAGAAACTTATTATGGAAACTTATTACTAAACATAATAGTGAAAATAGAACTGTCTTGAAAAGAGAAAATGTAGCACGACAGTTTCTCCTCACCGCGAGCATTATAAAGAAGTCTAAGACAGGAGCACTCATACACCAGCCTCCTCACACACATACGGGTATTTCTGTGTGATATTTTTCCAGTAACTTTGAGAAGATGACTTTCTGTTTGTATGTTCTTCTGGGCCATTGTAACCCTTGGACACACAGGTGCTGATATCAATAAATTATGAGTATCCCCAAATCTGAATAGTTCGGCATTATAATATCGTGAAACTGCTTTAGTAAAATTATTCTTTGTTCATGGAAGTTGGGACGGGAACTAAACGGTGTCCTCCACTGAGAGCCTGAGCTCGGGAAACTCCAGGCCTCTGTGGGACCCTGAGAATTCACGTTTCTCTGTCCTTGAGGTGAGCTGGAGACTAGAGGGTGCCCCTGACCTCTTGTTAGGGGGCTAGAGCTTTTCTGAAGGGAGCTAGTTGGTGTAGATCTGTCTACAGAGAACACTGGAAGGATTTAGTCCAATGCTACATCAGGAAAGTGTTATCCACCAGATGGCCTAGGAGGCAGGAAGAAAGGATTTGGGAACTAGAGCAGAAGAATCCAAGCCGGAGCAGCAAGCCGAGCCATGTCAGTTTGTAACCGTCATGAAGGCAACACCTCAAGCCCTGCTGTGTTGTACTGGGAGACTTTACAGTGTGTGGACCTTTATTCACATCCCCCCATTTAATTTCCTTCCTATAACAACGGATACCGTAGATGATGTTTACTTGTATGGCATAATAGACTGCTTCAATTGTCTTGTTTCCCCCACTGTTGTGTTCTCGGAGTCTGGCAGAGCGGAGACACTCAAACATTTGTTGAATGAATCCACATTGTGTGGCTGAGGAAATGAAGATCCAGTAATTTGTCCAAGACCAGGCAGCAGCGAATCAGCTCAACTACTCAGGATCAAATCTACCATTCAGTTAATGATAAGGATTTGGGTTATCTTAGGCTCCCAAAGCTGTCATTTTTTGCATATGCATCTGTTTAAATGGATAAAAATTTTCTTTTTCTTTTCTTTTTTGTTCCATTCCTTTTTATAAAACTGGGCAGTTTAAGTTTGTTTCATCCATGCAGCAGGAGAAAGGAAAGGAAGGGGGGTTTGCGCATGAAATGGTCATCAAGCGGAAGTAGAGTTTGTGCAGATCCCAGGATTTGTGGCCATATTTGGGAGTGTGTAGAGAACCCTACGAGGAAACTAGATGCTCAGGGACACTGGATTCAGACCGCTTTATGGACTGGCCCTCCTGCCAAATTTCTGTCAAGCTTTTCTCTTACGTTGTGTGCATTGCAGGCCTGATGGGTTTCTAATCTGTGGGTACCAAATGTTTATTTTCTTCATAGAAGATGGTAGGAGATGCTTAAAAAAATTATCATTGAAAGAGCACTGATTGACATTAAATGTACAATTTTTTCCCCTTCAATTACTTAAATAAAGCCTGAGGCCACAGCCAGGCTGGGAATGGTGTCATGGCTTATCCATCAGAGAGCCTGCAGTGATACGTACCCAGGTTCCCTGCTTGTCTGAGATGGGACACTGAATGGCTAGCCGCTGATGGCAGGACTGGTGTGTCTCTGTAAGCGTATCATATACATGCACGCACCAGCATCCACAGCCTGATGCAGAGTGACCATGGTTTCCTGGGACATTTCCAAATCCGCCATTACTTGGCAGTTAACATGCTATGAACTGAGGGTACACTTAACGTAAATATTTGCAAGGCGGATTTTTAGTTTTTCTTTATCTATTTATTGTTGAAAGATGGACTTTTTAGAAAGATCTTAAGGACCAATGAGCCTATTCCACAAAGCCTAAAACAAACAAACAAACAAACACTCTCCAGATGTAGAGAGCCTGTCTCACCTCAGAATAAAGGATTTGCTTCCTGGGCCCTTGATTTCCCAACTTAGAATTGAGGCAATTTTAGAACTCTGTGGTGAGGCCATACATTTTGACAGCTAGAGAAATCTCCAAGGTTTTCATCAGTCATGGCCCTCATTCCACATTGTAATACATGAGGGAGATGAGAAACTCAGAGCTGCATGCTTGAATGGGGGAGTTCAGCGATATGGCGGCAGTGCCTTTTGTATGGCTGTCCGTTAGTCTCTCGTCTTGCTTCAGGGAAGGCACTTCTTTAGAGATTCACACACACACAAAAATATAACCTAAAGAAACAGAAGCTGTCATCTGGGAAAGTTCTATAGTCAAATGGTTTATTATTTTCCACAGTTTTCCTCAGTTTTTTCCAATTTTCCACAGTTTTCCTCTTCCATGGTCAAAATTTATAGAATGTTGCATGTATGTATGTATATTTATTTACATATCTTGGTGTGTAAATTTTTTGCCCAAGATTGTGATAAACTAAGTTGTTAGAGAATTAGATGCCTTAGGGAAAGTCTGATGTGTCTACGTAATACACACAGTTGTTCTCAGAGTTATATATGTTCTTTGTAGATGACTTTTCTTTCTGATTTCCCCACCTCTGAATTTTTAAAACCTCATGAATGCAGTCAGCAGATCTCTTATGATCTTCTGAGTGCTAGAAAAGTAATGTCAGGATTTCCAAGCTGCTAAACTCGGGAAAGAAATTGGAACATGCCTCTTGTATTGTCTTTTGAGCTCCTGGTTATCAGTTATCTGAGCTACTGATAATCACTACGTAACAGAGAATTTGTTGAAATGCATTTGACTACTTACATTTGCTCACGGGTACATTTCTGATGTTCTGGAATTGTCCTGCTTTCAAATAAATTCAGGCTACAGATGGGGATTGCCATTATTACCAGTATTGTCTATTATTGTTGTGGACATATTGGCCAAAGGAGTGGGATGTAAAATGAAGTGAGATAAAATACTGGAAAGAAGATAAACAACCCTCTGTAGAGACAAAAAGGGGCAAAGAAATTGAATAGGTCATTCACCAAGGGAGAAATAAAGATCACCAACAAACATGTGAAAAAATTTAATCTTATTAGCAATCAAAAAATAACAGGGTAACTTTTTTCATTTGTTGAATTGGAAAGATGCTAAAGGTAATGGTCACCATTGTTGAGAAGTGTCTGTATGGAAAGAGTCTCATACGTATCTATTGGGAATAAAAATTGACAAAATGTTTCTGAAAGGCACTTTTAAAATATACATCAAATTTTTAAAATGTTCATATTCATCATTGCCATAGTTCTACTTCTAGGAATTTAGTATAGGCAATATGTCTTTTCTTCTTTTGCATTGCTAATCCCTTTACTGATTAATGCAATGACTCCTTTCTTAGAAAAATGCTAATGTACAATCAAGTTTGCATTTAATTTCTTGGGTCATGTGGTGATTGCCAAACTCCAGCAAAATAACAGTACCCTATACTGCAATACAAATTTTACACAACACCCCAATTACTATTACTTAAAAAATTGTGAAGAATTCATAAAATAAAACCTGTGAAAGTCCATACTTAATATATTGCATGTATAAAATTCTAAAAATAAAGCACAAAGTACAATCTTGCATTTATAAAAAACGTAGCATAGCATACATTATCATTTTAATGTACACTATTAGCCACTGCTTCTGATTTTCCCTTTGACTTCTGCCCCATCATAGCCCCTTCCTGCCCTGGTTAGCACCCCTAAGTGAAGCTTTTAGGACAGGTCTTTGGGCCAACCCTGCTACTATGGCCAATACCCTGAAGTTGCGAATTTTGCTTTGTTCCTTTTTTCCTATGGAAGAGAAGACGTATTATTAAAGAATACACAAAGGTTAGCCCAACTCTCTTGCAACAGAGAAAACCGTCTCCTTTAGGAGACCCTCCCACCAGGCAGTGTGCAGACTTTACTAAAATTTGTTTAGAGAGTGAGGATTAGCTAGAGGATGTGGGAGAACAAACTCGGTAATAAAGAGGACTGAGTTCTGTTTGATAGTGCTATTCCAAAAGGGGCTTTTAAGTTATATGAGTCTCCATTAAGTTAGGTCAGTTAGGAGGGTTTTTTGAATGCTAAAAAACTGCTCGATACTATAGCAAGTGGCTTCAAACTCATTTGTCCACACTCAGGAAGACATTCTTTGAGTCATAAAATGGTAACTCCTGCTACCACATACAGAATGTATTGAGAAGTAATCTGCCACTTTAGGAATCACCCTAAAAAGCAAAATGTTTTTAAGTAACAGTATATATCACAAGAGGATGTTTTGATTTCATTACATCCCCAGTCTTAGTATGAAGGCACTTGGGCAAAGAGGGAGTGTCTGAATACAGATACCATCTTGATTTTAAAGTGACATGAGAAGGACTTAAAAACTGGGCTCTGAAATCAAACTTCTCGTGTGCCCTCTGCCAAGTGCCTGAACCTCTGTGTGCCTCAGTTCTTCCTATGTAAATTGAGAATGATAACAATACTTATCTCCCAAGGCTATGTGAGAAGTAATGAATTTGTATATTGGGTACATAAAACAGTGCCTGAGAATTATCATTCTGTAATATTAGGTACTATTATCTTTGTATTTGGGATGAGGCCCATAAATAAAATAAAATAAGATAAAATAATTAGAAACATTAAGTATTTTTTAAAAATTTAATTTCCTGGTGACATAAAACTGAATATTGTCATTTTTAAAAATCTCATTTTGTTTTCATTCCTTTTTTTTCCCCCTAAACAGATCATCACTTAGTGCAGTATTGGCTTTAAATGAAGAGGATTATGCTTTGTTTTGCTTTTATCTTATTGTGGGGTCAATAAGTCACCCATACCTGGCTGAACTGGGGCTCAGAATTGATTAGTACAAAAATCACTTCTCTGCCTGCCCACCCCTGGTGTCTAAGGGCTTCCAGTTTGGGACTGGAGCTCCGTGGAGAAGCTTTCCTTGGGTGTGTTGGTCAGGAAGGAAGTGGAGGAGGCTCGTGTGAGGTCTACTTGCAGAGAAGATCTTGGGCCTGAATTTCAATTCCTTTTTCTAGAAGAGTGAGGGGTTGACTCAAGAAAAATGGAACCACTCTGATTGCAAAAGGCAGCTGTGTAGCTCCAACTGAGCGAGAGTGGCTCAGAGCTGGGACGGAAACCCTTTTCCAGGTTGATTCAAACTCTCCAGGGTTCTGGAAGCCTAAGGCGATTGTAAGCTTTGTGGGGACACAGGGGAATTTTCCTGGGTACCCCAAAATGACTAACTGTTCTTTTATTGGGGACTCTTTTGTAGCAATAAAGATGATAGGAGTTCTTGCCACATTAATTTGGGCAATAGAAGGTGAATTTGTCTTTTTATTGGAAGATTTAAGTCTCATGTAAGGGCAATAGTGAGTAGACATTGAAATGTACGTCAGAAGGTTTAAATCAGTGAATTTCCTATACATTTTGAAAGCAAGATGGATTCATCAAATTAAAATTTTTTTGTCCAAACCAAAATCTAAAAGGGAATCAAATATTTTGGGGAGGTGACTCTGTTTGGAGTAATTCTTTGAATCTAAGCTTCTAGGTAGAAGAATAAAAATCTCACTTGTCTTCTGCTTTTGGAGGATTATCAGGAGTAGGTGGTGAGTTAATTAGGTTGGAGAGAATTTTTCATTACTTTGGGCTGAATTATGTTTTATTTTGTATTTTTTCCTGAAAATTAAGGAGAAAAAAATTAGAATTTGTTTTCCATAAGATTTCAGCAGGTATATTAATTTTCCCACTATATACCTCTACAAGAAGAAGAGCTGGGGCATGTTTCCTTGGACCACCAAGAGCATTTTCCCGTCTCTTTCTCTTTCACTTGCATGTGCACACATTGTACACATGCATGTGTGCACACACATCACACATTTCCAATTTGGAGATGTTAACTTTTCTCTTAGCATTCACACACAACAAGCTCTGCAAGGAGGGAATTTCAGGAAGTTGAGGGAGTGTGTATGTCTGTATTAATACTAAGGTTTGGTGAAAAATTATGGCCTCCCTTCCAGCTTGTTTATTTTTTTTTTAACTGAATCTATTGGTTCAGTGGAAGGAATATATTGCCCTGCTGCAGCATGGCTCCTGGTGGGATGAGGGGTTCTTTGATGGACTCAGGAAGAAACTCCAAAGACCATTTTCTCTTTTAACCCCCAGATGGAATTGCCACCAGGCAGAGCAGAATGACAGTGGACAGAAATGGGCAATGTCAAGTTTAATTTGGGCCATTGGCACTTGAGGCAGGCAATGGAGGCCTTGCTGTCACTGAGAGCCTCATCTGCCAATTCAAGGAACAAGGAACGTTCAGTGACAGTGCAAAGACAGCCCCCCCCCCCCCAGCACCCTTGACCTAAGATGCAGAGTCTGTGACTGACAGAAGACTATGAGAGACGGCCGAGAAGAGCCAGTCCAAGAGGGAGTGCGAAGGGTAGACAGGGAAGGCATCTTGGCTTGGGCTCAAGACATTTGCTGTTTAATGGAAGTGTCCTTCCAGGTTCTGGGAACTTCTCATCATAGTTGGGGCCAGGAAAGGAAGGTTTTCATATCATCTCACTTCCACCCTAAATTCCGGCTCCCAACTGTCTGTTTCTTGCATAGCCTATCTGGGAATACTAGTGCCCACTCGTTACCTTCTGAGCACATTCGTGGTTTTGTAAAAAGTTCTGACCCAACAAAATAAGACATCACTGGCACCTGAGGTAGCAGAGGCCTAATGGTAGAGAAACCTTGAGCAAACAAACCGACTCAACAAACTGACGACCACCAGCCTGTTCCTGTTGCTTTTACCAACCAGCGAGGAGAATTAATGTTAAAACACCTTTGAATATCAGGTTGGTTATATTTCAGATTTCTTGATATCTTTATTTTCTCAGCATACCAGTCATTTGTTTTATTAATTGAGATGATTATTGTTATTAGCTATCATTATTACCTTGTTATCATTCATTCACCATTACAAATAGACCAACATCCAAAAGGGAATAAACTTCTCATATGAAATTAGCCTGAATTTTTAAGTTTGAAAATCGTAATGCTGAGTATGTTATCATGTTATCATTAAAAAGTCGAAAGTTGGGCGCCCGGGTGGCTCAGTGGATTAAGCCGCTGCCTTCAGCTCGGGTCGTGATCTCAGGGTCCTGGGATCGAGTCCCGCGTCGGGCTCCCTACTCAGCGGAGAGCCTGCTTCCCTTCCTCTCTCTCTGCCTGCCTCTCTTGTGATTTCTCTCTGTCAAATAAATAAATAAAATCTTTAAAAAAAAAAAGTCGAAAGTTAAGGAGAGTTAACTGATTTTTTTTCATTCTCTTATTGTGAGGCTCACATGGTGTGTCATATGCTGTTAATATGGCTCCGTTACTTGTATTCTGGGAGTCTACACTCTAACATGGGCTGTTACTGTGAAGTCCTAGATATTTTTATAGAAAGCAAAATGGAGCACAAAGAAGCACAAAGAGATGCCTGGGACTTGGGGACAGAGCGAGGCCATCTGTAGGGGGAGGCTACAGAAGAGAGAAGCCAGGGCCTCTTGAAGGCAAGTCCTCTCTGCTTTAAAGTCCCCAAAGTTTGAGCAAGTGCTCTTTCTATGTGAGGCCAAGAAGGCCTGTCCCCTCTGAAAAGGACGAACACAAACACTCATCTTTACTGTTTTCCCAAGAATAACTCATTGTTGAAGAAAAATCAAGTCTGACTTTCTTAGTCTACTTCCCTTCAGAGACTTCACAACTTTTATTCGGTTTAGAGTCACTATTATAGAATCACAGTTAGAGAGGTTGAGAGCTGAGAGTAACTGAGGAACATTTGAGCTATCTCTAACAAAAGGAGCAGGGGTAGTGAGGAAGAGGACTATGGGCTGTGGAGGGGGAGAGGTAGTGGTGAAGTGGTAGATCCCACCTGTGTTAGGGTTCTCCAGAAAAACAGAACCAATAGGGTGTGTGTGTGTGTGTAAAGAGATTTATTTTTACATGTGTACTGTATATAGTGCATAATAAAGGATTCTATTAAAGGGAATTGGCTTATGTGATTATGGAGGCTGAAAAGTCCCCAGAATTGCAGTTGGCAGCTGGAGACCCAGGACAGCCACTGGTCTGGCTCCAACCTGAGTTCAAGTCCAAAGGCAGGAGAAAATCAACGTCCCAGCTTGAAGACAGGGAAAGAGAGCAAATTCTCCCTTATTCCACCTTTTATTCTATTCAGGCTCTCAAGGGATTGCATGGGATCCACCTACACCGGGGGAGGCAATCCGGTTCAATCTAAGGATTCAAATATTTGTCTCCTCCAGAAACATCTTCACAGACACACCCAGGATAATGTTTGATTAAGTATCTTCATGGCCCAGTCAAGAGGTCACAGAAAATTAACTGTTACATTCCCCTTCTGGTGAACGAGGAGGGATGAACAGAAGCAGCACTGGTGGTGTCTGTGACAGGACTTTGTGCTCCTGTAGATCTGTCTATGACTGTCCCTTAGGTCCTAGTAGATCTTATCACACCAAGCATCTCTGCATCCCAGTGAGGCTGGTGATGGAGAGAGAGTGAGAACATGGAAACACACGGAAACTCATCAGAAGCATGTTGAGAGAGCTCAAAAAAGTCAATACACAAAGACTATGGGAGATTCAGTACATTTATGGGGAACTTATGAACATTTTATAAAAGAGACATTTCCTAAAACAATGAAAATGCAATTCTTCTAAAAAGAGAGATCTGCTTTCCAGGCTTGGATCTAGAAGACGTGGTATTTGTATCTTTGCTTCCTGTGTATGGAGTTTCTGGAGCCTAGAAATCAGACCCATTTCAAAGGTAGACTAGATGTTTTCCTTGTTCTTCCCTTGTTGGCCACATAGACTTTCCTTCTGGTACCGTTCACAGGTCTCCTCCTCCATTTGCCTTTGAGTTTTTTGTTTACCTGGCCTGATGGTCTCCAAGGCTCTTTACCTCTGCTGAGCCAAACAGAGGGAAACAATTGGGAGTCTGTCTACTGGGCAGTGTTCATACACTTTGCACTGCTGGTATTACTCTACTGTGGAAGCAAGTAAGACTTCTGGCTGCTGAGCAGGTGTTTCTTGAAAAATAACAGAAGAGCTTCTTGCTTTTCCTTAATCCATCAAGATTTGAAACCTTTGCTCTAGCGCAAGTGCACTCTTACCAAAAATAATTGTATTTGTTGAAGTGGTCGTTCATCTTGAAAGATTCCTGAGTTGGCTTCATTCCTTAATCTTATTTTCCCAGTGCTGAAAGAGAAACTTCTTTCTTTTTTCTTCTCTTAAGAATACACTCATTAACAATGACTTTAACCAGACACTCTTCAAAGCTACAACTTAAGCCTCTGTAAGTCCTTGCTCCTGGATTTCTAAATATTTGCTATCACTCTCTTTTCATACAAAGAAATCTGGTCGAGGAATTCTTTAGGGCTGTTTTCAATGTGATAACTCTGTTATGGAGGTGAATAATAACAGTATTATTAGTCACTATATTTCCTTGAGCAGAGCTGAATAGTTAAATAGCAAAAAGGTTATGGTTCCAAGGTGACTTTTCACTAACCATATAAAAACATGATGGGGCTAGTCATTAAAAATTGTGTTCATATCATGCATTGGGTTCTATTTGGAAACAGAAGGGAAATACAGGAAAGCTATTGAGTGATTACAGATTCTGTTTCAAAGGTGTAATTTCATATACACACACATACACATGCACCGGGACAATTAGAATAGGATTTGTCCATATCACCAAAATAGGTTGATCCTATTAGCATGATGGAGTGATTTTGATCAAAAACAGATCCTTGGCTGCATGTATCTAAAATTACATTAAATTTAAACCTTCAAGATTGTTTATTCAACTATATATGCTTATAAAAATATTTTTATTTTCCATTTAAATTATCACTCAGCCAGATATTCATTGATCCTTGTGTAGTTTTGTTCTGTATTACCAATTCCCTTCCCAAAATGTTATGTCACTTTGTACCCCAATCTACATGACAGTGTCTGTTTCTCCATAGACTTGTGAACACAATGTGCCATACCTTTTATTTTTACCGTCTGGTAAGTGAGAAAGGCATCTTGGTGTAGTTTTAGTTAGCATTTCTCTAATTACGAGTAGATCTTTTAAGTCATAGTCAATCAGATAAGACATATTATAGGGGTTTCATTCAGTTTTCTACAGAATATGTCAGTATTCTAGTTGATTATACCTTTTTAAGTTACACAATGAATATTTCCATTGTACATTTAAACATTTTCAAAGGATATGATTTCTGTCATATTTAGAATACTGTAATTTTATTTATTTTTATTTTTTAAAGATTTTATTTATTTATTTGAGAGAGGGAGAGAGTGAGAGCCAGCAAGAGAGAGAGAGAGAGAGAGAGAGCACGAATTGGGGGGGAGGGGGTAGAGGGAGAGGGATGCTGAGCAGGGAGCCCAACAGGATCCTGGGATCATAACCTGAGCCAAAGGCAGACACTTCACAGACTGAGCCACGCAGGTGCCCCTAAAATAGTGTAATTTTAAATAAAATTTCTATATGGCTCTTTAAATGTAGTCAATATACCTATGTACCAAGCTAGCTTCTCTTTTTCTTTTTCTTTCAACTTGTGCTCGTACACCTGTATGCCAGGCACTATTTTTTTCCAGTTTTGTTGAGAAATCATTGATATACATCATCGTATAAGTTTAAGGCATATGGCCTGATGGTTTGATTACCATATATCATGAAATGAGTATCATAACAGGTATAGTGGCACTCATTTCCTCACAAAGATACAATAAAAAGAAAAAAAAAAGGAATTTTATCCTTGTGTTGAGAATGTAGAGGATTTACTCTCTTAACAGTCCTCTTGTATATCACACAGCAATGTTAACTATAGTCATCATGTTGTACATTACATGCCTAGCACTTATTTATCTGATATCTAGACATTTGTGCTTTCTGACCACAATCCTTCAAATTACCCTCCCTCAGACCCCTGCCTCCAGTAACCACAAGTCTGATTTTTCTGTCTGTGAGTTGTCTATTTTTGTTGTTGTTGTTGTTGTTTGGGGGGGGTGTTTGTTTGTTTTTAGGTTCCATATATAAATAAGATCCTACAGTATTCATCTTTCTCTGACTTATTTCACTTAGCGTAATGCCTTCAAGCCCCATCCATGTTGTTGTAAATGGTAAGACTTCCTCAATTTTTTTATGGCTGAATAATATATATGTATATATCACAACTTATTTATCCATTCATCAATCAGTAGAAACTTAGGTTGTTTCTATGGCTTGGCTATTGGGTCTTGGTAATGATGTTTTGGATGTGACACCTAAAAAGACAAGCAACAAAATAAAAAATAAGCAAGTGGGACTTCATCACACTAAAAAGCGTCTTCTCAGCAAAAGAAACCATCAAAAGGCAATTGATGAAAAGGGAAGAAAATGTCAAACCATATATCATTTGCATAACCACATAAAAGGTTTGTACCCCAAATATATAAGAACTCATATAACTCAATAGAAAAAAACAAATAAACAACAACAATAACAACAAATACCCAATTAAAAAAATGGACAAAGTTCTTGAATAGACATTTTCCCAAAGAAGATCTAAAAAGGCCAACAGGTATATGAAAAGATGCCCAACATCACTAGTCTTTAGGGAAATGTAAATTAAAACCACAGTGATAAATCACCCCATATCTATTAAAATGTCCACAATCAAGAAGATCAGAGAAAACAAGTGGCTTGGATGTGAAGAAAAGAAAAGCCTTATGCACTGTTGGTGGGGTTTTAAGTTGATACAGCCACAGTATGGAAAACAGAATGGGGATCCCAAAAAATTAAAAATAGAGCTACCACGGGGTGCCTAAGTGGCTCAGTCGATTTAGTGTCCGACTCTTGATCTCAGGTCAGGTCTTGATCACAGGGTCATGAGTTCAACGGACATTGGGCTCAACACTGGGCATGAAGCCTACTGAAAAAGAAAAAAAAAAAAAAGAACTACCATGTAATCCAACAATTCCACCTCTGGGAGTATATTAAAAAAAAAAAAATGAAAACACTAACTGGAAAAGATATCCATACCCCCATGTCCACAGGCATTACTTACAATAGCTCTTCTTTAACCATCATAAATTCTGCAGTATTTCTTTTCCTTCCTGGTCTCTTATAGTCCTTCTGTCCCCTCCAGCAGCACTTGCAACCCCACTGAATGTCATCCTAAAATAATATGGTCTGCTTGAAAGGCTATTGATCACCCTGTGAGATTACATAGAGAATTGGATGTTCAGATGAGAAATTTCATCCAGTACCAAACTTTACTAATAATTTCAAGGAAACAGTCCGCACAAGTGAGCAAGTTGAGATCTGGAACCATCAGTGAGTCTCTCTCAGTCCCTTCTTGCTGGAACATAGATGGTCTAGCACAGATAACACAGGACATACCTAATACTGTATGTAGTTATAGTACTTATATGGAGGAGAGCCCTTTCTTTATTATTTTTTCTTAAAGATTTTACTTATTTATTTGTCAGAGAGAGAGAGCACAAGCAGGGAGAGCAGCCGGCAGAGTGTGCAGAGGGAAAAGCAGGCTCCCCATCGAGCAGGGAGCCCGATGTGGGACTTGATCCAAGGGATCATGACCCGAGCCTAAGGCAGACGCTTAACCAACTGAGCCACACAGGCATCCCTGGAAGAGAGCACTTTAAACCTTGAGACATTTCCACTTTATATTTAGTTACAGTAGCTTAAGAGATGTTTTCCTGGAAGCCATGTGCTGTAACTCTACAGATTTCAGGTTGGTTTGCCACAAGAAATTCTAGGCAAACAGGTACACCCTGCAAAAAGCATTCCATAGATAAGGACTTGCCTGCTAGCAAATGGCACAGGGTCTGTCATTAACAAGCTGACAAGGAGATTAAACTAGACCATTTCTTCTCTTCTCGGGTCACTCTCCCTTTTCCCCATAAAGGGAGAGAGTGGATTTCAGAATGTTCTTTAATCATTTATTTCCCACTCTGTCATATTTCTTCTGCAAGGAAAATATGTAAATAACAGAAATTTTTTTAAAAAACTATTTTTGACCATATGTCTTTAAATTTAAATATCTTCTGGTTTGAGTTAGCCATACAATTAATATGCATATGCATTGATCAGAACAGCATAAATGTATTACAAATGTTGATAAGTCCTTATGAATAAAAGATAGCTTTATTAAAAAAACAACTCTTAATAAGATGGATGAGATGACTTTTTTAATTGGTATTTTCATTGGGATAATTGATTCACATGCAGTTGTTAAGAAATAATCCAGAGAGTTCCCCAACACTCATTACCCACTTTTCTCCAAGGGAAACACTTTGCAAAACTGTCATGTAATACCGCAGTCACCCTCTACCCATCTCATTCAGCTTTTCCAAATTTTTCTCATGATGCGTGTATGTATTTAGTTCTTTGCACAAGTGTAGGCACGTTTCCAGTCCCACAGTGAAGATTCTAACATGTTCCTTACAATAGCGAGTCCTCCTGTTGGTCTTCTTTAACCACATCCTTACCGCACTCCTGGCCCAGGCAACCACCGATCTGTTCCCCATCTCTAAAGTGATACACAAATGGAATCTCCAGTGTGTCACTTTTCGGGATTGTTTATTTTCACCCAGCAGAATTCCTTGGAGATTCATCTGGGTTGTTGCAGGTGTCAAATGTTCACTCCATGATAGAGCTGTGCCGCCGTTTACTTAAGCACTTTCCTGTTGGAAGACGTTGGGACCGATTCCATTTTTTGGCTATTGCCAATAAAACTTCTGGGAACATTCGTGTAGAGGTTTTTGTCTGAACATAAGTGTTCATTTTTCTGGAACACATAGTAATTCCATGTTTCATTTGCCTCAGTGTACCTCTCGTTGCAAACCTTCACTGGCCTTTGATTTAGAGCTCTAGACCCGCAACCCAGAGACTGGTGTGTTTATTACCTCCAACCAAATGTTGTCTCGATATGATTCTTTCTACTGTTCAATGCCTCCTCTGGTCTATTTCTAATGAATTGTGCACTAAGCAAAATGAATTGATAAAGTGCTTCAAGGACTAAAATTGGTGACATTTTTCACCTGCCGCTGTGCTTGTCCCTTGAATCCATTTGTCAGGATAATTCTCAAGCCGTGCGCTTCACATTGATTTATCCTTTAGAGAATCTTCTCATTGTGAACATTTTGGGGCCTGCAGAGCTCTGCTGAATGTCTGTCCCTTTCCAGGATCCTCCCCTGAATAGAAAGCAGAAGGGGAGATGGCAGACTTGTCATGAAATAAATTGCTCTCATCCCGCCGAGTGGAACAGTGGCAGGTTAGACCATCCTTGAGCCGGCTCACCAGAAGGGGCCCGATGAGGGGATGTATGTTTCAATGTGGTGTCACTTTTATTAAGTGACTTTGTCTTCAGGGGCACACTTCAGTGTCTCCCAGATAAATCGCTTCTGTCTTTGACAGTGGCAATGGCAATATTTCCAACTTCACACATCTAAGAGACAATTGACAGGACAAATTGTGCATTGGAAATGCTTGATAAGCACAAGATGGGGCAGAGCATCTCAAATCACTCTACATCTTTGGAACGAAGTTATAATAATATGAATCACTGAAACCAATCTATCACTTAAACTCCTAATTGTGAGACAGAAGCTGTATTTAACAGCTGAAGAAATGTTCGTCTCTTTATTAGAGTGCAAAAATAGGACTTAATTATTTTTTGATATCGGATCTTTGTAAATTTGCTTTCCCCCCCTGTGATGTACATTTACATAATAAAAAGAAAACATATCTCCCAGTAAAATTTCTATTAATATTTTTACAGATTCTGTCAGCATAACATATGCAAGTATTTGGAAAGTCTTGTTAAACAGTAAAAAAAGTATTCTTAATATTTATGACCTTAGGAAAGTTACCAAGATAAATAAATATCACTAAACAAAGGAATATGCATAAATGTGCACCAGAGGATATGCACTTTGGAAAACCTAATTTGTTCTGCCAGCATTGTTGCTAAGAAGAAAATTAAGTCTGGGAGCCTTTCCGGGTCATTACCATCCCCTTTGGGGATAACAAAAATGTGCTGTTTGAGAAAGGCTTACCTTAGGCCACCAGGCTCATCCTCTGCTTTTGAGTCAGCCCACTCAGCCTGGCCAAACAGATATAAGGCAAAGACTTCAAAGCATAGCCTTAAGGGAAATGGCAACAATTCCTCCTCATCCCTGTCTAGCCAAAGGACAGCTGGGTCTACTCCTGAAGAGGTCTGCCAAAAAACAGGCCCCAGAGTGGTACCCAATGTTCACTTCAGAGAAGAAAATCCTCGTTTTGATCCAGAATTGTCTGGGCTTCTTAGGGATGACCCACAGAAGACTGAAGGGCTAAGGCGGATAGGACCCTGGAGGGTAACCAGAAGGGATTCCCAGGTCTGTGGAGAGCTGAGCCCCGGCCTCTCAGGTCGGTCTTTTGAGGCTCTCCTGCCTTTGCTGTGGGCTCTGTAGCCCTGCTCATCATGTGTGTGGCTCCCAGAGCAATTTCCGCATCACATGCTGTCTGGCTTGTTGGTACACCACCCACAAGGGCAGGGTTGGAGCCAACACAGCACATGCTTAGTATTTGCTCTTTGAAATTGTTTTTTGAAATAGGGGTTGTTTGTTTTGTTAAACACCATTTCAAAATTCTTTAGGAATAGGATATCTGAATATTAAGTATGCATTCTTGTCTCCTTCCTTCAATTATTGATGCTAGCTAGCATCATCATTTAAATCCCTGAGTTATGCAAACACATCTCAGGTTAAGGACAGTTTAACCGATTGCAAGTTCCTTTTTGAATGTTAAACAAAGCCTGGCAGAGTGTCTGTCACCCTTCCAGGTTCCTGACCGGGTCTTAGTGTGGACACTTGAAGAAGTGGCCAGGGAGAAGATGGATGACATAAGAACGAAAAGAAAAAAATTTAAAAAGGATCCAGATCCTGTTCAGGAAGATTGGGGTAGAGGGAAAAACCTGGTCCTTGGGGTAGAAGCACTGTGTCCCACATCTTGTTTTTTTTTTTTTTTTCAGGGACCAGCTGGGTGATGTAAGACAGGTTATCAGAATCGCCATCTCTGCAGCAAAGGGGTGGTGTTAGGCATGTATGAACAGCCCCATTGAGCACTGAAGACAGAGAATATGGATGATATACCTTTGAATCATCAGGAATTTATAGTTATCAATACTTGGGGCTTAAACACTGGGAACACTTATTTGGATCTCCAAAATGAAGAAAGGAGAAATCTAAGAAAAGTAGAAGAGATGCTGAGTAGCCTAAAACAATGCATCATTTTACTCTAATAATTCAATAGAGGCAAGTCGGTTTGATGTATCTGGAACATCCTGAGAGTGAAGACACAGATGTCAAGGGAGGCCAGGAACCCCTTCTGTCTAGGGCAAGTGTTAAGTTACCAATGGCGATCTAATTACTAGGTCATTTTGTTTGGGAGACAAAGTGCGTTGGTCTTCTGCCTTTATATATCTTCCTAGTTCCTACTCACCTTCCCTTCTCCCTGATGCTTCTCTCCTGCCTGACCTTCTACCACAGCCACATTTCAGGAACCCAAACCACAGTGAATGTAAAAATAATGAGCATTGATGGGACACAGCTTGATCCGAGGAATGGACACTAAATGGGGATTTTTTTTTTGTCCCCATTGTGCTATATGAAAGACCTTTTTGAACCTAAGAAAAGATTTCCAGATTTGTTGAAAATGTTCACAGAGGCATGTGCGTATGCTTCTCACTAAGGCCAGCCTTGCCCGTGTCAATGCTGAGTCCGGTAACCTTCGCTGTGTACTGGGAACGTAAGACCCAAGAGGGCAGAGAGTGTATTGATTCTGTTCACTAATATATCTGTTCCCTGTAGGTGCTAAATACATACTTATCAAACGAATGTTCCATTAAGAAAATTCATTTAAAAAAAATTTAATTTTTAAGCCCAAAGCTCAATACTTTTTTTTCCTCAATGACTTCATAGGTTTCCTGTGAACAGCATTTATTCTTTAATACTTCCGTCATGGTTTACAACATGTAATACAGATTCAAGGCCGTAATTAGCATTATGTCTGTCTTTGCATTGGGGATTGTTAGGTACTTGGTATGTGGATCCATCCCTGCTCTTCAGAATTCTAGTGGTTGCTTGCTTCTCTGCGGCCAGCAAGGAAGGAGACAATTCAAGCTGGGATTATGAATCTCAATGTTCTCCACAAAGTGCAGTAGGAATTAGTGTCAGAAGAGAAGAGCCTGACTCTGCTTTTGGCTCAGGGTTGGCTCTTCTTTTTCTTATCTTCTGACTTGTAACCCAAAGGCTGTTAGGGTTTCCAGTCAAGTATTCTTCTTGAATTCATATTGTGTTATTTTATGTCAGCTGAGGATAGGACGTCTCCTACAGACAATGAAAGAACACCAAGGATTTTTATATTCCAAGAAAGGCCTCTTGGAGAAGTTTTGATCTGGTTGTGCCATCCTGTAGAAGCCTCACAGTAAACGGAACCAAAGCTGGACTCATGTGGTTGTGCAGTTTCCAGCTTGGAAGGTCCAAGATCTCTGGGAAGCCAGGTGCTTGGATTCTTATGTGATCATCCCTTCTGTCCCAACTCTTTATTTTGGGGCCCCTGTCATTAGCCTCTCCATCCCACTGTCTGGTCTAGGATGAGACAGGTCAGGGTCCTAAACAAGGGGTTTTCAGGCCAGAATGAAATATTGACTGGCCATCAAAAGGAAGGGATGGTGATGGCTCAGTTGGCCAGAAGGCTCCATGTCAGGCAAGCAGAGTTTGTTTTGCCACAGATGAAGAAAGAATGGTGATTCATGAATGGAGAGCTGGATGAGCTGTTGGAAAAGTCCTGGGTGGGAAGGAGAGCTTCTGAGGACACGAGTCTCTCCTGACTGGCACTGGAATGTGGCAGACGCTCTGGCAGGCCCCTCAGCTTCATGGCCTCTATGGATTTTCACATGCTGTGAATATTCTCCAATAATTTTTTCAGTCAGGATTGGGCAAAGCCCATTCACACATCTTGCAACCGTCTGTGGCTGAGGCATCACCGTATGCCATTGAATGACACATGGGGAAAAACTTTCATTTTTTTGCTCGGCTTGTTTATTTCTCTCTGAATGATTCATTCTTAATGAGTTTCTTGCCCAGTGCCTGTTCCTGCAACCATAGAAAAGATGTTAGTGTTTACTGCTTATTTCCAACTGGTTGTTACTCCCCCGGAAGGCTCTTCCTTTCCTCTTCTGAGTCCCTTTGTTCTTACACTCTGGGAGGCGACAACTTAAAAAAAAAAAAAGAAAAAGAAAAAGAAAGAAATCTGTCTACCAATTTGGGCATTTAGTGACCTGTTTAGTGACTCAAGGTTTCTCGTCGATTCTGTGGCTCTGGAAGATAGCAGCCCATAAGGATGAGGTTCAGAAAGGACTTATTCATCTAGAAAACATTCACCTCTTTCATAGATGGGCGGGAATAACAAGATTCTCCTTCACCGGATGGACCTATGTTGGCAGCAGAACTTCCTGAAGCCTCCTTGCACATTGAGTCCTGTGTTTTTACTCCTAGGGAGGAGGTGCCCACAGAGGGGTGTGAAAGAAAGTCCCCCGCCCCCAGGAAGATTGTGGCAAGAAGCAATCTCTCTATGGAGAGAGTAAATCCCCACCACAGTGTTGACGTGGAAGGCTACAGAGATAACACACTGTTTTGGGAGGGTTTCTGTGTATTGACACACGTGGGTCCTGTGGCTTCATGTCGGTAGAGGAAATGGCTGAATGCACAGCATAATGAAACTTTGGAATTTTGAGACAGTTGATTTTTTTTTTAAGTTTTTAACTTTAAGTTTTCCCTTGAGAAACAGAGCCATAGGTATATTTTTATTACACTATATATCAAAAATTAAAGAGAGAAATTAACATTTTTTTAAAATTAAAGCCTGAAGAATTGTTGCTGTTGTTGTTTCCAGTGACTTAGAGTCATGGGTTAATGGCAGACTTTGGAGAATTTATAGGAGGGTTAGCAAATGTATAGGCAGGTAGTAGATAGTTGACTTATGAGGGGAAAGTGCACCAAGTGAGGATTCCAGAACACAGGTCATAATGGATGATAACAGGGCTGATTTAAAGGGGTTATGTGGAGGGGAAACTGCTTGGAACATCATGTCATCATTTTACATTCCATTTTTAGGGAAACTCCATTCAGATAATTCTTTTTCCATGTCTCTCTAAGGAATGCCAACCTAGCATGGTTTCTTTATGTTTATGTTATCTCATGGGATTTCTGACATCATTACCTCCACAAAGGCAACAAAACAGAGGTTCCATTGACTTCCTGAGGTTCACCCAGTGACATCAGATTAGACCCTTTAGTTCATGTCTTATGTTGACTAGATCCTGTAGGAACCAGAGAGTCCCATTACTGGGACTGCCTAGAAGGGCTTGGACAGGGTTAGCTCATTTAATTACAGAGGAGACTCAGCTGAGAGTCTTACCAAGGCCCAAGGGAAGCAGATCTTGGTCCTACCAAGCAGCAGGACTGGAGCTTATTATCTAGACAATCAGCCATTTTCTGGCATGTCAGGGGCGCATTTGCTAATTCTATGCTTATACTAAGGGCTTGTCTGTCCAGTCTGCCCACTGCAGCCTCTGTAGTCTCCATGGAAAATCACAATTGAGAGCAGACATAAATTGTGGAAGCCCCAGCGAACATTTGGTGTGCTTGGAGGCCCCTGTCAGTATCACAATGGAGAGGAGTCCTCCCCTTAACCACATTTAGCTCTTCACCCTCTGCAGGCTGAGTAGTACTTTGCAAGATGAAGCTAATGGAATATTTAGGATTAGTATTGGTAGAACATGTTTATGCTTCTCTTTTCACAGAATACTCTTGGGAAGATGCCAAAAGTCTTCAGTTCTTGAGATGAAACAGTTTGTTTTCCTTGATTTTGTTTAAAGTAGACTATATTTTCTTGAGTTTTAGAAAACCTATACTTTATATGGATATTAAATATATTAATATTTATGTTGTATTTATATATATACATATGTGTGTGTGTATATATATATATATATATATATATATTAAAATTTTGTTATTTGTACGCCATTTTACCTGGGAATTTTAAAAGGTTTCTGAGTCTTACTTTCTGCAATTATATGATAAGGAATAAAGTTGTAAATCAAGGCTTAGGCCCCTAATGGCAAGGAAGAGAGTGTCATTTACAAAAGCACCCCATGCAAGAATGCTGTCCACTCTTTGGGAGGACCTGCTGTATCTAGGGTGCTCACCGAAGTCCAAAATCTCTCTTATAGTCAAAAGATGGGGAAAATGAACAAGTGTTTAGTAAGTGGACTCCAATGGAAACAGCTGTCCTCTAATAGCAGAGTGGCTCAGGAATTCAACAGGTATCTTTTGAGGGTGACGTTTCCGTGCGGTTTTCCTCACAAATCATCAGAATGTTCCAGAAAGCCCAGCACCTTGCAGAACAGAGTGCGCGTCCCAGTGCCAGTCCCTGACCTAGGGTTCTTATCTCTGAAAAGGGGCTAACGGGAATCATTTTCCATCCTGATCCATGAATCCACAGGTCTGTCAATGAAGCTGGTAGACACAAAGAGCCTTTTGCCTAAAGTGTGGCGCAAATATTAGGTGCTACTTATTCAGCATCCTCGTGGCTTGATTTGGTGGTAATATATATAAATGACAATTTATTTTTTTTTTTTAAAGATTTATTTATTTATTTGACAGAGAGAGAGAGATCACAAGTAGGCAGAGAGGCAGGCAGAGAGAGAGGAGGAAGCAGGCTCCCCGCAGAGCAGAGAGCCTGATGCGGGGCTCGATCCCAGGACCCTGAGATCATGACCTGAGCCAAAGGCAGCGGCTTAATCCGCTGAGCCACCCAGGCGCCCCCATAAATGACAATTTAGAACCTCGTGTTCGATGTGCAGTGTGCCATCTAGGTAACCTTGGTGAAACTGGGCCACTGAATGAAGATTACTCTCATAAGTTTAATACCCAGAGGTCACATCTATGTCCTCTGTTCTATCTCAGAGCTTTAAAATTGTTTTTATATATGTCTACATAGTAGTGCTCGCTTCGGCAGCACATATATATATGTCTACATAGTAAAAGTAGCTTTTGTTATTATTTTAGTAAGCTCTTTGGGCTACTCATCTCTGCCCCGTCCTTCTCTCAAGCACACTTCCAAAATAAAACTTCATTTCCTTAAAATCTTCAGTTTTCAAGTCATAAATATTTATGAGAGGAATACATTTTTCTGAGTTACACATATTTACTTCTATGAAATTGCTTTTGATTGGAGCGAATTTTCTACAACTTCTAATAAAGTTTTTAAGCTCATCCCTTAATTATATCATGTTAGAAGGCATTGGCTGGATACCTTTTTAATTTTAAAAAGAGTGTGTGAGTGAGTGTGTGTGTGTGTGTGTGTGTGTGTGTTTCTGTGAGCTTAGAGCAAATTGAAGGACATTTCCTCCCTCTGAAGGCTGTTTCTATCAAATATAAACATGGTTATTTCTAGTTTCAGTGGATATTAAGAAAGAATGCACTTTTACTTCAAGCATTGAAGTTAGTTTTCTTTTGAATTTCTTGAGGTAAAGATGTCCTAGAAAAGAATGAGCTATTGCTACATGGTACCTCTTGCATGAACCTTGAGAACATGATGCTCAGTGAAAGAAGCCAGACACAAAGGGTTGCATATTATACAAAAATCCAGAATAGTAAATCCATACAGACAGAAAGCAGATTGGAGGTTAACAGGGGCTGGTGGGAGGGGACGATAGAGAGTGACAGCTTCATGGGGATGACATCACCCTTGGGGGCAGTGAAAACATTTTGGGACTGGACAGAGCTGATAGTTGTACAACATTTTGACCACTAAATGCCACTGAATCACACACTTTAAGATGGTTTATTTTATGGGATGTGAATTTCACCTCAATAAAAATGTAATAAAGCTGTTAAAAAAGAGTAAAAGGTATCAGGAAGTACCATATACAGAAAGTACATTTGCAGCAAGTATATAAGTCAAGAACTGTTTATTGCACATTTACTCCAACGCGGCGTGAACAAGAGCCATCCAGCCTATGGCTCTCCTTGTGGAGGTGAGGCACTTGCTTGTCTGTCTGTGTCATTCTCCCCTTCTGTCTCCCGCCACGTGTTGTAAGTCCCATTTCTGTAATGTCGTCCCATCAGGCTCCATCTGTCCTTTCCTGTCACCTCCATGAACTCCACTCCCAGTCTGGGCCCTCTGGCCTCCTGGCTGTGATGTCTGAGCATTCTGCTACTGCTCAGCCTTTCCCATCTATTCTTCCTGGCATCAGACAAGTCTTCCAAGTTCACAACCTTGCTCAGACCCTGGCACTTCTGGGACTGTAGACCTTTTATGGCATTCCCTCCAGAGCAGGGATGTCCTTACTCCCTAGACTGCGTGCAGGGCCTTCTGCCTGCTTTCATCCAGTGGCAGCTTACATCCTGTCTCTTCTCTAGGGCTGCCCTCCATCCCCACCTACTGTCTGGTCAGGCCTACGTGGCCTGTTTGCCCAAGTTGTGTGGAAGAGAGCTTTCCCCACTACAAGTCCTTTCCCTCTTGTTCCCTTCTCTTGCTACCTTCACGTGCTTCTCCTACCTGGCTTTTGAGACCCCATATCTTGAAATCTAGTGACTCTCAACCCTGAAGCCTTCCATCAGCAGGATGCCATTTCTCCCCCCTCTGAATCCGTAGGGTCCTTTGCCTGTGTCCTTCACCTGCCCTTTTCACGGTCTGCCTTATATTATGGTAGAGGGTTAGCACATGGCCCAGAACCACCCACCTTGTGAACTGTGGAACGGGATGTAAATCTTGACTTCGCTTGCTTCAAAGACTGTGCTGTGAACCAATACCAATGACCTCCTTCCTATTGAGTTTGGACCTCTCCATCTTCCCTCTCCCCCTTCTCCGTCTCCCCTGGCTCTTTTGCCATTGTGTATAATAGGTTCCTGATAAGTATTCCTAGAATGTGCAGCACTGTGCCTCTTCACAAATAAGTTATTTTTTAAAGGGAATGTCCAATTAACTTTTGTTTAAGAGGTAAACATACCATGAAAAAAATGCAATAGTACTTAACTTCTGTGTTCTGCATCTTTGTGTGTGTGACCTTTATAGCCCCACGAAACACAGACATTGATTGCAATTGTTGTTCCCAAATCTCCATGGACCTTTTTCCAATCTCATCTTCCTCTAATTGACAGTATTTACATCTGTGTCACTGATTTTGAACCTAATTACATACTATCTTATGTTATTTCTTAAATGATTTCTTCAGTTTTACACATTTCCATAATGCCGGTTTTCCAATGGTGGCAGTTCCATGAATTTTGATGAATGAAAAAAGAGAGAGAGAGAGAAAGAATGAAAATCCCTTCTTAGTATGATAATAAACAAGTGTTTTAAAAGACACTATCTGAGGGACAACTGGGTGGCTCAGTGGGTTAAGCCTCTGCCTTCAGCTTAGGTCATGATGGGGAAAGGGGCTGGGATTAAGCCCTGCCCAGGGCTTGCTCTCAGCAGAAAGTCTGCTTCCCCATCTCTTTCTACCCCTCCCCCTTGCTCATGCACATATGCCTGTACTCTGTCTCTCAAATAAATAAATACAATCATACCAAAAACAGAAAAGATACTATTTGAGTCACTTGGAATTCTTTGCCTTTGTTTTCATACTGCCCATCTAGCGATCTGATAAGCCAGAATTCCAGCGTTGACCCATCTGTGGATCTTTCTTTTATTATCACTATAACCAGATGCTCATCAGTTTAAAACTTATTTAGGCTGAAAAACAACTGAGTGTTGATATTTAAAAAATTATCTTGCTGGTAGTAGGGGATGGGGTAGGGATAACAATCATGCTTTAAGCCATAATGTTTTTGTGTCCTTGGCATTTGCTAGAAGCAAAAGCTTAGGTGAAATCAAACACTGTGAGATAATTGTAAAGCAATAAGGAGACAAGTTTAATAAAGATTTTTTTTTTCAGATGCAGCATCCTTTTGACTTCCTCCTGTCATTAAATTCTGCATGTGTTTGGTTGAAAAGAAACTTCAAATGGCTTTATGATTTTAAAGAAATGCCAAATTATGTAAAAAGATCATATTGTTACTCTAATTTGAATTTTAAAAGGGGGTAGGGAGATGAGAGGGAGAATGGGTCTCTAGAAATTAGGTTTTTAAAAAATCCAATGCTACTTAAGGCATTTCAATACCACTTGTGAGGGAGAAAAGGTAGAAATTCTGATGACAACTTTGTTTGTTTGGGAGCTAGAACAATGTCTTTCTACCTGCCCAGAGTGACAGTGTGACTGAGAACATCTAAGTGAACAACTAGAATGAAAAGCCTAATATTGAGCTTTCCCTTTTTCTTCCTCTCATCTCTCTGCAGGTTACCTATCTGGGTAAAGTCCCCACCACAGGCATGCAGTTTCTGTCAGGCTGCACAGAAAAGCCCGTCATCGAGCTCTGGAAGAAGCACACGCTAGCCCGAGAAGATGTCTTTCCAGCCAATGCCCTTCTGGAAATCCGACCCTTCCAAGTGTGGCTTCATCACCTCGACCACAAAGGTGAAGCCACAGTCCACATGGATACCTTCCAGGTGGCACGCATCGCCTATTGCACCGCTGACCACAACGTGAGCCCCAACATCTTTGCCTGGGTTTATAGGGAGATCAACGACGACTTGTCCTACCAGATGGACTGCCACGCTGTAGAGTGTGAGAGCAAGCTCGAGGCCAAGAAGCTGGCCCACGCCATGATGGAGGCCTTCAAGAAGACTTTCCACAGTATGAAGAGCGATGGTCGGATCCATAGGAACAGCTCATCGGAAGAAGTTTCCCAGGAATTAGAATCCGATGATGGCTGAATGGACTTAGGATGCTTCAGCAAGGCAGCATTGGTCAAGGAATTCAAGATGATAGATGAATAAGCAATGATTCAAATTTGGGAAGAAAAGACTGCCAAACTATTGGCCGACCAAGCTTTTTAAATTCAGAAGAGCAATTCTAAATCTAAAGAAATGTATTATTAAAGTAATTACATTACATTGAAATCTGCTGCTGCTGTGACTGTGAGGAGGGTGGGCGTGTGGACAGGGAGGAAAGTTCTAGACTCTCTTCTTTCCCCACTCCCCCTCATTTCCCCATGCCTCCCTATAGGAGACCCCATGCCAGTTATCATCACTCTCAGGCAAATACATTGCGGCTGTTATTTGATGGACCATTCCAATCTGCCTTATGAAATCCAACAAGAATGTTAGATGCACCTGTAGGATCCCTAGTCATGGGGAGAGGGTGTGTGTGGGGGTGGGGGGTGCAGGTGCAGGTGTGGAGGCCGCAGAGCTAAAGGAACACCTCAGGCATATCCTGAGAGCCCCTCTCCCTGGCATGTTTCAGATTCTCTCCTCAGTAAGCAAATCAGCACAGCCTTTATTGAGCTTTACAACTAACAAGCTGATAGTTGGCAGTTAATTCACAGTTAAAGATAATGCTTTTATTTACGTAAATATATCAAGTAGTTCCCTCTTATTGTATTCACTTCATCTATTTTCTTAGAATACTTGCGACTACTAATAGCTGCTTTCCTCATCCCTCCTCATCCACCCTCTTTCTCCTTCCAACCCAGCGAATGTCCCTAAGGGATGGATTCTCAGCATACACTGCAGGACACAAAAAGGGAAGAAAAGAACCAAGCAGATGAAATAAACAAAGTAGGAGTTTCAAACAACCACTACCACCACAGAAACCTTGGAAAAAGGGAAGGAGTTATCAGCAAGTGAGCAAACTCCTGGTAGGCTGTCCTTTGATCAATTCTGATTTATGGTTACTTATTTAGTTGATGGTCCTGTCTGATGAATCCTTCACGGCAAGCTTCAGATCTGATTGGGCATCACAAAGGAAGGCTTGCCTCAATCACTCAACATTGTACTCAAATAGGGAATGTGCTATATACATACACTTGGTTTGTCTAGAGAAACTGTGTCCCAAAGGGAAATCTGACCCCATTATCTTATAATTGGTGATATCTTAGGGGCGGAGTTGCCAGTTTATCCACGGTTTCTAATGAGGAATATCGCTAAGAGAGTCCGAGATGTCTCAGTTTCACGGATCTTTAATATCATCAACACAGAGTCAACACTGAATGAAACTGAAAGTGTTGGTTCAAATGCATACATTTAAGGCTAGGAGCAGATGGCTAGTTTTCCAGGTAATGCTGCTCCTTGATTGAAGTCTGTTTTTAATCCCGGTAATGTTAAGGGCACTGGGGCACATTACAGAAGCCTTAAATGAGAGCTCATCCAATCCAGAGAGTAATGGTGTCAGCGTTTTGGTCTATGTATCTGTGTGTTCTTGTATGCATTTGTGTGTGTGTACGTGTGCCCCTGTGTGTGGGTCCAGTGTTAAGGCATGTAGAATGAGCATGGAGTCGTATTGAGAAGAACTTGCCTCTTGGATATTGCTTGCTGCTCTACAACACATGTAAACTATTCTTTAGCATAAATGCATTCATTCTTTAATAAAAAATATGTTTGCATTAATAAAGCTGAGGACTTTCATACTTTATATGTCTTTCCTTTTTTAAGTAATGAAAACCCAAAGGACGGACGGAATAGATCAGATTGAGTAAAGAGGGAATTCTTCCTAAAAGCATTCCTGCTGGGTCATAAATAACCCATTCCTTGATTGTATTTAAATAAATCTTGTTTTATTTTCCAATGCTCATTTTATATTTAATTCACTGAGATGGTATCATGTCAACCATTAAAATAGTTTTTTGGTGTGATGGACTTATTTCTGAGGACAGTCTTCCAGAACGTTTTGCAAATGATCGCAATTTATAAAATCTTGTGTTCCATCTTGGAAGAACCTGTGCCAAAATCCTGGAAGGTAAACACGGAGTGATTCCCTCTGACAGCACTGGTTAAAAATGTTTCCTGCAGACCATGGTTTCTCAGAACGACCCCATTAATCTAGCAAGACGGGGGCCGTGGAGCACGTGCATCTTGAGCAGTGCCCTTCATGGACTCAGTAACCAACACAAAGCCTCCTGAGGTGAAAATATGAGAGCCCACTGAAGAGGGACACTCAATTAAGAATTACCGCCCATCTTCTCCGACTCAAATGGCATTTTCCCTCATTGACCGTTCCTCAATTTCAATTTCACTACCTTGTCCTTGAATATGCTTCTAAGAGGGAGGAAAACATAAAAAGAAAAAAAGAAAGGAAGGACCCAGCCAGCATATATTTCAAAGCAATGCCACTTTCCCCTCACAGTAAAAGTTAAATCCCAAGGGCGCATATGGTTATTTATTGCAGAAAGCGTTTGCTGGTATTTTTTTTTAGGATGCTGAGTATGACATGCTAAGTAATTGGCTCTGATAATATTGCCATGAGCTTTTGCTCGAGATGATTAGTAAGCAATTTAAAGATAAATACACAACGACATCTTTCAAATAGCTAATGAAATCTTTGGGGACAAGCAGGATTAATTCCCTTCAGAGAGGTGAATCAGACTTGCATCTTTTTTTTTTTTTTTAATGCTCTGTTTTCTCCCTTTTTGTACTATATGTCCCATACTGGTGGTCACAAAGCACTTTCATGGACATTAACTTATATGCCCCCCCAGAAGGTTTGGCAATTACTTTAGAGATGAAGAAACTCTGATTCAGAGAGGTCACAAAAGTTGGCTCAAGGCAGCACAGCCAGGATGTGTCTTATGGAGACTTCGAATGCTCTGATTCTGGTCTGGGCTATTGCTCTGTTTAGACAAGATCCACCTCCTGGGATTTTTTATTTCTAGTCTCCTTAAATCCTCCAGCTTGTTTTATTTTATTTTATTCATTTATTTGAGAAAGAGAGAGAGAGAGAGAGAGAGAGTGAGCAAGGGGAGAGGGAGAGGGAGAGAATCTCAAGCAGACTCTGTGCTGAGTGTAGGGCCTCATGGGGGGCTCCATCTCACAGTCCTGAGATCATGACCTGAGCCAAAACCAAGAGCCTGACCCCTAACTGACTGAGCCACCCAGGCGCCCCTCCTCTAGCTTATTTTAAATGAGCATTCTACACCACTATAAATAAATTTATATGTCATTCATTTCCAAGTATTTTTTGATAGCAATAGAGAAATTTTAAAAACAAACAAGGCCCAAGAAGTTTTATTTGAGCACAAATAACATAATATGAGATTTTACTTAAGTATTTTATTGGCTGTGGTCAGTGGACAAAATACTCTTTCCACTCCTACAGAACCAGATGCATGGTTTATTTTGTTTTTCTCAGGACATGTTAAAACTCTGAGTCATGTCCTTCTACTACAGGATTCTAGAGAACACTGTAATTTCTCTTCAACCATTCACTGCATTTTCAATCCTTCTTTATTTGTATGATTATGTAAGTATATATATGCGTGTATAGATATTATATAAGTATCTGTGTAAGCCTCTGGGGTGTAAGTGTTATTAAGATGGGAATTTTCTACCTTTTGGTCACATTTCATCTCTAGTTGTAGATTACAGACTTCTTGTCCTACACTTGTTTCTGTTTATTCCTGTTGCTGGAAACAAAGAGGATGGGTATTAGGGGAAGTCATTTTTATTTTTCTGACAATAGAAAGCATATGAGTATAACTGATTTCCCCCCCAAATTTGTACTTCAAAAAATATTTTTCCTTTGTCCTCTCTTTTGCCTTTTCCCACTTCCCCCCCTCTTTCCTTCCATCCTTTTCAACTTTAATATTTAATTGTTTACATGACACCATGCCAGACCATCTCTGATTTGAGCAGGAAGAGCCTATGTGCTCTGAATCCTTGATCATGTTTTAGTTCACGATCCATTGATGCAAACTTTGACGATATGGTTGAACACTTCAGATTATCCTAAATCACTCTTGTTATTATTTTTCAGCTAGATGGGACATGATGACAGTTTAATTCATCATAGCTTACTATTTCTTAAGCATTCCAAGAAATGTGCAATATATCTTCTCAGCTCCTTGATATACCCGAAATTGAACTGTGGTGAAGGTGAAGGTTCCCTTAATTGCCAAATTCTGATTGATCTTCAGAAACTTTCTTTTTAGATACCAAGGTTTGGCTTTCAGAGCAATTTTATGGGACACAACTTAAGAACTCTGGCTGCTTCTTTTACAGAGGTACCAGCTGATAATAGGTACCAGAAGAGAACTATGTATGGTGCATAAATCCCAAGCTTAGAAAGAAAAACAACAGCATGAGTATGTGCAAATTGCTGAGAGGAAGAAAAATCTAATCCGTCTTATATTGGACATTTACAAATAAACTATGATATATATATTTTTAAATGAACCTAAGACGTAGTCTTGCACACTTGACCAAAGCTGACATTCACAAAGAGATTTGGAGAGAATGTTTCTTTTGGAATGTCCTAGTAAGATTATTTTAGGTTTTGCTTAGGCACCCAAAATTGGCTATTTAAAAATAATCTGAATGGTTTGTGCTTAGGAGAACTACGATTTTCATTTAAAAACATTTTTAAGTTCCTACTAAATTTTCAACAGCTTAGCTTGGAAGCTACTCTAAGAAGGTACTGAGATGATCTGAAAATAGAATTACTGAAGTATTACATATTTTTAAGCCCTTCAAAATAAATTACCAATAATTATCAATACTTTCGTGTTTATAAAGTCATTTAACAACTACTTTCTTACTAAAAAAATGTACATCCCTTTTTCTAAACATATGTATTAGACCAAGTTTTATCCATTTAAAAATTATTATGAGTATTGTAAAATAAAACATGATGCTAGGTAGGATCTACTTGATTTCAAACCTGTCATGTGGTGCTCATTGCCATCCCAGAACATTCTTTGTTCTTTGAGGGCAAAGCCTAAGAGAAACATTTAAGGAAACACCCACTTGCAAGAAAGAGCCAAGAAAGGACTCCATTCCGGATCACCTTTTAATGTAAATTTGAGATCAACCAAAACCAAGATTGATCACAGACGTGAACTAGTGTTTCTGATTCCAATTTTACACAGAAAATAAAATCTAATGATAAATGCTGTGTGTGTAATTGGATTATCTTCATGCCGATGATATTATGGGTATAAGAAGATTTTAATTGGGGGGCTTAGGATAGAATTAGACCTTTAATTTTAGTCTTTTGCCAAATTCTTATTGGCTTTCTCCATTTTAATTGCAACAGCTTTTCCTAGAATTTAGTACTGCACTTTTAGGAACTAGTACAGTAAAACCTCATTAATTTAGATAAAACTAATTAGGAGTTGGTGGTTTTAGGCTTGAAAACCTCAAATTTTGTGCTTATTTTTAATAAGCAAAATAAATAGGATGAATAACATTATTGGAAGTGTTTGCCTGCTTGGGAAAAAACGGCCTCCACATATTACAATAACAATTTACTAGACATGGTGTAATTTTAGCACAAGTAGAGGCTGGTACAGCTGAAATTGAGGTTTTGATGTGCTGGTTTCAAGCCATTATTCTTTGTTTATTAAAGTGGGTTCTCCACTAAGCAACAGATGGTTAATGTAACTCTAGGACTTAGTGTCCTTGGAAGTAATAAAATTCCTCTTCTACTCATCATTTATATACATCTTTACCTTCAGTTAGTATAACTCCTTGATCTTATTAGCATGACTCCCTCCAAAAACTAAACTCTTCCTGTTTCTCATAGAAATATTGCTGTTAAAATAATTGAAATTGAAATTATTTTCTGATCATCAGGCTTTAATGATTTTCTCTTTGCTACTCTTTTTTTTTTTTGCTTACATTACGAAGACTCTACATTATTGTGGATCACCTTACAAAGCTCAGTGACTCACCAAGATTATGTAACAAGTCAGTTATGACCAATTATGTTTAATGGCCTGGTTTGTACTTAAAGTTTCACAGTTTGCTCTTCAGATCCATGAATGTGTTTATGATTTGTAGTGTTCCACTACAACGTGATCATTATGTTAGCTCTGCAGGGATGGGGTATGAGGCTTGCAGGGTCTTTGCGCACAGAATGGAGTTCGAGCCCTGCCCAAGAGGACATGATAGAGAGTCCATGTGGGCAGCCCTGGATCCAGCCCATGCTCTTCCCAAGGAAGAGGCACCTTTTTGCAATCCATCAGCCAAGAAGAATTTGCCTTTCATAATGATTGTCCCAGAAGGTAGATAATTTTTCTATCAGGGTATAAACTTTTTTCACAAATAAATAGCTTCTCAAAATAGCAGTCCTGAATTATACCCATATTCTTTTTCTCAATGTATTTTTTTCAGACACATGAAATAGCAAACACTGGACACTTTCCACTATTTTCACTATATCTCATGTTTTATAAACCAAAAGAAGGCATGTGAGGCCTACCAGTGACCTTCTCGAAAGAGCTCTTGAGATCATTTTTGGAGAAGAACCCTCTTAAGTTGCCTAACTTTTAGGTTCAGAATTGCAACAGGTGTGAGCTTTGAGTCATCAGATTCCAAGTGCTATTCTATGAGAAATTGTATCTTAAAGAATCAAAATCATTGTTTCTTTAGAGTCATTTCTCCTCCATGACTCTTGAAGGAAAAGAGTGAGGCATCCCACACATTAGGCAGTCTGAGAATGGAAGAAAGACTCATTCTGGGTGACCTGAGGGTTGCCAGAAAACCTCAGAACCTGAAGGTAAAATGTGTCCCCTCTCTCATTCCCAGGACAAAACTCTGAGGCAGAAGTCTTATTTATTTCTTCTGCTATTTCAGTTCAGCCACTGACCTAAGCCTTTCCCATGGCCAGAAGTGTCAAAGAACAGTGACTCCCAAAGAAAGGGGGAAAGAGTCCTGTGTCATCCACAATCTGATTTCAGTCAGACGCGTTCTGTGGCCTCAGATCACTTCTGGACTTGTGACATCCGTCTTTTGTCTACAAAGGGCTCCTGAGAGTCCTCAAAAGCCATAGTAACAGGAAGTTCTCTGGATTATTTTTCTATTTCTGGGCAAGGGAAGAGAACGACTTCTTACCTGAACACAGAACCTCCAGCCCCTCCATTCTTCTTGCCCAAAGGTCCAATATTTCTAAAACTCAAATTTGATTATGCCAGAGTTTTACTTAGATTTTCCATGGCCCCTTCATTCTCTGCAAGAGAAACTAATGACTGTCCTCATTCCCTCCCTCCACTCTTTCATTTTATATGTTGGCATGATAAACAAGGTCCTTCTCAAGCTGGCTCTCACCTGTTATTCCAGACTCACGTTTAAGCCTTTATAGGTGTTGCCCTGGGCAAAGAACTTAACATCTCAGGCAAAGAATTTAACATCTGTTTCCTCATCTGTAAAGTGAGAATAATAGGTGTCTACTGATAGAACTGCAATGAAAAGTAAACGAGTGAATATAAATGAAGTACTTAGCCCAGATCCGGGATCTCGCGAATGTTCAGTTAATGTTGCTCTTTCGGGTTTTCATTTTCGCTTCTCACTCCTTCACTGGAAGCTGTTGGGTAACCTACAATGTTCTTTGGAATTCCACAAAAGGGCTGGACTGTAAGCTTTGGAATGCCCTGCTCCTATGTCAAATCCTCCCTTCTTTGTGGATGTAGTTCCTTCTTCCAGGCTCCTTACAGACTTGTGAAAAACCACTATGACCTTGACACATGGCCATTATTGCTTCTATGTCTTCCTCACCCCTGATCTGAGAGCTTCTGGAGCAATGCTATCCCAATGATCAATACTGCTGGCCACATGTGTAATTTAAAATTTTCTAGCAACCAAGTTAAAAAAATTTAAAGAAAGAGGAGAAAATAATTTTAATAATATACTTTAACCAAAATATTTAAACTATTATCATTGCAACACATAACTACTATAAAATGCATGAATGAGATATTTCACGTTCTTTTATTTTTTTTTTTAAAGATTCTGTTTATTTGACAGAGAGAGAGATCACAAGTAGGCAGAGAGGCAGGCAGAGAGAGAGGGGGAAGCAGGCTCTCTGCTGAGCAGAGAGCCCGATGTGGGGTTCGATTTCAGGACCCCGAGATCATGACCTGAGCAGAAGGCAGAGGCTTAACCCACTGAGCCACCCAGGCACCCCGAGATATTTCACATTCTTGCAATACAGTCTTCAATATTTGGTATGTATTTTATAGGCTACAGCATGTCGAGTGCTCAATAACCACTCTGACTTGTGCTACTTATGTCCCTGCAGGGTCCCAGAGGGTGGGCACTGTGGCCTGATCCTCTGTGCACCCACAGAGTCCGTCTCAGGTACAGACACAGGTGGAAACACTTATTTAATGAATAAAGTGGTGAACCTGATTACAACTCCATCAGGTGTGTGAGTATATGAGTTTTCTAGGGCTGCTCATAACAAACTGGATGGGTTAAACAACAGTGACCTCCAAGCTTTGGAAGCTAGGAGACCAAGATTGAGGTGTTGGTAGGGTTCGTTCCTCCTGAGGCTATGAGCGGAGATCAGTTCTGTGCCTTCTGATGGATTCCTGGCCATCTTTGGTATTCCTTGTCTTCTGCACCACCGTCTTGCTCTCTGTTTCTATGTTCTTTTGTGTGTGTGTTTGTGTGTCTGTCTGTTTCCAAATTTCCTCCCTTTATGAGGACATCGATCATACTGGATTAGGTTTTCATTTTAACTAAATTTACCTGCAATTACTCTATTTCCAAATAAGGTCACATTCTGAGATACTGGGGAGTAAGCCTACAACATATGAATTTTGGTAGAGGACACATTTCAGCCCAAAACCATAAGGCAGGTGTAACACTGAAGTGTGCTTCAGAGCTCATGACTTGGAGGTTTCACTGCTGATGGTTCAACTCCAAATTCAGCACTTTTTCTTCTCTTGCCCCTGTGGGAAGCCCTCTTTGTCTGGGTTTGGTTTCTCTTGGCCAGCCAGGATTGTGGTTGGATTATCAAGGACATAGCAGACAGTCCTTTGAAGTATATTTTCATTTAAATTTGTTGAATTTCCTTGTGAAATAAAGTTAGCATGGTTCTTAAATACATATGCATTTCAAGGAGATGGAATTTCCTGAACTCAGCCCTTTTGCATCTCCCATTATTATGTCCTGTCTGGTAATCACCAGCTTTGGTTGTCTGCTGAGGGCAATGAGGTAGTGAGGGAGAGGCAGCTTGAGAACTAAAATAAATAAATAAATAAATAAATAAAGAAGTTTGAAGCACGCAGAAACAGCTCTTCCTGTATGGGCAACCTTAGGCAACTCTTAGGCCAAGTTTTCCAGGCTGGAAATTGGTCTAAGCCAATGCCCACAATTGCCCCATGGAGCCCTTTGTGCTTTTCATTGGGAATTGGTGTCTTCCAGGCATCTCAATATGATCCAATCCAAATCCCCACATCACAAACAGAAGAAGCCTTTGAAGGTCAGAGTTTGTGATTTGCCAGTAACACAGGGATTGTGGTGCTTTTCCGCATCAGCTGTTCTTGTCCTGCGGTTAGGTCTCGCGTTTTCTTGTAAGCATGTGCTCTGTACCACGCTGAAGAATCAAATCCCTTTGCCTCATTGCAGAAGAACAGCATTCCCCAGCATTTCAAAAGCAGCGTCAGCGTTGCTTTGTTAAGATAAGCCCATACCAGAATTTGCCTGGCCAGCAAATCAAAGAGAATTTATTCCTAAAAATTATTTTCCAGACTGATTGATTATTCAGTTCTTTCTTTTAAAGGTCAGACTTTGTGATATTATGATTCAAGTTGCCTTTTTATAAATTGCCTTTTTCTCCACGGTGGGCTACCATCAGAGAACTCAAGACATGTTTTCTTTCTCCTTTTCTCTGAAAAACTAAATGAACCTTGCAATTCCTCTCAACTTTGTAGTTTTGTATGACAAAAGTTTCTCTTTGTTTTTAGGCAAATTCAAATGACACTATAATATGGTCTTTTTTGGTAGTTGTTGGAGAAGATATTTAAGCACTAAGATATGGGATTTGAATTTAGTATGTTCCAGCCTTTCCTTTTTAGGTTCAGAGTATCCCAGAAAAGGAACTCAGGAAAGTACGTTTGCAGGTTCTTTCTGAATATATTTCTGGAGAGATGGTTAGGTGCAAGATTAACGAGTCATCTCATTCATGCTCAACACTGTCCATTGGCTGCTCCGTGGACTCCACCAAAGACATGGCCTAAGGATGGTAAAGAGAGAAGAAAGATTTGAAGGAATAGAAATAATAGGAACTAATAATTTTGATCATATATGAGGTATAAGACCCTTTACATACATCAATTTATTTAATCTTCACAGAACTCTATGTGGTCAGAATTATTATCCCCTCATCATGGATGAAGAGTTGATTTTTGGAAAATCTTAAGGAAGTTTGCTGAATCCCATAATCACTTAAGAAGCAAAGCTAGGAAAAAAAAAAAAAAAGAAGAAGAAGCAAAGCTAGATTTGACCTCAAGACCTGCTCATCTCAAAGCTTGTGATTTACCTACATGTTCCAAGGACATTCCTGAGTCACTCCATCCCTGCTACAGCCCAATGCTCTGACTTTTGCGACTCCCAAGCTGGATCCCCACATTTTCCAGTGGATCGGGTTACCTCATTCTCAGGTTCAGCTCAGTTTTGAAAACCTAGTGCCTCTGTCTGGGAGCTGTGGTTGGGCTAGCCTCTAGTGAATTTTCAGAGCCGTGCTTTCAATGCTTGTGCTCTCAGTGAGCCCTGGGTATGGTTCTTCCCCAGAGGGGCTCATTTTCATGAAACTAAAGTGCTTAACTTCCCCTGGATAATTTCGGTGGCTCTTTTGGATCACTGCTTTGCTGTCTAAATGTATTTCCCTGGTCCAGAAAAAATAAACTTCCGTCCTCCTTTCCTTCCATGCACATCCTAAATCTGAACCTTGAGCCTGAATCATGTGAGATTTAAATGAGATAAAAATAGAAATGAGCATTTATTATTTACCATGTATCTGGATTTAAGATTTTTACTGTCATTTTCTAATTGTATGTTTCACAAATGCATATGCAGAGGGAACTATTATTCTTCTTATTTTATAACTGATGGAGGTTAAGTTTAGAGAAGTATTTGCTAAATGTCACCATCCTGGAGAGGCAGTCTGACTCCTGAGTCTGCATGTCTTATCCAGCCTTTCAGGTGGTAGAGGGTCTTGACCCAGTGCCTGGCACAGAGCATACCTATTCCAGATAAGTCACAGAGATGGTCTTGTCACCTGGCTCTCTCTTAAACCACTCCTATCAGGCCAGCACCTGTCTTCTTAGTAAAATAAATATATCTTGGAGCCCACTTCAAAGCTTTATTCTGCAGGAACAGAAGATTGAGAAGAAAGGTCTAGCAGTGTCTTGGGCATCTTTTGCTTATTTTAATACCACACTGAAATTTTTTTTCAGATGAAAATATTGAGACTTAGATTAAATGATTTCTCCCACTTCCTACAAAGCTAGATGGAGACTCAAGATGCCCCGCTTATTCTTAGTAGGGAGGGTATCGTCTATAACATGGCAGAGGTGATCTCTAAATTATTGACCTTGATACGTTTCTAATGTACACCATCATTTTTATTCTTTCTTAAAATGTTTCATTTCTCATTTGGGAAGTTCCATAGTGGAAATGCAGAATCCATTGTGAACCAAGGACTGTAGTGTCTAGTGTGACTATCCAAATAAGTAGAATACACAAAAAGAAAAAGAAAAGTACTGAAATTGTACTGAGCATAGTTGGATCTTAACAATGGGGTCTTTGTTTCCCAGATTCTTTTATGATTACAAATGTGTCATTTCGTGCACTCCCATTTAATCAAACATACCACTTACTCCAATGAACCTTGAATGGTATAACACTAATTTTCATGACTTTACTAAAAATGGAGGCCATTGTATCATAATTATTGTTCAGTTTTTAACACCCTATAATTTTCAAGAACTATTATGTCTATCTGCCATCAGCATTTTTATACAAATAAGCCTGAGAATACACTGCTGTTCTTTAGTATTATCTCTTCATTACTTTATATCTGATTTCCCAATTTTAAAAGAGGATGTTGATATTCACAACCAGATTGTTATTTCCAGGGGAGATATCACAGCTTGGGCTTTATTTAGCGGCATTCCCCCTGTAACTTCAACTCGTGTTCTAAGAAAACATGTTTATAATAGAGAAGAAAGGAAGTAGTCATCTCGGTATATCATCGTGTCAAGAGCAACTTTCTCATGTTGATATAATTAGGGAGTTATTTTCCAAGATTTTCTTCATGTATGCTAAGGAACATGTTATGTCTGTCTGTCTGTCTGTCTCTCTCTCTATATATATATATGACTCACTTAAGAATTACTTCTGTTGCTCTTTAACTCTTTAATTTTTGGAAAGAGAAATATAAATGCAATGTTGTTTTCTCTGGTGAAAATTCTTCCCAGAAGACACAATAAGGTCTGAGATGCTCATGAACAGCCGGTAATACACAAAGCCATTTCTACTGGAAAATATGCCATCTGGAAAAAAAAAAAATTGTAGAAATGCCTGTTAGTATGATTGTGTTATTCTAGGTTAATGATGATGGTAACTGCATCATCAAAGTAGTTTTGTAGTATAAAATGCAAGAGCATTTGGAAAAAACCATCATGGATAGCCTTTGGTGAAAATTCCTGGTAACTGCTCCATGAATTTCAAAGTAAGAGACTGAACCAAGACCACTGTAGCTATTTCTGTGTGCTAGATAAAGTGCAGGAAGAGGGGCAGAGGGAGGCTTGAGCATCAGTATGACCAAGAAAACTGTTTCTTAGAGTTATCTTTAAATAAGCCCATGACGAGCTGACTCAGAGCCCTGTTGTGCTCTGTACCTCAGTGTGCTGGTCACCTAGATTCAGTGGCCTTTGCATATATTGTTCCGTCTAGAGCAGTACCAACACTCCATCCTCGGTCCTCCAGTCCTAAACTTGTCCCCTGTGACATAGATAGTGCTTCTTTACCTTGAGAGGAGTGGCCAGAAGTCCCGCACTGCATGCTATTTGCATGGCAGATGCTTATTTTCTTCCAACCCCTGGTCCTAGTTGTACTTGTGCTTCTGCTTTCCTTGGCGTGACTCTGTGAGTAATGGCTGTCTATTCTCCCCAGATCGTAAGTCCCCTAAGTGCTTATCACAATGCCTGTCACTTAAATGGGACCCATAAATAGTTTCTGGATGAATTAATGACTTGGCTTTAGAGTAGTGAGGACTGTGGTCTTGGACCACCTCCCTGAGGTTCACCGCTCATTTCACTAGGCATCAGTGGCTTGGATGGGGGGCAGCATCTTGGCTGGCTCCTTTAGACCATGGTTGGTGATTGTGGAGCAGTGGTTTCATCTGTTTGAAACTATCTGGGTTGTGTGGGGATCAAAGTCTGGTGGATTAGAAGAACTGATTCCTTAATCAACAGAGTCAGAATGACTTCAAAGGGATTTCTTCATGGGAAGGACTGGGCAGGAGTACAGAGGAGGGTCAAAGCCTGGATGTAGGAAACATTAAATCTTCTGTTCTGACTTTTGAAGCTCTGTTTCTACCACATTGCAAATGTTTCCAGTTTAGTTATAGGCATGAGCCCAGAGAGAACTGTAATGACTAGAATCATAAGTTGTGAGAAATGTAAGAGGCCTTGGAAGATGATTTGACACTTTTTCCCCCCAGATGGAGACCTAGAGAAGTCCCAAAGACATTACCCCCTGGGCGAGTGACAAGGTTAGGTCTGGGAATCCAGCATTCTTTCCACAGTCTAGACTCCTGTTTCTTATATTGGTAAGTCTGTTGTGTCAATGCCTGTGGACCCTCACTGATGTGTCCTGCCATCTAGACGAAGGGTGAGCTGGGTAAGCCATTTAATCCTTTGGGACCTCAGGATTTGATTTCTCACAGATAAAGCAATAAGCCATCCTCTAGAATGTCTAAAGTACCTAGAATTGCAGATCATTTGTTATTCTACACCAACCCTCTGCTCTTCCCAAACTGTGGGGCTCCCTCGACATCATTTCTAAACCTAAGCCTTGTACTTCACAGTGTGACATGGAAGTTCAACATTAATACTAAGTGCATATGTGTAGCACTAACAGTGTGCTAGATACAGTTCTGTGTCTGTATACTAACTAATTTAGTCTTCACTGTGATCTTAGGGAAAACACTGTTACTTATTTACTTCTTTTTTATTTTATTTTATTTATTTGACAGAGAGAAATCACAACTAGGCAGAGAGGCAGGCAGAGAGAGAGGAGGAAGCAGGCTCCCCGAGGATCAGAGAGCCCAATGTGGGGCTCGATCCCAGGACCCTGGGATCATGACCCGAGCCGAAGGCAGAGGCTTTAACCCACTGAGCCTCCCAGGTGCCCCACTTATTTACTTCTGTTTAGGGATGGAGAGAGTGGCACCCAGGAAGTTTATATGTCAGATCCAAAGTATCACAGGTCCTAAGTGGCAGGGCTAGGATTTGAACCCAGGTACTCTGATTTCAGACTTTGTGTTGACTTAGTGTAGAGACAACTGTCCATACAAAGTGAAATTCTTTTTTCATATTTATTTACATATTACTCTTTTTCCAAAAAGTTTCAAAGATACATACAAAATATCTATCTTTATCACATAAAAATATGTGAATAAATAAGGGAAAGGAAAATGAATGTGTAAGTTAATACCAAAAATCTTTTGAACACTTTATTAAATGTGTGCTTAATATTTGGATCGAGTGTGCTAGTGGTAAATGCAAAAAAAAAAAAAAAATCACTTGGAAGCCTCCATCCATCTGAGATACTGTTTAGAGAAACTATTTTTAAGAAACTTCATTGAGTTGTAGGAGTTTCTCATGTATTTTGGAGACTAACCCCTTTTTAGATATATGGTTTGCACATTTTTTCCCATCCTGTAGGTTGCCTTTTCACACTGTTGATTGCTTGTTTGCTGTATGCGTACTTATTTATTTTTGTTTTTGTTGCCTGTGCTTTGAGTTTTGTATCCATGAAATCATTGCCAAGACCAATATTATGAAGCTCTTCCTCTATGTTTTCTTCTAGGAGTTTTACATTTTCGGTTCTTCCATTTAAGTCTTTAATCTGCTTGGAGTTGTTTTTGTGGAGGGTGTAAGGGTTTAATTTCATCCTTTTGTATGTGGATATAGAGTTTAGCCAACACCATTTGTTGAAGAGACTACCCTTTCCTCATTCTGTATTCTGGGCACATTTGTTGAAGACTATTTCCTCTCCTAATCCACTCTCCAGCCACTGATATATTGTATCCTTCTGGTTCCTTTGCCCTCTGGCACCATCTGGTTTCAACTGTTAGGCAACATTGACCAGAGATTGGAGGACCAGAGAGGGGGAGGTCAGTGCATTAATATCCCCCAATTTTTCCCTACAGGATCATCCTGAGCCAAAATAATAAGAAATAATAAGAAAAAATTATAAGAAAATAATAAGAAATTATAAAAAATAAGAAAATAATAATAAAAAATCCCCCATGTTTTTAGTACAATTTTTTTTATACATAAACCTTCCTTGTATTAGACGTTGTTTTTGGGATAGGTTACATAACAGGTAAAGATCTATTTTAATTTTTTCTGTATGACTACTATTTGACCTGTCATTCTAAATCCAGGTCTTTCCTACCGATTTAAATGCTATTAGGTGGGGGTTCCCTGCGTGGTATAGTTGGTTAAGCTTCTCCCATCGACTCAGGTCATGACCTTGCGATTCTGGAATCAGGTCCCAGGACTGAATCCTGAGTAGGGCTCCCTGATCAGTGGGGAGTCTGCTTCTCTTTCTCACTCTTTTGTGTGAGCTTTTGTTGTCTCTCTCTCAAATAAATATACAAAATCTCAAAAACATAAAATAAAATGCTATTAGATATATAATATATCAGCTTGTTTGATTTCTTTTGTTGTTATATTTTTGTATATTTTTTGTGATGAGGTTTTTGTGATTAGATTTTTTTTCTCTTGGCTGCCTTATTAAATGTAATATCATCTAGTATGCTTAATTCTCTATTTTGTGACACATAATTCATGTATTCCTTATTTTGAATAATAATGAAATTTGTCAATATTTATTTCTTCCTCCTCTCTTTCCCCTTCACCACCAACTTTAATTGAATATATTATTTTTTGCATTTGCCTTCATACCTTGAAATCTCTACTTTTATTTCTATTACTTGATTTCTGGTTTTAAATACTCTTTTTTGACCACAAGCTGTAAAACAATTGGAAAGCAGTGTACTCATATAATCTCCACTCCCTTCTCTCCAACTTCCTTTCTTGGCTTTTGTGTAATTATTTCAATTCTGTATTGTTGAGGCTTATTATTCGTGAAGATTGTTCTAGACCCGTAATTTGTCTTTGGCAAAGTCCTCTTGTTTGGTCTATTTAAAGTTCACCTTGAATTCTTTTCCCTTCAAATCATTTTTCGCCTTTTTTTTCTTAATCAAGGAAAAAAAATTAAAGAACTAATGAGAATTTTACTCTCTGAGTTCTTACATGTTCAGAATTTGTGTTACTTTAACTCTTGAAGGGCAGAATGTCTTGTTATAAAACCTGCGTTTAATGCTTTCATGCCTTGAGCATTTTGCAGAGTACTCAACTGCCTTCTTATACTGATTATCTTCTAGACATGATGTGGAATAGTAGGATACTACATGACCAACCAGATTTCCTCTCTTATGGTGATTTTATATTTTCTTGGCTGCCTAAATATTTATTTTTTGCAAAGATAAGTAATTTGTCCTCGGTACTCTTAGAGTCAATGTTAGCTTTCTATTTCAGTATTTACTTGGGCAGATCATATGCCTTCAATCTGTAGAGATGTACTTTCTTTGACTTGGGGAAATTTTTCTTTAAATATATCTTAACATTGTTTTTCTCTTTTATCATAATGATTTTCCTTGGGGGCTCAATTAAACTTTTTACACTTGGTATCCATTTTAATTTTGTTTGCTTTTTTCCCCCCCTCAGTTCTGTGTTCTCCTTGTTTTATTGTATTTTTCTTAATGTTGCTCTAGAAAGGACTTCTTTCTAGGCTTAGTCTTGTTCTTTTGCCTCTTTTTCTTGAGTTTTGAATCATCTTTTTTTTTTTGATCTTTCTATATTTTCCTTAAACTTTTTAATCACAGCTTTGAGATCTTGTTTTATAGAGGTCATAGCTTAAGTTTTTCATTTTTTTTTTAAGTTCATAGCAATGTGTTTGGTTATAATTTTGATATGGTGCTTGGCAACATAATTCTGATAAGTCTATATTCATCTGCTATTTTTTCCTGTTCTTTTTTGTTTTAGTCAGCTCAAGCTGCCATAACAAAATTTGTTAGACTGGGGAGGCTTAAACAAGAGAAATTGATTTTCTCATAGTTCTGGAGGTTGGAAGTCTGAGATCAGGGTGTTGGCATGGTAAGGTTCTGGTGAGAGTTCTCTTCATGGCTTACAGATAGCTATCTTCTCACTGTGTCCTCACAGTGGAAAGAATGAGAGGGAGAGGATGCTTGGGTATTTTCTTATAAAGGCACTAATCCCACCTTGAGGGCTCCTCCATCATGACCTCATCTAACCCTAATTACCTTCCAAAGGTCCCATCTTCAAATACTATCACACTGGGGACAAAGGTCTCAACATATGACTTTAGGGTGGGGGGAGCACATTTAGTCCATAACACTTTGTTTTTTTCTGTAATATCTTTGTAAATATACTATACCTGTTCACTTTTTCACTTTATGGAGAGTATAATGTGTCTCAGTGTTTCACATAGTGTGGTTTGTAAAATCTTGGTCATCTCTGAAAAATTTTAAGGTGGTCTGTGTTAGGTCCCCCAATAATGGGTCCGTGATTAAAGGAGCGAGACTAATACAAAGCGAAAGCCAAGCAAAGCTTTATTTTACGCCAAGCATCAAGAATCAAACTGACCGGCCAGGGCCATGCCTCTTACAGAGAGGGCGACCCTTTTCTGTTTCACAGACTAGTTTTTAAGAGGAAAGGCCATGCGGTTGGGCCTGGCCATGCACAGGTGGGTAATGAAATTGTAACACACACAGAAAGCTGCACAGTCATGCTAGGTGATCAATTGAATTACAATTTACCCTAATAGATACTTGAATTAGCCTATTACCTTGGTCAGAATTGGCACCCAAAAGGCTCCCAAAGGGTGGGGCCCATATTCATTGGTAACTAGGGAGACAGTATGCGTCCCCCCACTGATCAGATGTCTCCACCTGACCTGACCCACCCTTGTATTTGGGCTTTGTTACCTGGGACTGGTTTCTGGGGACTTGTTTTTGAGTAAGTCCCCTGGGGGGAGGGGGGAGAGGGACAGTTTAAGGGTTAAACAACAAGGTTATTGTTTAACAAGGATGGAAGTGTTCTGGCTAAAATAGTTTGCAAGGTCAAAACTATTTTGATCACAGCCCTGAAATCTTACTTGCTCTTTCATTGTTTTGACATTTTGACATTTTTTGGACATTTTTACCAAAAGCAGTGGTGGTTGAAATTGCTCATGCCTGAGCATGAATCAAGGCAGTAACACCAAAACGTACTGGTGGATCATTGTAGACTTCACAGCCGGAAGATCACAGTTTAAGAAAATTCCCAGTTTCCATTTGCTATAACAATGTTATGAATAAAACAGAAATAAATGTTAATTTAATGAAACCGTGTCCCTTCAATACATGGCTTTATAATATTTTGCAGAATGAAATGGGAATTACACACAGAGCCCTTCTGCTAAATACAAAATTATGATGAGTTCCTTGTTCCTGGAACACCATCTTCACATGAAAGAATAAATGACAGAAAACACAAGCTTATTCAGAATTGAGTGTTTGGCAGATATTTTCTCAAAAATGAATCAAGTGAGCTGTCACATCAAGGGAGATGAGTGGCAATATTTGTTGCCAATGGAAAATATCAAACTTTTGAGCAAAATTTAGAATTTTAGAAAAATTTCATTTGCCATTCTGAGCTTAACACCTTTCCAACACTTATGACTTTTCTGATGAGTTCAGTAGTGATGTTAACAGTACGATTTCTCAATATTGCACAATAAAACGTGTCAACATTGAAAAGATCTGCATTACTCAGTGAACCAAATGACTAATGTGTGATCTTGCAAAATTATGCATGGGAAAAAGAGTCATTCAAAATGTGAGTTAGATCAATGGATTTTAATGTAATCAAGTAAGAAAATTTCATTGTTCTATACACGTCCTTTAAGAAACTACAACATTTCAAAGTTTTTAATATTAAAGAAGAATATCTACAATTATTTGAAAAGGCATATAATAAAATTCTGCTCCTTTTCCAACTACATATTGTGTAAGTCCAGATTGTCTTCATGTATACTAACTAAAACTACATATCTCAACAGATAAAATGCAAAAGCAGCTATTAGAATCCAATTTTTTTTAATTAAGCCAGACATTAAAAGATTTAAAAATGTAAAACAGTGACACTCTTCTCACTGATTATTACTCTTATTTTTTTGTTTGGAAAATATATTTCATTAAGAACTTCTTATTCATGTTAAAATTCAATGGGTTTATTGTGGTTAATTTTAAATTAATTCTAATGTTAAAAAAATCTCTTCAGGGCACCTGGGTGGCTCAGTGGGTTAAGCCTCTGCCTTTGGCTCAGGTCATGATTCCAGAGTCCTGGGATCGAGCCCCCCATCTGGGTCTCTGCTTGGTGGGAGGCCTGCTTCCTCCTCTCTCTCTCTCTGCCTGCCTCTCTACCTACTTGGGATCTCTGTCAAATAAATGAATAAAATCTTAAAAAAAAAAAGCTCTTCATTTTTATTGATAAAATGGTAAATATAATAGATAAATAGCCCACAAAAACAAAGCTTCTGGGGATCCTCAATAAATTTCAAAGTGTGATAAGGTCCTAAGACCAAAAATTTGGAGATCTGTTGGTTTAGTGGTTAAGAGCATGGAATCTGGGACCAGATGGCCTGGGTCTAAATGCTGACTACCACTGTGTAGTTCCATGACCTTGGGCAATTTATTAACCCCACTAGATTATTTAACCTCCCTGTGCTTCAGTTTTTTCATCTGTCAAATGAGGATAATAGGAGAAGCCAACTTACAGGTTTGTTATGAGGATTAAACATACGTATATTTATGTTGCCTGGCACATAGTATGAGCTATATGTGTTAATATGAGATTCATAGTAGTAATGATCATATCATCGTTACTCAGATTTGACTGACACTATTAGCTTTTTGGGAGGGATTCAAGGGGTAGAATTTAGTAATTCACCACTTACATATAACACACAGTGCTCATCTCAACAAGTGTACTCTTCAGTACCCATCACCCATTTATCCCATTCTCCCACCTACCTCCTCTCCAGCAAACCTCGTCAGTTCTCTTAACTATACAGTCTCTTATGATTTGCCCGCTCTCTTTCCTTATCTTATTTTTGCTTCCCTTCCCTTATGTTCATCTGTTTTGTTAAATTACACATGTGAGTGAAATAATATGCTATTTGTCTTTCTCTAACTTATTTTGCTTAGCATAATATGGTCCAGTTCCCTCCATGTTGCTGCAAATGACAAGATTTCATTCTTTTGATGGCTGAGTAATATTCCATTATATATCTGTCATATCTTATTTATCCATTCATCACTCAATGGACAATTGGGCTCATTCCATAACTTGGCTATTGTTAATAATGCTGCTATAACCATTGAGGTGCATATGCCCCTTTGAATCAGCACTTTTTTTTTATCTTTGGATATACCCAGTAGTGCAATTACTGTGTTGCAGCATAGTTCTATATTTAACTTTTTAAGGAAACTCCAAACAGTTTGCATTCCCGCCAACAGTATAAGAGGGTTCCCCTTTCTCCACATCTTTGCCAATATCTGTTGTTTCCTGAGTTGTTAATTTTAACCATTCTGACAGGTGTGAGGTGGCATCTCATTGTGTTTTTGATTTGTATGTTCCTGATGGTGAATGATGTTGAGCATTTTTCCATGTGTCTGTTGGCCATTTGTATATCTTCTTTGGAAAAATGTCTGTTCCTGTCTTCTGCCCATTTTTTAACTGAATTGTTTATTTTTTGGGTGTTGATTTTGATGAGTTCTTTAAAGATTCTGGATACCAGACCTTTATCCAATGTCATTTGCAAATATCTTCTCCCACTCCCAAGGTTGCCTTTTAGTTCTGTTGACTGTTTCCTACACTGTGCAGAAGGTTTTTAATTTGATGAAGTCCCAATAGTTCATTTTTTCTTTTATTTCCCTTGCTTCTTGAGACAGCTAGTAAGAAGTTGCTGCAGCCAAGGTCAAAGAGGTTGCTACCTGTATTCTCTTCTATGCTTTTGATGGTTTCCTGTCTTACATTTAGGTCCTTCACTCATTTTGAGTTTGTTTTTGTGTATGGTATAAGAAAGTGGTCCAGTTTCATTCTTGTGCAAGTCACTGTCCAGTGTTCCCAACACCATTTATTGAAAAGACTGTCTTTTTACCATTGGATATTCTTTCCTGCTTTGTCAAAGATTCATTGACCATATAATTGTGGGTCCATTCCTGGGTTTTTTCTGTTCCATTGATCTCTGTGTCTGTTTTTGTGGCAGTACTCACACTTTCTTGATGATTAGAGTTTTGTAATGCAGCTTGAAGTCTGGGGTTGTGGTTCTTCCCACTTTGCTTTTCTTTTTCTACATTCCTTTGGCCATCCAGGTGTTTTCTGATTCCATACAAATTTTAGGATTCTTTGTCTTAGCACTGTGAAAAATTCTGGTGTTATTTTGACCAGGATTGCAATAAATGTATAGAGTGCTTTGGATGGTATAGAAATTTTAACAATATTTGTTCTTAAAGTCCGTGAGCATAGAATGTTTTTCCATTTCCTTGTGTCTTCTTTAATTTCTTTTATAAGTGTTCTGTAGTTTAGAGCATACAGATCTTTTAACTCTTTGGTTAGATTTATTCCTGAGTATGGTTTTAAATGCAATTGTGAATGGGATTTTTTAATTTCTCTTTCTGTGCTTCATTATTGGTGTATAGAAATGCAATAGATTTCATACATCGATTTTATATTCTGCAACTTTGGTGAATTCATGAATGAGCTCTAGCAATTTTTTGGTGGAGTCTTTGGGTTTTCTACATGGAGTATCACATGGAGTCATTTGTAAAGAATAAAAGTTTGTCTTCTTCCTTACCAATTTGGATACCTTTTATTTCTTTTTGTTTTCTGATTGCTGAGGCTAGGACTTCCAATACTATGTTGAACAAAAGTGGTGAGAGACATTTCTGTCATTTTCTTGACCTTAGGGGAAAAGATCTCAGTTTTTCCCTGTTAAGAATGTTATTTGCTCTGGTTCTTTTGTATATGGCCTTTATTATGTTCAGATATGTTCCTTCTATCTTTCTTTCTTGAGGGTTTTGTCAAGAAAAGATGCAATATTTTATCAAATGTTTTTTCTGCATCTCTTAAGAGGATCATATGGTTTTTATCATTTCTTTCATTAATGTGATGTATCACATTGATTGTTACACAAATATTGAACCACCCCTGAAGCCCAGGAACAAATCCCACTTGATCATGGTGAATAATCCTTTTAATGTACTGTTGGATTAGATTAGTTAGTATCTTGTTGAGAATTTTTGCATCCATGTTCAATAGGGATATTGGTCTATGATTCTCCTTTCTGCAGGGATCTTTGCCTGGTTTTGGAATCAAGGTAGTGCTGATTGGAAGAGTTTAGACGTAGAATGAGTTTGGAAGTTTTCCTTCCATTTCTATTTTTTGAATGGTTTCAGAAGAATAGGTATTAATTCTTCTCTAATTACTTGGCAGAATTCCCCTGGGAAGCCATTAGGCTCTGGACTCCTGTTTGTTGGAAGATTATTGATTACTGATTCAATTGCTTTGCTGGTATGGGTCTGCTCAAATTTTCTATTCATTCCTGTTTTAGTTTTGGTAGTTTATATGTTTCTGGGAATTTATCCATTTCTTTCAGATTGCCCAATTTGTTGACATATAATTGCTCATAAAATTTTCTTATAATTGTTTATATTCCTGTGGTGTTGGTTGTGATCTCTCCTCTTTCATTCATGATTTTATTTATTTGGATCCTTTTTCTTCTCTTTTTGATAAGTCTGCTACGGGTTTATTAATTTTTAAAATTCTTTCAAAGAAACAGCTCTTAGTTTTATTGATCTGTTCTGCTGCTTTTTGATTCTGTGTTATTGATTTATGCTCTGATCCTAATTATTTACCTTCTTCTGCTGGTTTTAGGCTTAACTTGCTGTTCTTTTCCCAGCTTCCTTAGGCATATAGCCTGTATTGCTATGCATTTCCCACTTACGACCACATTTGCTATGTCCCAAAGATTTTTTATTTCTTTTTATTTTTATTTATTTTTTATTTTTTTTAAAAGATGTTATTAATTTATTTGACACAGAGAGAGAGCACTAGTAGGCAGAGAAGCAGGCAGAGAGGGGGAAGCAGGCTTCCTGCTGAGGAGAGAGCCTGATGTGGGGCTTGATCCCAGGACCCTGAGATCATGACCTGAACTGAAGGCAGAGGCTCAACCCACTGAGCCACCAGGCGCTCCCCAAAGATTTTTTAATGTCATGTTTTCATTTTCATTTGCTTCCATCTATTTTTTAAATTTCTTCTTTAATTTCCTGGTTAACCCATTCATTCTTTAATAGGATGTTCTTTAACCTCCATGTATTTCCAAACTTTCTTGTGGTTGTCCTTAAGTTTCATTGTGTTGTGATCTGAAAATAAGCATGGCATTATTATAATCTCTTTGTACTGATTGAGGTCTGATTTGTGAACCAGTAAGTGATCTATTCTTGAGTATGTTCCATGTACACTCAAAAAGAATGTGTACTGTGCTGCTTTAGCATGAAATGCTTTGAATATATCTATTAAGTACATCTGGTCCAGTGTCATTCAAAGCCATTGTTTCCTTGTTGATCTTCTCCTTGTATGATCTGTTCTTTGTTGGGAGTGAGGTATTAAAGTTCCCTACCATTATTGTATTATTATCAATAAGTTCCTTTAAGTTTGCTATTAATTAATTTACATATCTGGCTGTTTCCAAGTTGGGGGTCATAAATATTTGTAATTGTTAGGTCTTGTTTGGTAGAACACTTTATTATGATATAGAGCCCTTCTTCAATGCCTATTACCGTCTTTCGTTAAAATCTAATTTGTCTGATATAAATGTGGCTACTCCAGCTTTCTTTTGGTGTCCATTAACATGATAGATGCTTATCCATCCCCTCACTTTCAATCTGGAGGTGTATTTAGGTCTAAAGTGAGTGTCTTGTAAGCAGCATTCAATGGGTCTTGTTTTTTTTTTTAACCACTCTGATCCCCTATGTCTTTTGATTGGAACACTTAATCCATTTACATGCAGAGTAATTATTAAAATACATGAATTTAGTGTCATTGTATTACCTGTAAAGTCACTGTTCCTATAGATTGTTCCTTTCTAGTCTTTTTTGCCTTTAGTCTCTCTTTCCCACTCAAATAGTCCCCTTTACTATTTCTTGCAGAGCTGGTTTAGTGTTCATGAACTCTTTCAGGTTTTGCTTGTCTTGGAAACTCTTGATATCTCCTATTCTGAATGACAACCTTGCTGGCTACGGTATTCTTGGCTGCTTATTTTACCCATTCAGCATGCTGAATACATCATGCCACTCTCTTCTGGCCTGCCATGTTTCTGTGGAACAAATCTGTTGCTAACCTTATGTGTCTACCCTTGTAAGTTAAGGACTTTTGTCCCTAGCAGCTCTTAGATTTCTTTCTTTATCTTTGTATTTTTCAAGTTTCTCTATAATATGTCATGATGTTGACCTGTTTTTGCTGATTTTGAAGGGATTTTTCTGTTCCTCTTGGACTTTAATGCCTGTTTCCTTTCCCAAATTAGGGAAGTTCTCATCTATAATTTGTTCAAATAGACCTCCTGCCCCCTTTTCCCACTCTGTTTCTTCTAGGACTCCTATGAAGTAGGTATTATTGCATTTCATGGAATTGCTGAATTCCCTAAGTCTATTCATGATCTAATAGTTTTCTTTCCCTCTTCTTTTTAGCTTAATTATTTTGCATAATTTTCCCTTCTATATCATCTATTCATTCCTCTGCTTCTTCTATTAAGAAGGGGTCAGACACTGTCTCTTTCTTCCACTTACTTTTGAGATAGAGGCCTTGGGATTATTTGCCTTCCCAGTTGATTTTTCATTCCTATCTACTCTCCCTGTTTCTCAAAACTTTATGCCATGAGCTTCAAAGAAGCTCCAGTGCCACCCTGTGCTTCAAGCTTTGCTGAGTTTTGGGTTTGTCACTTGCTTTGAAGAACTGTGCTGTTGCGGTTCTTCTGTCTTGAGGGTCTTCACCCAGCCATGCCTCTTGCTTCTCCTTGATCTTCACTGAGTCTGGCAGCACTTCTACTTACAGTATGTTTCAGAATTGCCAGTTTTATCAAGTTTCTTCAGTGATGGATCTTGAATATCACCTTGACACTTTCATTTTTTCTTGCCACCCTTGGAACATTTTCAAAAAGAAAATATTAGATAAATAATGAACAAATTTTTACTAGACATCTGTCTCAATATTAGCAAACTCTGTGTTAACACAACTCATAGAATACATTATTTTTGAGTTTTGAATATGTGTTTGAGTTGTTGAAAGGACAGAAATCTTTGGATAAGAATAATATAAGAATTTTTTCTTATTTTTAAATGCTGTCTGTGACTTTATACTATTGTCTCACTGAACTAAGAATAATGTATGACCTATGGTGGTTTCAGCTCTTGTCATTGTCCTGTAGTTCCAGCCACATGTATCCTATGGAAACAACAAAGCAAAGCAAACATTTTATTCCAAAGAACTCATTTTTGAAGCTTCTTTTGGTCCTTACTCCAAGGTTACCAAATGTGAGTTCCACATTTTATGTCTCCTTTTCTTTCCCAGGAATCACTTCATCTGACTTCAGCCATATCTCTCCTAGCAAGATATGTATGAAGGATGGAAAAGAAATGATTTGGAAACATTTAAAAGGGAAAAAAAAATGGGATGATTTTGAGAATGGTATTTAATCAAAATATCTTTGCTTGATTATACACCTTTGCTTTTTTCTGATATGTCAGACTTAGCAAACATGGTTTTATTTTGAATACTACCTGTTATTAAATGATTTTCCACCAAATTAAAAAAATAGAATATGTAATGGGTTCCAGGCTCAGTGTAGCTCCAAGAAACAGGAGATACCCTGGTGGATAATGAAATCCTAGAAAAACTTTAAAGCAAACCTACAGGGAAAAATGTTCAGCTTCACTTCTTGAGCTCTCTTGGTTATTTTTCTAACCATGAAAGAAGTCAGGCTTACTCAACCACAGAAACAGGTGAAAAATGAATAGTTAACATAGCAGAACACTTTCCACTGTTATACTTTTTTTTTTTTAATTTAAATTTAATTTTTTTTTTTTTTTTTTTTTTTTACCTTACCTTCAACTAGAGCTAGAACATGGTTAATGTCTATTTTTATATACTGGATGCAGAATGGATGACAGGCTGAGCTTCAGTCATACTGTTTAATCATTGTTGTCTTCATGTGGCAGAGATGCAGTGTGGTGAGGTTGAGGATTCTGCAATCTTGAGGTAGGTAGGTGCCAGGTAAAGCTGGTAGGCTTCTATGGACAGCTTTGTTCATGTTTTTCACTTCCCCCTCCCTTTTTTTTTTTTTTCTTTCATGTTCCTCACTCCTGATCATTGATGGGAGCTCAGGTGAGGTCAACTATATTGAATCTGGACTTGATTTTTAAATTAAAACAAAGTCAATTAAGCACAAATATTAGTCTGACTACAAATACTATTGTTATAGGTGATAAAATAAATGATAATGTCAACACTTAGGGGAGCTGAAAAAGAATTTTCTGCCAGAGAAAACCAGTTTGATTGAAAGAATGAGATGTTGGCAGGAATCTGCTGGATCATTTCTCTTTAACAGTTTATCCAGAGATAGAACATTATCTGGTCCTGTTTTGAAGTGACTTGTCACATTCTTTCTCTGATGAGATACTGGAGATTTCTGAATTTCCAAAAAGTGAAATTAGGGAATTTAACCCCTACCTTTAGATTCAATGTCTGTTAATCACATTTTTAGAGACTTACTCACTGCATATTTTTAGAATCCTGTGCTGCCATGAGGTAACTATGGAAAGAAAAAACAAAAAAAAAAACCCAAACAACAAAAATAACAACAAAAATGATACAACACAAACAAAAAACACCTCCAAAGGTAGAAATGAAAGAAGAGAGAGTGATGTTAAGTGACATTAGGTGGAGAAACTGAGTTATGGGAACCTCAATGAGAACTAGACGGTCTACAACTTCCAAAATCCCTGGTCAGGAAAAATGATGATGGTTCCATCAACTTACATGGATGTGAGTCTTGGGACCCCACATGCTTGGGTTCAAATCCCAATTTCACTACACATTTATCAGATTTTGGAGATGTGAGACCTATCTATACCACCTTCACAGTTTTCTTCAAATATAAAACTACTCTAAAATTAAAAAAAAAATTTTTAAATTGTGGTACCCCTTGTTCAAAAATCAGGGCAGCGTTGGCAGGATGGTTGAAAAAGAACCTGTCTAAGTGAGGCAGGAAAACAAAGAGATGGTAGAAAATGGACCCAGCATAAGCCAAGACATCATGCCCTTGGGGCATGCTCCATTCTCCCAGTGGACTTTATTTACAAAAATTCAAAAATAGAATTATTAACAATTTCAAGATGGTGCTTGCAGAATATAAATCTCAAGCACAAGATCCCCTTTTGAACATGGGTCCTGTGCAACAGCACTGGTCACATGTCCATGATATTGGGCCTGCTCCAGGTATGTCTCCCTAGCACTTTCATTATCTTCCCAAAGAAACAAAGGACAAGTCACCATTTGTGATTCAGAGCAAGAATTCTTACTTTTTTTTTTGGTCCACAGACTCTTTTGGGAGCTTGGTGAATCCTACTGACCTGGTCTCAGAATAATTTTTAGTACATTTAGTACATTTTGTGAAGTATCTTCAAAATATGCCCCTCTGAAACCCATGATTCCAGTTTCTTCTATAGACTCTTGTACAGAGTAACTGTCCAACTACCAGACAATTCTGTTCTCAGTAGTTCTTTTCAACCAAATAGTTCAGCCACATGTTACGATATTGGTGATTCAAACCTCTACAGTGCATTTCAGTATATCCTATACATAATCATGTGCTGATCAATATTTGGATAGAGTTTAGTCAAAGACCAGTTCACCGTATCATATTCTTATTTTAGTTAATCAACAAAGACTTTACACTGAAAGTCTTTTAAAATGAATGTAACTCTGAAGCTTTGGAATTTCATTTGTCTTGGAGAATGCAAGAGAGAGCTGAATTCATAATTGGCTGGGTTCCCCCAGTTTGACTGAAATTATATGACTTAAAAATGAAGAGAAAGGAAGAGAGAATATGGAAGAAAATGAAAAATAAAATGGGGTAGAAGACCATAATTCGTTTTCTGAAATTTCTACTACAATATTTTAAGGATAAAAATAAAATTAAAGGAATTATTATATTTCAAACAGAAATTAACAAAAAATATATGTTTTCATTTTCACCATCAGAATTAATGTAATTCCATCCATGGACAACTAAGAGTTCATAACTGACCATTAGTGATAGTGCAAGAAATAGTCCAGTGATTGGTGGGCATGGACAGTTCTGCCCCAGTCTCATCTTGCTCCGTGTATAATGGAACACTTGAATGATATCTCTCTTCATAGGAAAATGGGCTGTTATCTGTTAGTTCATTAACAGCTGAGCCTGTAATTCCAGCTGGTGAGGGAAGTATCAAAATTGCTTCTGAAAAGGTAATACCCAAGATCTGGGCATAAAATCCCGAGAGTAAGGTGAGCATTAAGGACATTCTCTTGAGGTATCTGGTAAAGTGTGATCGATCAATTGCAGAAGTACAAGCCCAGCTCATTTATGTGTGGATTTTTTTTTTTAATTTTATTTATTTGTCAGAGAGAGAGAGACAGAGAGAGAGAGATCACAAGTGGGCAGAAAGGTAGGCAGAGGCAGAGGGAGAAGCAGGCTCCCTGCCGAGCAAGGAGCCTGATATGGGACTTGATCCCAGGACGCTGGGATCATGACCTGAGCAGAAGGCAACCGCTTAACCAACTGAGCCACTCAGGCGTCCCTATGTGTGGATTTTGCTGTTGAATCCTGAGCCCATTTTGCTGGCCTTCAACAAGGACTGGAAAATGCATCTAGGAAAGAAGATAAAAACTCATTTTCAAATCTTTTCATTCCTTGGAGGAACACCATCATTTCTCATTCATATCAATTCTTTCATCTGTGGATCATGAAGTGTGGCCTCAAATGTTTTCCAGATGTCTAATGGAATGTTAGAGGAAAATAATTTTGTTTGGTGCACAAATCGTGGTCTGTTACTTACATTACAGAGGAAAACAAACAAATGGGATTACAGCGTCTTTTCTACTGTATAACACTTTATATAAAAAATAAAACTAGAAGATATATAGTTATTGGCTAGGTGGAAGTGAAAATGGTATCCAGGATAAAAAAATATATTTTATTTACAATTCTCTCTGCTTATTTTTGGTCCTAAGCATGAACCACTGAGACCCTTTTTGAAGTTCTTTAGCTAATTAGCTCATTTCTGATTCAATAATAAAATTATCTTTTTGTAGTCCTTACCCAAACACTTTAGTATTACTTAGTTACTTATTGCTTAGCTCTGGTACCAAATGTATATTGTTTCTTATAATATTAGTGGTCTATAATCTTACTTATTTCTAAAAGGGCTCAAGGCATCTAGTATACCTTTATGACTGTAACAAGAACATGGTAATTTTTCCCCCTGCCTATGACATAGAATCCCGTCTCTCTCCATAAATACAAATTATTTCACTTCCTGCTTGTGCAGCTGATGAGGGGGTGATGAAATCCAGAGGAAAATCATTTCCCAGTTCTTCAAACTGACAGCACTAATTCCCTGCCTCTTTGAGACTTGGCATTCAAAGTGTAAGGTGATACCTTAAAGAGAGAAATCCCAAACTTACATAAAGTGGACTTTCTATACTGCCATGATATGACATGATGTTCCTTCAACTATAAAACACTTTGAGTCATCTAGATCCTTATTTACTCAGTAATTCCATTATTTAATGTGATGTGTTGCCTGAAAGATAATTTATAAAGTTGTTGGAAACACATTGACTTCAAGTCCTGAAGCCACCCCAATTTTTTATGCTTCAGGTGCTAAAGAAAATCAAAATAATACACATGGAAATAGTTCTGGTCATTTTCTCACTGATTTCCCCTCAAATATTTTAGCCCAACTGTTGTGAATTCATTTCTGCCTCATCTGGGCCATAGTTCAGTGGTTACATTACAAGGAATCTTTCAAAATAGGAAACATTAGGAAAGCAATCCAAGTAGGGAGAACATGAGGAGAAATGCTTTAACCCTGTCACTAATTGCAGGTGAGTTACTAGTGGTGATAACCAACTCAGTTAGTTGGGAGTAACATGAAAACTATAGCATGGATAACTCAAATAAGGCTTGCATTAATATCTCTCCAACTCCTAAAGTGTGTTTGAGAAAGATTTCATAAGAAAATACATTGCAAATTCAGGAATATATCCTACCATTATTCTTCAGTAAAATCTTAACTACTTGAAAAGAGTGGCAATTATTTTAATTTTCATATTATTATTGCTGGTTGTTCAGGAAAAGAAATTCTAAGAAGCAGACTCCAGTGAATATGACTGGAAGAGTCACAGGCTTTTTTCACTATCATTACAAGAACAACAATGACAACAACGTTGAAGCAACAGCCATACTGATGATGGTAGCTACCGTTGAGCACCCACTTCACATTAAGCTTTGAGCTGTATGTAGTATTATTCCTGTTTAATCCTTTTTTTTTTTTTTTTGAGAGAGAGAGGGAGAGAGAGGATGAGAGAGAGTATGTGTGTGAGCAGGGGGAGAGGCAGAGGGAGAGGGAGCCAGAGAATCTTAAGCAGGCTCCACACCCAGTACCTATCCCTATAGAGGGCTCAGTCTCACAACCCTGAGCCCAAATCAAGAGTTGGTCACTCAACCAACTGAGTCATCCAGGGACTCCTCTTTTTTATCTTGTTATGTAAATAACAAAGTAAATATTCAGATAATTTGCATTTGCATTGCAAATGACACTCAGCTAGTTAACTTCCAATCTTTTCAACCACAGGGATCTGGTAAACTGTGTGGTTTCCTCCACCCTCATTTATATATGCCACCCATTTTTGTAGATTGTCAAGGCACCAGTAGAGAAAACATTTAACTCTCAGAAATTCTATTAACAACAGTAATAATAACAATAGGGTCTGCCACAGACATGCAAGAGCAGGCATACACACAAACACACACAATGCCAAGCTCAAGAATCTTCCATGGGGCTTACAGGACTTAGAGAAAATGGAAAAAAAAAATTCATCTGTCTAGAAAAACTTTGGAGACCTAATGGCTCAAAATTGAGTAAGCAAAAAAAAAAAAAAAAAAAAAAAAAAAGAAAAGAAAAAACAGTATACCTTATTTTAAGATGGAGAAAATTTATGAGAATATAGATGGGAGAAGCATGTAGAAAGCTTAATAATAGGTTTTTGAATACTTAGGAGAGACCAGTTATTTCCTCTTTCCTCTGCAATGAGAGAAAAAGGAACTTGGCTTAAAATATAGCATGAAGGAAATTAAAAACTGATAATTAGCCGTGGACTTAAGATTAGGGTGGGATATTGACGATGCTCATGACATCACCAATTCTTATTAGTTAAAAAAATAAAATAAGACACCTCATTATTTCCTGGAAATGACTTTTTACTACTTGAGAAATAGTGCACCCTGGTGTTTAAGAGTAAGGACTCTATAATCTCACCAGCCTGGCTTATCTCTTGCATTTACCACATTTGTGAGATATGTAAATTGGAGAAAGTTACTTAACCTTTTTAAACCTCATTTTTTTCATATTTCTATAGAGGACATTTTGCTCTATAATGAAAGTTTAGATCATGCTTTTAGCATAGTGTTTGGCATCTAGTTATCACCTTAGGTATTGTAGCAGTTATGTTTAGATATGGTCTGGCTTGAAGGTAGGACTGTGGGTTCCATGGCATTTCTGCTGCTCCTCAGGCAAAAAGACATGTAGTGGACCTTTTTTCCGCCCTTTTATTGGCTACCCAGGATTTCAAAACCTTTTATATTTGGCAGGATCAAAGTTTGGTACAAGGCATAGGGAGGCAGATTGTCATCCCAATTTTTGGTGTTAGAGTGAAGATAGGTGACTTCAGCCGGCTGATTAGAATGCTCCAGACTGAGGGGGAACCTAGGTGGCTCAGTTGGTTAAGTATCTGACTTTTGGTTTTGGTTCAGATTATGATCTCAGGGTTGTGACATTAAGCCCCATGTCAGGCTCCATGTTCAATAGGAAATCTACTTGAGATTCTCTCTCTCCCTCTGCCCATCCCCACCTTTAAAAAATGCTCCAGATGGGGATCTGATTATGGAATAGTGGTAAATGAGAACAGAGGTTACTAGAGATTACTTTCTGAGGCTGTAATAGAAACGCAGGTAGAGGGGATTCTTTTGTGTGTCTGGGGAATGTGGAATTGATGGAGCAGTAGCCAGTCTCCAGCAGTAGTGACATCCACAGCAGCATCTTAAATAAACTATTTCTGTGGTGAAGTATTGGTTATTTCTAGCCTCCTTCGAGTCTTGGTTCACTAGGTGTTTGAATGATTCTATGATGTATCTATTAGCTATATCCACAATAATTTTGTATGACAATTCCTCATCCGAGAAAAGCTTAGTGGTGTTTAAATGTGAATATTTGTTTCAAACTACTATGAAGGCAGGTTGATGTGAGATTGGCCATTCTAGGCTGGATTTAATGGGGCTTGGCTCCAAGCTATGGTTAAGCTGGGTCTGTTCCACATTTTCCATGGATCAGCAGCTATTGGAAACATATCCTTCTGATGGTAAAAAGCAAGAATGTGCAACAGGCCCAACTAAGCAAGCATATAGCAAGTATCTGTTAACATCTTATTGGAGAAAGCAAGTCACAGGGTTAAGCCCAACAGCAATGGAGAGGAAAAGTATATAACGTCTCCTATGGAAGACACTACAAAGTCACAGGTAGAAGAAACTGCAAAGTCACAGGTAGAAGAAACTGCAAAGTCACAGGCAGAGGACACTGTAAAGGCCAAGGCTGTGCCTATAGGGAAGGGTGAAGAATTGAGGACATTAAAGGATTGAACCAATACGTGTTCCTCAACCTCCTTCCAACAAAAGTCTTAAATTTGTATTTATTTCTATTTTTTTTTGGTAACAAAGAACTTTGATACATAGTATAGAGCTTACTAAGGGAGTGAGCTGTGTTTCTCTATAGAGTTTGGGAGAATATCAGTTTGTAATCCAGTCTGTATAGAACTGAAGGCAGTGAAAATCTAGTGTCTTCCAGTAGATTAAAGGATAAGAATTTTGCAGCCTATGCTATATAGTTGCAACATGATTTGTGAAATTATTGCATGTTGTGACCTGTAATGAAGTACCCATTGAAGGCCATTTAGGGACTACTACTATAGAATAGAATAAAGGACAATGCTTTATTCAAAGAATGCAGGACAGGGTATTCACAACTAATAATACTTAATGATATCACATCTGAATAATTAAAAAATAATAAACTTATATAACTCTATTCTTATCTGAGGGCACAAGATGAAAACCAAGATCTTTCTATGGCAGCTAAAATAAGCTATTTTAAACACTTTATACCTTCAGTACTGAGGTGGTGAACTGAAAAGCAAATATGGAAGGATTCTGTGCTTTGTCCAATTACAACATTGGTTAAATAAGCAATGTTTCCAAATATCTTAAAGCATTGACTGAGAAAGAATAAGCGTCTGAGAATTGCAGCGGTTACTCATATGGTAGTGTTTGGAAGAACTAGAGCTCTCTGGGCTTCTTAAGCCTGCCAGGCCTGCCTTGACACCTGAAACAAGCTCATTTTTTAAATCTAAGGAGACTGTTCCAGCTTGGCTTAAAGACATCTGTCTCCCTTGCCTATACCGCAAAGGACCTCAATTTTCCCCATTTCCTTTTCTCTCACCTCTCCTTTTGTCAAGACCTAGGGATAGAGTCAGATTGCAGCACACTGAAAGGGTCTAAAGAAGTCTCCTTGTATCAGGAAAAAAAATTTGAACAGTACATGTGGAAATGGATTCCAAGGATGCTAGAACAAATAGGGAAGAATATAAAAATAGATCAGACTAATTTATTTTAAAATCTGGAAAGCACAAGAGGTTCTGGATTCAATATGCCAGAACAGTGGAAGTTGTTTAGACTGTAATTTGAGATACCATAAATTCTTCTGTATAATAAAGAAGGAGATGTGCTGGGCAGATTTATTTTGTGTAATCCATGTGCCACTCACATTCTGTCTACAGTCCATAAGAAAGCAGAGAAGACATGTCCTTCCTAAGGCCTTCAAAAAGTCATTTGTGAGGGAAACACTAACATTTCTGAAAAATATGTTAGCAGTACTGTGTAAATGGATAATGCTGGTAGAAGGCAATGCAGTTGAAATGGGCTTTCTGATGTCAATGCTATGAAAGTATGTACACTATAAGACTAGCATCAGATGACTAGAAGCACAGTGGAAAGGCACTTGCATGTTGGCTGTTAATTAATAATGGCTGTTAATTAAATGTCTTGATTCAGAGTGAGTTTGATTATGACCTTCTGATCATGGACTACCAGGGACTAAAATTAGGAGTGGCACACTGAGCAGCTATTTGGTTAGTATAACTTAAGAAAAATACAAAGAAAAATTCTGAGATCTCCTTGAGAGTCAGGCTCCTTATTAAATTCCCAGATATGAGTCAGGTCACAGATCCAAAACCTCAGTAAAGTAGATGCCTAGAAACCCATATATAAGAATTTCACAAATAGCATCTTGTGCCTGTAAAATGGATCTTCATTCAGTCTTTCTAAAAGGACTTGTAGCCATTTGACAGAATAATACTCAGAGGTTTGGGGGTTATTTATGATAGTCTCAGAAAGAACCAGAAAGAAACTTCAGTCACATTAGGTTTTAAGGGGACAAGTCATAAATGGAAATTTGACCTGAGTCTGCCTCATAGTAGGTCCACCTTTGAGCTCATCCTAAAGTTATTTTCCTAATTGCTAAATGCAGATATACAGATATTTAGCAACAGTGAGAATCCTCACACTAGTTTTCTGATCCACATGGTAAATACTGTATTTGTAACAAAGGCTCTCATTTCTTACCAATATAGTAAATTAAAAAATCCTCAGTGGTGGAAGCAGTGTAGGGAACACAGATCCATAATTCTTAATTTTGGAAACAAATAAACAAACAACAAACTACATAGAACCCATGTCCACAGCATAACTAGGAAACAGAGAGCATCTTAATTTCAAATTACATGTAAGTAGAAAAATACACACCAAATCCTAGCAAGCTATTTCTTACTTCCTACTACACTATTTGGATGATTTAGACAATTCTGGAAAATGGCATTGAATAGAGTGTAGGGGGGGTTGTAGCAAGCTTAAAATTGATTGAAAAATCATACCAAAAAGAGAGTCCACACAGATGCAAAAGAACACAGAGCTCTGTCTACAGGAAAAATATTGAAGTGCATTCGAAACCTGTGGAGTCCGTCTTGAGAAAGTGATGTTTCAAGGGAAAAAGTGGGTTAGAGAGAATGGAGGGGTGCCTTTTGAAAGCTGAGCAGAAAATGGAAAAATAATCAAGAGGAGAAAAAACAGTTTCTTTCAAAATTAAAAAATAAAAATAGACAAAATTTCCCATATCTTTTCTCTCACTGTTCCCTCCTCCAAATCATTAAAGAAATAATTCTTTGTTACAATGACTGAAGACATGCTTTTGAATCTGGAATCTCATAAACCACTCAAACACCAGCCAAAGCCATAGAATTTAGAGAGGCACAAATGATCTATCTACCTACCTACCTATGAGCACTGAAAATAAAACAAAAACAAAATGAAACAAAACAAACAAAAAAACAAAAAGAAAAACTAAAAAGTCAAACTCTGAACATTTCAACAAATGAACATTCTTCCAATGAAACAGGAGTTTATTGAACTCAAGAGGAAATTTTAATAAACAAAAAACATATCAGAAATGAAGATTAAATTATAAGTTTCCTAAGAAAGAATAAATAAAATGGAAAGCAAATAAGGGAGTATTTAAGAAAAATTGGAAAACAGAGAAAATAATAAGAATTAGATAAAGAAAACACTAAAAAGAGAACACTATTATTTGGTTGAAATAATAAGACAAACAAAGGAGAAAAAAACATAGATGTGATTGGGGTCCTGAAGAGGGGTTTAAAATAATAACAGAAGAAGAAAAATAGTATTTTAAAGATTTTATTTATTTATTTATTTAATATTTAAGAGACAGAGTAAGCAGGGGAAGGGGCAGGAGGAGAGGAAGGGAGAGAAGCTCCAGCAGACTCTTCACTGACTGCAGAGCCCAGTGTGAGGCTTAATCTGACAACCCTGAGATCATGAATTGACCTGAAATCAAGAGTCACCCACATGCCCCAGAAATAGCATTTTAAAATATAATTTGTTATTTCCATTTCAGGAATGACTAAGGAACTCCAAGACAAACTCTTTTGCAGACAACTATAAGCTTTAAAAAAAAAAATACAGAAGTTAGTTACTGGAAAGAGAATAGAAGCAGGCAGATTCCATGAAGTCCATGCTTGGAAGCAAGAATTATACAGCATGAGGTCTGTCTGTTTGTTTTTTTTTAGACTAGGACAATGCATTTGTAGGGGCACAGGTGGTTTTACAATCTTTTTGGCCAGGATTTAGACTGGCACAAACAGTCCATGGGAAGGCAGAGATATTTCACAATGAGAAGGAGTCAGAGAAAAAGTATTTAACTTATGTTTGCCCCCATATCTGGATAATTTAAGAACCCAGAATGGTTGGAGCAGGCTCAAGATAACTAAGCTAAAAAAACAAAAGCTATTATTTGAGATTGGAGCTAACAGGAATGCATTTGCAGTTCAAGTCCAACCAAGTTAAATACCTGCTAAAAAGCAACAAGCAAAAACTCAAACCTAAAAACCAAGACTCATCAGCAAAAAATAACTGAATCCAGAATCTTCTCAACAATAATGTTTAGGATTCAATCCCAAATTATCCGACATAGGAAGAACAAGGAAAATGGAACCTATTCTCAAGAGAAAAAAAAAATCAATAAAGACTAAAGTTGAGATAATGCAGATTTTAGAATTAGCAGACAAGTGTTTTAAAGAAACAAATATAAGTATTCTCAATGATGGAAAAGAAAAAAAAATGCTTGCAATGGATTAAAAGAGACATAGGCTGAAAGTGAAGGAATGAGAAAAGATATTCCAGGCAAATGAAAACCAAAAGAAAGTGGGGATAGCTGTATATTTTATGTCCAGATAAAATAGCCAACGACTCTGAGAGACTAAGAAGGTCATAACATGATAAAGAGGTCAGTCCAACAAGAGGGTATAACATTTGTAAATATTTATGTACCCAACATAAGATCACCTACATCTATAGAGCAAATATTAACAGAATCTGAAGGGAGAAATAGATAACAATAACAATATCCCCTTTCAACAGTGGATAAATTATCCCGACGGAAAGTAAATAAGGAAAGAAAGTGGGCTTAAACCACACATTAGACCAGATGAACTAACAGACATTTACATAGCATTCTATCCAACAGCAACAGAGTATACATTCTTCTCAAGCACACATGGAACTTTCTCCAGGATAGATCATAGGTTTTAAACAAGTCTCAATCAATTTAAGATTTAAAACATATTGAGCATCTTTCTGACCACGATGGTATGAAACTAGAAATCAATTACAAGAACAAAACCAGAAAATTCTCAAATATATGGAGATTAAACAAGATGCTACTGAATAACCAATGGGTCAAATAAATAGCCAAAAAAGGAATAAAATAATATCTTTAGTCAATTAAAAATAGAACTACAATATACCCACACTTGCAGGATGCAGCAAAAACAAAAGGAAGTTCATTAATGATAAATGCTTACATTAAGACAAAAGAGCACAAATGAGCAGCATAACTTTATACCTCAAGAAACTAGAAGAGAGAGAACCAATGAAATCCAAAGTTGGTAGAAGGAAGAAAATAACAAAGATCAGAGCAGAAATAGATGAAATAGAGGCTAGAAAGATAATAGAAAAGATTAACGAAGCTAAGAGCTCTTTCTTGAAAATATAAATAAAAGAGACAACTTTTTAGCTAGACTTACCAAGAAAAAAAGAGAGAGTATTCAAATAAATACAATTAGAAATGAAAGAGGAGACACAAAAACTGATAACCACACACATTAAAAAAGAGAGGTAAATTTGAAAACTTAAGCAAAATGTTAGATTTTGAGTAAACAATTGTTGAAATTAGACTAGCACACAGATTAGAAAAAAAGGGAGAACAATACTATGTTATATGGTATATGTTATGTGTTCCATGTTGTATGTTCTAACAAAACTGAATTAGGGCAGCTAAGAGATGGGAGGCAAGGCTAAGGGAAAGAGGAATTTTGAATGAAAACATTAATTTTTTTATAAGCAGTAGGTAGGAATTTATGATACCATTTAAACTAACAAAGTAGTAGGTGTTAGAAAATACAGAATGAGGAGAATAAAATGGTATAAATATACCTGCACAAAACATAAAGATTCTTGAATATGAAAAACAATTAAATGGACAAATGATGGAGAAGGGAAAGCTCTTCTCCACAGTAGAAACCAACCTTAATCAAACCAATGGATACCCCTAAACTGCCTGTTAGACAAGGTGGACATTATAATATGGACATTTATAAATCAGTCCATCGAACTGCAGCAGAATAAGTATTTTCCCCAAATGCACAAAGAACATTCTCCAGGACAGATCATATGTGATGACCACATGGTCAAAATTAGCATTGCCAGTTATTATATCAATCAATAGCATGTGCCTCCTGATATTATGCACTAAGGAAGCATTGTCATTTCTATTGCATTCTTTCCAACATCAGGAACCATTGAACAAACTGAGGGACAGTTTATGAAATAATTAATTGTTCTACTGATCTGTTGTCATTTTCACTGTGATGGGTATTACTATAGAACTTTCAACATCTGAATGTGGTCTGTGGAATTAGATAATATATTACCCATGTTAATTTCTTGATTTTGATAATTATCCTATAGATATTTATGGGAATTCTATGTTTTAAGAAAATGTATGCTATAGTATTTGGGGGAAAAGAGACATCATGTCAGTAAATTGTTATTAAATGATCAAGAAAAAATAATGAGGGAGATAATAACAAGAAGGAGAAAGAAGAAGGGAGAGGGATAATGGAGAAGAAACAGAAAGATAAAGGATAAAGTGACTCTGGCTAAAGGGCATCAGAGGATTTTTATGCTATTCTTGCAATTTTTACATAAGTTTAAAATTATATCAAAAATAGAATAAAAATCAAACATGTTCAATGGAAAAAGAAATTATTATGAGATAGATGCTTAGGGAAGCCCACGGTACAAGACTTGAAAGCTTTATGGGTGGTAATTACAATGATGTGTCCATTTAACTTTCCAGCTTAACCAGTGGGAAGATGGATTGGGTATACAGAGCCCATTAGTAATTGTAAGTTTAATCAGAGGATGACACCAATTAAAGCTGTTGCTCCATATGTGGTCTCTTTATTAGAGCAAATCACTAGAGCCCTTGGGACCCAGCATATAACTATTGATTTCATATTTTTTTCTGTGCTGATAAAGAGCAGCTTCCAGAGATAGCAATATGAATCACTACGTTTTCTTCCTTTTCTTGGGGTTGGGTAAACATCTGGCTTTGCACCAGATCAGTATCTTAACCAGCAGAAGTGTGCTTCAAGACAAAGGGAGTACAGAATGCACACTGGAGGATGGAAATTTTTATAACCAACTGTGGCCTTATGATAGTTACGGATATGAAAACTAGAACATTGACTTGTATTTCTTTCCTTACTGTGTCAAGTATATATTTATGCATTTAACTAATATTCCTTTTATTTGACTCCTTCTTCCTTGCAATTAACACTGGATTTTCTCATGAGTAATGTTACTATTTTGTTCAGAGTACATGATACCATGGAATTGCCTCTTTAGTAGAAAAGAATGAACATGACCTCAGACAAGAAGGGGATGCTGGACTTTATGCAGGACACAAGTGTTCATGAAGCTTCATGATTGTCTCCTTGGGAGGAAGGGAAGTAAATTTTCAGCTGAGTGATAGTTGAATTCTGGTGGGAGATTCTCTCTCTCTTTTTTTAAAGCATAGGAATGAGGAAAAGAATATGTAGGACTATTCCATGTCCAAAGGGAGACCATAGAAGATATTTGCCATTAGTGTCTGGCCAGCCTCTAAATCTTGAACCATTAAAGAATGATTTAAAAACTGAGGATATGAGGGAGGATTTGTGGTTGATCATTGTAGACTTAAGCCTTCAGAGGAGAGGGATAACATCAGCAGTCTGTGGTAGGATTTTGGCTGTGTCCTGTATTCCTTGGTCACTGACTATTTTCCAAGCCTGGTTTTGAACATTACTAATCATTTTGTGAACTACCCAATAAAATTCCAATAAATCCAGTCACAGTACAAACTCAACTATTGTAGCAAAGACTCTCACACATAGAATTATTTTCCTGTCATGTAAAAATTTAGATGAATATAATTCAGAACTGTCAAGCAACTTGTCTTCCCAACTCCTTGCAGGGAATAAGATTCCTTCTGTCATGATGCTTAAACCTCTAGGTTGTTCTGGTCCTTTTATCTGAAGCTGGATCACCAACACCATGTCTACATTCCACCCTGTGGAAGGGGGAAGAGAGAAATGGTGGGCAAGCAATTTCTTTTTAAGAAAAGAATGTAGAAGTTGCAGGGATAATTTTTTCTTGCATTTGATTTTTGAGAATTTAGTCACATGACCACTTTTAGCTCTGAGGGAGGGCACAAGAAAATAAAGTCATTAGGTGGGCTACTTGTGCCTTAATACAATTCAGGACAATGAAAAGTGCTATTTTGAAGCAGAAGGGGAAACAGATCCCAGGGAATCTGATGCTGTGCCACATTTGGATGGAATCAGTTGCTGCTGTTTCACACTGAAAACTCCTGAGCAGGAAAGTCATGTTGTCTCTATGCAAATATTTGGAACAATGACTGTTTTGGTAAGGTATTATTATCAATATTTAAATATGCTCTAACTCCTCCTTTAACCTGATGAAGTCTGTCCCCAAGGCACTTAAAAGATGGTTCTGTTTGCACAAATTTGATTTTCTCGCAGTACAACCATGTGAGAAAGAAATTCTAGTTCTTGGAGGGTTATTAAGTATCAGAAGACATTATGAAAGAAGAGACCAGACCTGCCTGTATGAGGGATTATTTAGAAC